>NC_045427.1:657940419-658306669 GCF_902635505.1 Sarcophilus harrisii
AGGGAGCTCTTATTGTTGAGAATTTTTCCCTCACATCAAGGTCATAGATGTTGATATGATTGCAACTTCATCTTTTTGATCCTGTTCCCTGGTATCAAACAGAACCAACATATCTCCCACATGGCAACTTATCAAATAATTATAGAAAACTACCACATCCTCCATGAGTCTTCTGCCTTTCAGTCTAAATATCCCCAGTGTTTTTAGATGATATTTAGCAGCATGGACTTGAGCCCCATCATCATTTATCAAGAGTAGTTAGCATAAGGCTTAGTACAAAATAGACACTTAATGAATGCTCCCCCCCCCCATCTTGGTTGTCCTTCTCTAGATAGTTTCTTGTGTATCCTTATTCTTCCTAACATGTAGACCCAGTTATGGTGAATTGTGCTCCATAGACATCTTCCCCCATATGTAAGATGTGATCTAAGTAATGTAGAGCAGCACTTTGCACATGAAGCCCTTTTAATGCAGTCTGAGATGCCACTGATACAACTAACTCTTTTGGCTACCATATTGCTTTCTAAGAAGTGAAGAACTTACAGCAGAAGGATACAAGACTTTGCAGGCACAAGGGAGGGAGGGAGAACTCCTGGGAGGAAGGATATAGGAGAGGTGAAAAAGAACTTTGCCAACTTCACAATGTTCCAATGATTGACCTTAGTCATAGAAACGAGTTATTGCTTTGGAGGCACCCAGAAGATTTAGTTGGTTCAGGAATTTCAAGAGTCAAGATGGAGTCTTCCACTTACTGAGAAGTATGTAAGTCTTCTTTCAGAAAGACTTTTCTAAAAGAGGAATTATTTAAGGGCAGGATCATAGCCTTTAGGTTTGGGCTTCCCTTAAATAATATTAGCAACATTGGCAATACATTCTGAATTTCGATATGAAAGAAGTGCATTCAGATCCTTGCTCTGACACTTCCTATACTGGCCATGGATATTTTAACCTCTAAGATATTATCTATGAATGATATTTTTTGTACTACTTACCTCATAGACTTATAAGCACCATGGACATGTAGTTCAATCCACATAAAAAGAACTCCCACTTTCCACATCCAAGAAGGAACCATCCAACCTTTGCTTAAAAACCTCTAAGATGAGGGAGCCTCCCTCCATAGGGCAGTCTGTTCCTCTTGAAGACAGCATTCATAGTTAGTAAGTCTATCCTGGAGTAGGGCCTAAATTCACCTCTTTATAACCTTTATCTACTGTTCAGAGATTTTCCTTCTGGGGATAAACAGGGAAAAAAAATTTCTACTTAGTTGGCTATCATATTTTTGAATAAACTCTCATGTCATCGGTAAATCTAATTTTCTCTAGGCTAACAGCCTAGTTCTTTCAGCTTATCTTAATGACATGGACTCAATACCCTTCATCAAACTACTTGTCTAGTTTGTGTCTATTTGTTTTATTGTCTCTTCCATTATATTTTAAATTCCATGAGAGCATGGGCTGTCTTTATTGATTAGTTATCCTCCTTTGGATGCTTTCCAGATTTCTGTGTCTTTAAAAGTGATACACAGAATGAGTGAACTTTTTTGTACTTTGCAGCTGATGAAACTGAGGCTGATGGACTACCCAAAATTAAAGAGGTAAAAAGCACCAACAATCCAGGGCTGGATCATCATCCCCACAAATCTTCCATGATCAGCTCTAAGAAATCACCGAGAAAAGACATTCTTTCAGAGCAGCTGTTCAATGTCCTATTCCTTCCTAAACTGGAAGAAGAGAAATTACATAAGGGAATAGTCAGGGTACCAAAAAGTAAAGAAATGCTTGTGTTGGAAATCTCCACTTCAGTCTAGTCAAAGTCACAATTTGTGAATATTTTGTCTCTGCTCCATCTACTAAAACAAATAAACAAGCAAAAAACTATGGATAAAGATTTGTGGCATCAGTGGGATAGGAAACTACAGAAATCTGGTCCCGAAGAACTCCCTGAAGTAAAAACCAGATCTGTATTGAATTGGAACACTTAGTTCTAGGAGGGCTCCTGGGGAATGGAATATGGGGGCTCTGGGATGGGGCGGGGATGCTAGAATTTGGAAGTGCTGAGGGCTGGAAGAAATGTTTGCTGTTTATTATTCATTTGCTAATTCTATTTCTTGGCAGCCAACAAAAAGGCATTTGGGGAATTTGCTCCTTAGGGCAATTCTCAGAGGCTCAGAATCCTAGATCTCAGAGTTGGTGGGCTTCACTCCTTTGCTCTTGGTCATGCTAGCCTCTTACTCTACCCACAGTACTCTGTTTGGTTCACTGTATAAAGATGTCAAATGGACTTCTCTTTGGATGATCTGTCTCCAGCAGTGGTGATGGACATGTGCAGATTCACCCCCAGTGGTTTTCCTGGTTCTCCTAGGACCAGAACTCTGAATTTGGTGATCACTGTAGTAGGAGCTGGATCAGGGCTGGGCATATTGTGTACTTTGCCTTTCCTCACTAGCCTGAATCTCCTCTTCATTTAGTAGATTCAGTCCTTAAGCCCCATTTGTGTGCTTCATGTTATTTAAGGCTCTTGATTGTCATCTCTTTCCTCAAATGCAGTTTTCAGGGAGACCATTACTCCACAGAAGAAAGATGAATAGAACAGAACTTAGAGCCCAGCCCTGCTCTGTATTAATTTTGTGACCTTGGTTCAGCTTTTTCCTTTATCTGGCCCTCAATTTTCTCATCTCTAAAATGAAGGGGCTGGACTCCATGATCTCCAAGGCCTTTTTCAGATCTCACTTTCTACTGATGACTTATACAGTCCTTAAATCTTCGCCCCTTCCACTTTCTATTCCTAGGACAGCAAAGCAAAATTAATTTTTGCTAATCTTCCCTAATTCAAGTCTCTGGTGTTCAATATGCCTTTTATTTCTTTCCAGTTGGCTGCCTACTTCTGCTGCTGCTGCGGATCATTCTTCACTTTTATTTCCCATGATCTGAGGAGGGGGCAGCCACAGCCATAATGGCCCTTCTCTTTTCTAGGGATGAGCCACCAGGCTGCTCGAGGTGCACCTGTTATTTTTAATATCTGGCTCTGTCTCGATGGTCACAGCGATATCGTCATGTGATTTGGTTATCGTTGTTTATCGGCCTATTTCCTTGATGGTTTTCTGTGGGCTGTAATTCTCCCAGTGCCATCCAGAAGTGATAATTGGAGATCCAGAGTCAAGGAGATGAGGATGTTCCCCGCGGGGGGCTCTTATAGTAATTGCCAGGAGGGAGGATGCTAGATGAAT
This sequence comes from Sarcophilus harrisii, assembly GCF_902635505.1. Classification (NCBI taxonomy): domain Eukaryota; kingdom Metazoa; phylum Chordata; class Mammalia; order Dasyuromorphia; family Dasyuridae; genus Sarcophilus; species Sarcophilus harrisii. The sequence goes on from NC_045427.1 coordinate 657,943,649, forward strand.
GATTGTCCACCGGAGCAGTCTGCAACTCTATGTCTGGTCTGGGTTTGGGTTTGGCCAGGTATGTGCAAGCACACTCACCGATTGCTTTTTTATTGTTAATAAAAGGGAAAATATGATGTTCCATGGGAATATAACTTTTCTGCTGCATCCACTTTTAAATATTAAGAATAAATCTTATTATGTTTTATTATGGCTTATATTTCAAAAGCACACACATTTGTTCTACATGAGCAATTCTGTAATATCATAATATTTTGCCTGGCAACACTTTTGATATTTTTAGTAGTATTGTGGGTGCATTTTATGAGGATTTTGAACCAGTATGGATATCATTTTATTAGTCCTGGTGATCCAGGAGTTGACAGAAGCCCACTTTTAGGCCAAGAGGAGATTCAGTTCTGCATTTTATTAATCATCGCTCTGTACAAGGCATAATACTAGGGGAGTGGGAAAGAGGTGCCCTAGCAATGGAAAGCAAAAGCAAAACATATCCTGCCCTCAGGGAGCTGGAGTTCTATTAGGGGAAATGATATGTACACAATTGGGAGTCAAGAGAAAGAAAAGAATGAATGCCATTGCAGCGGCGGTGCGAATGAAAAGATCTAGCAATTAATCATACATGGTCCCTGGGGAAGAGGTACTTTCAAGGATCATATGTTGATCCTTAAAATACCTGGCTTATAGTAAGGAAAAATCTGGGCTTGAATCCAACTTCTCTCAATGATCATCTCTATGATCTTGGCAAAGTCACTTTTGACCCTATCCTCAGTTTCCTTATCTGTAAAATAAGAGGGCTAGACTAGGGGATGTCTAGGATCCCTTCCAGCTCTAGATGGGTAATCCTGCAATTCAGTGACCTAAAAAAGGATATTGACTGAGTTGTATTGGACCACATTGAACCAAGACTATCTATTCATTAGCAATTATTTCACGTTCTAGTCATGGGTTTGTGTAATTCATATGTATTGCCATTTGCTGGTCATCAGGGTTCTATTGTTACTTCTTCAGAAGATAATGAGTCCTTGGCTTCTCCTGAGCCATGGACAGTGCCTTCCTTCCCAGAATAATCCCTAATTTTGTGACTGGGAGTAGGTCCATGCACTCTTGTGCTTCCTCAAGAAATAGTTGGAGGAGGGAGGGAGGATATTCCATTCACTGCACTTCTAACAAATACCCTATGTGATCGAATCCGTTCTTAGAAAAGGAATGGAGTTCTAAGATAGTATATATCAGCAGCTCAGACTCCCAAAGGCTTCACTTAATCTAAGCTGCCCCTTAACAAAATTCCCTTCCAACAAACCATTATTGTTTTCAGTTGAAGACCCCTAGTTCACTTTAGAGAGGGGATTTACTACCTCTCAAGGGCAACGTGATTAATTCTTGAACATCATTAATTATTAGGGATTTTTCTCCTTATGTGAAATGGATGAAGTATATATTTATTAAGTGCTTACAATATATAGTGTCTTAAGTATTGAGCATACTGATGGAAAAGTAAGTCAGTCCCAGTTCTCCAGGAGTTCACATTCTAAGGGGGAAACAATATATATGGAAGGTTTCAGCTATAAGTCAGAAGGAAAGGTCAAAGGATGTCGCTGTAAAGCAGGTATTTATATCTTTTATTTCGTGTGATTTATGCATGTAAAATCTTGTTTCTGATAAAATCACTTTCTGATTTAGAACCTTGGAGAGTACCAAGGATTTTGGTCTAGATGATGTTCTCTTCTGGATCTTTAGTGGCTGTACCTGAGAGCTGCAGGATTGGTCAGTACCCAAGCTCCATCTCTACAGGGGCTGCTTTCCAGGATGATGCTTAGGGTCCTGGGCTGAGAACTTGAATATTCTCAGGGCTCTCAGGTTCAGGTTCCAGGATTCCTCTACCTGGATTTGAAGGAAAATAGTGGCCAAAATAGTGGTGGTGTTTTGGCTTGCTTGGGACACACTGCTACCCCCTACTCCTCCCTCAGGAGATCCAGTGCTTCAGCCACCTGTCTCTCCTACCCCCAGTGTATTTCCCTCAGTGATGGCTATGAACCTTGGATTCTTGGATTCAGGGTTCTGGGCTACATCTAGGGAGGTCTGAGCAGAAGTGGTGGTGATCTACTCTGCCTGGCACAGAATACTGACTTTGGCTCTCTCTCAGGGTGCTTTAGGCTTCCCTCCCTGGAAGCTGAACAATGTTTGCAACACAGAGTTGAGACATACACTTTGGGCAAGGGATTCGTCCTCTATGTGTCTCCTCCATCTCTTCTTCTAAAAGCAGTTATGAGGAGAAGGTCTATTAGAGATTCAGAGCCATACTATACTCCATGAAGATGAGTTATCATAATTATATTGACTAAAGTCCTCTGAGAAGGATGGGTTCTGGCTTGTGGAAGTCTTTGCTATGGGGGCAGTTGGACTTTCCTCCCCCATACCCCATTGCTTTATGTTGACTTTTGATAGTGGAGTTTGCCACTACAAGATTTATGTGCCATTTTGGGTAGGATCTCCCTATGAGAGATAAATTTACATGGATAGTAAAAAGAGAAATATTTTGTTTTTTTATTATTTTTAAAATAAAATTTATTTGTTTTTCAATTAATGAGCATTTTTTTAAACTTCCACTTTCTTTCCTCCCATGGCTTAAAAAAAGAAAAATAAAGTTCTAACACAAGGGTTTTTGTTGTTGTTCAGTGCTCTAATTATGTCCAACTCTTTGTGACCTCAGTTGGAGCTTCCTTGGCAAAGATACTGGAGTATTTTATGCTCCAGTCCATTTTACAGATACAGAAACTGAGGGCAACTTGCTCAGGGTCATACAGTTAATAAATATTTGAGGCTGATTTGAACTGAGGTTTTTTAACTGGAGGTCTGGTGCTCTATCTGTTGGGCCACCTAACTCTAAAGTTAAGTGGCACAATGGAGAGAGCACTGGGTTTGGAATCAGGAAGATTCATCTTCCTGAGTTCAAATTCGGCCTCAGACACTAACTGTATGGTCCAGGTAAGTCACTTAACCCTGTTTCCCCCTGTTCCTCATCTATAAAGAGAGCTGGAAAAGGAAATAGCAAACCCCTCCAGTGCCTTTGTCAAGGAAACACAAAATGGGGTCCCTCAGAGCCATACATGACTGAAAAGTGAATGAACAACTTTATTATTTCCTGGGCACAAAAGGAAAGTAGGAAGAGAGATGACATATATCTGCAGTATAAATATATGAAATATTGGTTGACTCCGTATGGACTTGAGTGGTTTTTAAGGATAACATATGCACAGTGAAGCAAAAATAAATGCCTCCATTGACTATATCCTAAATGTGCCTCATTTTGCATCTTTATTCCATCAGCGGTCTGCCAGGAGGTGGGCTGTACTCTTTATCACTGGTCTTCAGGCATCATGGTTGGTCATTATGGTGATCAGACTTCTTAGGTCTATCAAAGATATTCTATTTGTTTTCATTGAGACAAATGCTCTGAAGGAGCTGCTTTTCTCTAACAGAGCAAAATTCAATTATTCTTCATTTGGGGCCAGAGATGGTTATTAATATGAAATTAATATACATAAAACTGACTTCAGAATCTGAGTGAGCAGAAGCAAAGAGGAATTGTGATAAAATATACATTTCTGAAGTTGAGGAAAAACCTTTTCAAAGTTCAAAACACCAAATTATGAAATCTGTTCTACTTTCAAGAGAAGAGCATATTCGAGTCTGTTCTCACCCATTGTTAACTGGAGGGAGATATCCTCATAATCCATAAAATTATGGAAAGGGGCTTAGTGGAATGGGATCCTATTTCCAAACATTAGGATGGTGTGAGTGACCCTTCAAATGTGATTTAGGACAAATGAGAGGAAGCCTGAGTTAACAAAATGAAATATATTAGTTACATCTTATAAGGTTTTTTTAGGGTCCATGGTCAGAAGATTCACCTCTGGTGGCCAGGCTGCTTGTGAGAGTCATTTGGATGGTCCTTGGAAACAAGATCCATTAAATCAGTTGCTGGTGCTCCCAGTGTTTGCTCTCTGTTGGAACAACCACCCTGTGAGACTGAAAAGCTTCATGGAGACATGGAATTGTGGGCAACCTTAGGAAATCTGATGAGAAAGGCAGAAGGGCTCATTAAATAGCATGGGTTATGCTGAGGGTTATTACTCAGCAGGCTGAGTAATTCTCCAGAGCTTCCAATAAGAGACCCAAAGATGGCTCTTAACTTTCGTGAGATGAGGAATCTTGGTGGTTTGCCTTCTGGGGGGGAATAGTGACACTGGTAAAATCATAGATGCTTTCAAGGGCTGGGCCTTTTTTTCATCAAGGAACTCCTCAGCTGGGTCAAGGGGTTGAAGGATAGAAAAGTTCCCAGGATAAGGATGGGGTAGGAACCCATACCAGCAGGGAAGCAGGCTCAAGTCTAAGGTTGGTAAACATGAGAAATATTGGCTGGTCCCTAAGCAAGGCCAGTTTCATCCGTGAGAGTCACATCCACTTATGTGATCTCATGGGGGTAATTGGGGGAGGGGGAAAGGAGCAGTTATTTCAGGGACTCCTCAAATCCACTCCTTTAAATAGCAACTTCACACATAACACCTCAGGCTGCTCTGCTCAGAATTCCCTTTTGTTTGATGTGTCCAGATTTGTCTGCCACAACTGAGAAGTCCCTGGAAGTTCTATCCACAACATAAAAGTGGATTTTTAAAATGAAATCTTTTTGTACTAAATCCCAAACACTGAAATAAGCTATTTGGGGAATGACATTTAAATTGGAACCTCACATCATTTACTACCCTTTTTTAAAAAAAATCAAGCAAGACTTTTTTTTTTGTTTTCTTCTCTTTACTTTTTTCCTTTTTTCTTCTGTTCCTCCCTCCCTCCCTCCTTCCCTCCCTTCCTTCCTTCCTTCCTTCCTTCCTTCCTTCCTTCCTTCCTTCCTTTTTTTCTTTCCTATCTGTACCTGTCAGGAAAATATTTACAAGGGAAATCAAGAAAAATTGTCAATCTCCTCTTGGGAACTGCGCTAAAAGGAAGAAGCCTTGCCAGGGCATTCAGTCTGCCTCTCATTTGATTTTTTTTAAATAGCCTAACATGATTGTGGTGATGAGAGCTTGAGTGTAAAATTTCTCTGCCCCCATGGGACCTAATTCAGTCTCCTTGGACTTCCCTTCCATGGGAATGACATTCCCCCCAAAACTTGTGTTGGCCCCCTAACTCCAGAACCAATCACACTGGTCAAGCAACCTTTCTCTTTGTCCTGCTCTGGACCACTCTTCAGTGTTGTAAGTCATATTTGGATGAGCAGGGCACAGTAGTCTAGGTCAAGCACTCATTGTCACCCTGAGGACTCTGCTCCATATCCCACTTCAATTCGGCTACAGGCCCTGGGCTCCTGGTTGCCAGGATCTGTCCAGGGCTTCAGCAGCCGTGGCAGTAGGATCTCAGGCTGGCAGAAGGAGGCTCCACACTTACCAGCTCAGACACTCTTTGTGGCTAAAATTGGAGCCAGAGGAGTAGGTGTTGTCCCCAAAGCTGCTGCTTCCTGGTTGTGCAACTGGAGGAGGAGAGCCCCTTCATCTTGAACAGCACTGGTTGTCTCCTTTATAAAATGAGGGTGTAAAACTACATGATCTCTGGGGTCCTTTTTGTTTTTTTTATAATAATCAAAGGGTAAAAAAATTAGGTATATCAGTAGAAAGAAAAGTGACAATAAAATAGGACGATGGGTCTTGGGTCTTATGAGAATATTAGATGAGCCTCAATACTCTCCTTCCTCAGTTTATCTATAAAGAGCCCTAGTCTTATCTTTTTTTTTTTTTTGTATGAGGAATACAGACGCCCACAAGAAGTCCTTGAAATAGAGGCATTGGCAGGAATGGGGCCATTTCTTAGAAGGCTATACAAATTACAAGTTATAAAGACCAGTGGTAATCAAAGAGTGAACTGAGGCACTGATACATGAACACAGCACTCAGACTCTTCGCAGGAAGCGAATTAATGGCCCAAGCTTGGCATATGTGCAGGGCTGAACCAATTAGTACTAATGTTGCTGTAATGATGGCAGATAAGTGCAGTGGAAGGATTTTGGAGTAAGATTTTGCAATGTCTGCAAGCATATGGGGTCAGCAGGAAGGGTGGATGTGGGTCACTGTGGTGAATCCCCATATAGTTGAGAAGTTGGATTTGTGCCTAGGACTTGAACAGGTTCCCCATCACCACTGTCCAGATCTATGAGGTCCAATAATAATATATTAAATATTACATTTTATAGATGAGGAAAGTGAAGTTGAGATAGGACCACGTGACTATTGAGATCCCGAGGCTGCATTTGAATTCAGGTCTAGAGCTCTAGCCATTGTGTCATGTGCTTTAGTCATGTGATTAATCTGGAGCTCCTTCCTGTTACTCTCCCAGAGTCAGGACTGAGAGATGGCTGGTTTGCAGTTGCTCCAAATTAGGTGACATTGCCATTGTTTCTGCTATGGTACCAGGGATGGGCATTTTTTATGCTTCTTGGTGCTGGCGAACATGATAAAGGAAAAAACATAAGAAAAAAGATATTGAAAAAACAAATAATCTCAATTTCTGACCAATAGCCTTGGGACAGACCAAGTAACCCTCAGCTGGTAAAGAGGCACTTCAGGCTGTCAATTCAATTTGGTTCCATTTGATTCAATTTAATTACATTTGATTCAGCAAACATTTATGAGATGCTTGATAATGTTCCACGATTGTGCTAATCATGGAGATTCAAGGCCACAAATGAAACTGTCCCCTCCCTTAAGGAGCTATTAGAAGCAGATGATTTGTCCAAAGATAAATGATTCCCCAATAAGTTTGGGGGAGCTAATGCTACATCGCTAAACTCCTACTCTGAGCCTCTAAGGTGTTTCCTTATTCATGGCAATAAAGGTATGGCAGCAAGAGCAGTCACCATAACTGATGGAGGGGATATAGAAAATCCTCCCTCTCACATTAAGTCTCATGGGAAAGTGCAAGAAAATTATTAGGGTCCCAAGTCTATGTATCTAAAAGAGAGTGAGAACCAAGATTGTCTTTCCTCTTAAAGTCTTTCATAGGTTGGCTGCTATTTTCTGGAATACAATCCTCTATCATGGCAGCTTCATTTTGGATTGGATATGATTGGGATTGAAAACAATAGGGAATTAGTTGTGTTATCCCAAAGCACACGACCTTCATGGTTGAGCCTTCATGGCCAAGTCAGAGCACAGGGCTCCCTACAAGTGACCCATGGTCCAAGAAACAGTGGAAGTAGGGAACTCTCCCTGGACTTCCCTCAATAAAGAGAATCTACCTTGCCTTTTAGCTTTTCATGGGGAGTAGTGGAGCCTTCAGGATATCCATTTGGATTGCCTCCTTCTTACTCCATAGCCAGTCCATCCCTTGCTCCATCCACACATTTCCATCTTATGCACTAGAGATGGTGAAATGATAAAACCTACTTAGCAAATGACAGGGATCTTCCTTGACCATTGGGTCATCAGCCTATATTTGAAGTCTTCCCAGCTTGACCGGACTCACTCAAGGTTGTGCCCCGTGAGTCTCCAGGCCATAAAAAATTTGTTTGCTTTTATTGTTAAGCAGGACTGAGTGGAGGTTGACTGGCCAAAGCTTCTAATGTGTATCGCTAACAATGGTGATGGCATCCATAGTGACATTTTGTCATTTTATAATGAGGAAAAATTGGAGCAGCAGCCAGCAGATGCTCCATTAAAGAATAAACACCCAGCATCGGTGAATGAAGGAGGCGAGGAATTCATTACAATGTGAGTTGACTTTTGTAAAATCAATATTAGGACAAAGTAGATACAGAAAAGAGCTAACTGACACATCGTATCATATGTACATGGCTGGACCCTTCATGCAATTATACAGGCTTAGAATCACTTTCACAATCCAAAAGTCACACAAACTAATAGTAATTAATATTATTGTGCATTGCCAGACTGGACAAAATAATGTTTTATAATATAACTGGATTAAACCTCGATCTGAGCAGACTACACTAGTTAACACCCATGATTGTCTGCTCCAAGAAAGGGTATGTCTAGAAAGGTAAAGTAACAAATACTCTCATTTTATTGAGGACTGCTAAGTTAAGTAACAGTCACCAAATCTCCCTCCCGCTTCCCTGTCTCTCCAACTCTCTCTTTTTGTCTTTCTCTCCTCTGCCTCCATTTTCTCCATCTCTGTCTTTCCAAAGCTCTGTATTTGTCTCTTCTCAGCTTTCCGCTACCTTTTTAACAAATGGAAGTCGTATAGATCAAGATGCAAAGGTTATTCTAGTTTGCATTTTTATAATAGCTTCCAGAGATGAGAAACAAAGAGATATGAAAGATCTATTTTTAAAACATAGAGATAAGCACTGACATAAGTACATGCTGAGGGATGACAAAGGAATGGGGAAAGGAGGGTGGAGAAATGGAATTGGTGTCTTGGCCCGTCTGGAGAGTTTTCCATTAACTCTGCTACTTCTCTCAGTCCTGAGATCCAGTATCCATCTCATCACTGGAGCAGCTCTGTTCCTGATTCCATTGCAACAGCCAACTTCTGGGGCTTTCTGCTAGTCTTGGTTTCTTGCTTCTCTGCTTACCAGGGTCCAGCACCCACTCTAATGTTTGACCGGCACCTTTTGTGCCTTCAGTTTTTCTCCTGGTTGCTATGGCTCAGTGACAGTGATAATGCTCTTGAATGAGGGACCATGGCATTAACAATGACTGGGAACAGCTTAGCCCTAGTATTTCCTCCTCCCGTTTCCTCTTGAACCATCTTTCTTTCTTTCTCTCTCTCTCTCTCTCAAAAATTTCAATAGTATTTTATTTTTCCAATTACATGTAAAAAGGGTTTTCAACATTCATTTTTATAAGATTTTGAGTTCCCTTTTTTTCTTCTATCCCTCCCTCCCTCCCTCCCCAGAACAGCAAGCAATGTGAAATAGATTATACATTCAAGCATCTCTTGAGATAGTTGTGGTGTCAGAGGCAGGTGGACAAGCCCCATGTTCATACCATATTCTCCTCCCAATCTGTCCCCAGTCTTTACTGAAATTTCCCAGTTGGTGCCTTCCACTGAGTTTCTTTCTTAGTCCTCTCCCTTAGGAATTGGAAAGGCAAAGTTTCCTTAGGCATTTGCTACCGTCATTAATGGATCCAGGAAGGAGAATGGCTACCTTCATTAATGGCTGGAGACTGTTCCCAGCTGCACAATACTTCATCTTCCTGGCAGAACTCTCTGACTTCCTCTGGGCTTTATAACTCTTAAAAAGGCTTCAATGAAGATCCCATTAGACCCCGTGTCACCGTCACTGAGTAAAATGTTAGAGCAGGGCCACTGTTCTGGTAAAGGTACAATATTGTCCACGTACATTCGTGTGTATCCATGCAACATTAATGCTACGTGTGCCATTTCCTTCCTCCTTCCTTTCCTTCTTTCCCATATTACATCTACTCACCTGCTTGATTTCAACCAGATGTCCCTCCCTCCACGAGCTTACCACTTCTATCCTCACTACCAAGTGGCTAACTCTGGTTTTGATGGACTCCTGCTGCCTCAACCTCTTCTCCCCTTGGGTTGGAGTTCTTACTACCCAAGTCCTCCCAAAGCCTTCTGTGATAGAGGGCAGAAAAATGGACTCTCAGCTCCTTCTGCCTTGTAACAGTTGCCTGTCTTCCCTCCCCTTGTGTGTTGTCTCCCCCTTTAGATTATAAGCTTGTTGAGGCAGGGACTGTCTTTCTTTTTGTTAAAAACACCCCCAAACTTAGTACATTGTAGCCACTTACTAAATGTTTATTGGATTGGATTGAATCCAGCTAATGGTTCTTTTGGGGTTTTTTGGGTTGTTATTGTCAAGATTGTGAAGCTGACATGTACTAGCCATTGTAGAGCTCATAAAATATAGAATATATCAGAGCTATAGACAGCAGGGCAGAAGGAGAGGGAATTATCTAGGGGATCTGGTTCAAATCCTAACTTAGACACAAACACTATCTGGGAGACCTTTTAAATCGCTCCATCTCCCAAGTTGGGAGCTTTTCCCCAAGCCTGGATCGCCATTCCTCCCTGCTTTATTTTCTCTCAAGACTCAACCTGAATCCCATATTCCAGGGTATTTCCATGCTGGTGAACCTCACAATTTTAATTAGAACGGCCTTGTGTGTGTGAAGCAGCTGAATGGACTCAGTTTGGATTTAAAGGCAGAGGATCTTGATTTTAATCTGGATTCTGTCACTGTGCACCTCTGCACCCCTGTAGGCAAATTTTTCTGCCATGCTAAGACTCAGTTTCTGGGTCTGTAAAATGGAAGGAGAAGCTTGGTGGTAACATGCGTTTTAGCTGTAATTCTCTGATCCTTTAAGCTAATGAATCTGGGCTTGTAGTTCTGATCTGAATTCTTAGGTGAGTCTTAGCATCAGGCCTGCTTTTATTTTTTTCATCTGAATTACAAAGACTAGGGTTTGTTTTAAAATTCTCTACGTTTGTGTCAAGATCTCAAGAAAATCCAAACCAGGCCCTGAGTGGAAATGAGCTCTGATGACTGTGGAAGACAAACTTTCCTAATTTTAGGGCTGATGGTGAAAGTAGAAATGAGGAAAAAGTTTATGTGGTAATCAGTTTTAGATAAATTCACAGAATATCAGAATTATAAGGGACGTCAGAGATTTTAGTCGCACACTAAGATTTTTAGAGGAGGTTGAGAGAGGGGCAATTCTTCATGCTAGTTCACAGAGTGAGCTAGAGGCAAAATAACACCTTAGATCTGGCTCTCCCATGGAGTAGAATGGAAAGAGCACTGACTCATGTGGGAATCCCAGCTCAGTCACTGACTGACTATATGACCGAGTCCTAGGTCTCAGCTTCCTCTTTCATAAAATGAAGATGTTGGACTCAATGTCTTCCAAGACCCTTTCCAGCTTCAGAGCTCTGATTCTTTGCTCCTGTAATCCTCAAACAAGCCTTTCCTCTATTCTCTCCACAGCATTCTGGAGTCCTCATCCAGTGACATTTCAAAGAGCTGGGGAACCCTTGGAAGGATCATATGGTTCTGTTTTTCTTCCTGCCCACCCCCCCCAAATATCCAATTACCCTAAGAATCATAGAGACCACATTTCAAATGGGGATTATAGTGGTCTCCCCGGTCAAAACTCCTCTGAAGGCTCAGATTGTCCAATTCCTTTAAACATCCACTTTCTCTCGAGTGAGTCTAGTCCTGGAAAGATCATCCCTAGGGACCACTGGGAATTTTTGAATATGAATTTGACTCGAACTTGCTCCTGATCTGACTTCTCAGAGCATCCTTAGGGACTGGAGATTCTAGAGATGCTTTAGGATCCAGGAAGGAAAGTAAGAGACATTTATTTCCTTTTCAGCACCCATTTCCTTACTACCACCCAAAACACACACACACACACACACACACCTTGTGAAGTGAGTTGTTTCTTGTAGTATGATTTATTTTTTAGCTCAGGTTGTTTCTGTTGGAAACCAACAGAACAACATTCACGAAGCTCTTTTTTGAGTCTCTTCCTACTGGTTCTAACTTTTCCCTTTGCTAAGAAACCATTGTCTTCCACCAACTAAGGCTTTACTTGAAACTCTGTCAAGGACATTTTTCTCACCTTCTTGTCCACTTCTTCTTACTCTTCCCCCCTTTACCCCCCATACAACCCCCCTCCCCATTATGTCTTCTTTATCTCAGGCCTGGATTATTACATAGCTTGAGGACCAGTCTCCTTGCCTTTAGATCTGCAAGGAGCCTTCCTCAACCTGCCTTCCCTTTGTGGATTATCTCCTGTTTGACCTGAATATAGCTTTTTTTGTTCACAGTTGCTTGCGTGTTGTCTCTGGTGTTAAGTTGCCTTGCTGTGTATCATTCCCAGCACTTTTTCTGGCACATAGTAGGCACTTAATGAATGTTTATTGCCTAACCAACTCCCAGTGCCTAAGGCCACTCTCAAAAATTAGGAGTTGCAAAGCAGGTGTGGGTTTGAACTGGTAGAGACCATTTTCTTTCTTGGAATTTACTATCCCAATAAAACCACAGGCTTTCCTTCCCCTGTTCCCTTTCTCCCAAATCCTGCTTTAGTTCTGCCCCGTTGCTGTGGCTGGGAATGTGTACTGTGGGCAAATGGGGATGAGGAGGGCCACCGGCTCCATCTGATCCAACCTTTGTGGACAGCTCCCGGTCACTGCTACTCTGGGCCAGGATGATGGAGCCTAAATTCTTCCATATGGACGTTCATCTTTGGTATATATGAGGCAGAACACAGGCTGTCAGAGGCAGAAGGAAATCCAGAGGCCATTGAACCCAGCCCTTTCTTTCATTTCAGGTGACTGAGGCCTGGTCCAGGGGAGGAGGAAGCTGAGTATAGAAGCTCTGGGTCAGGTCCATCTTCCCAGCTAGTCTCGGTCAATCCTCTCATTTCACACATTCATAAATGTGCTGCCACAGAGAAGTGACTTGTGCAAGGTCCCACGGTGAAAATTTGCAATGGTGGGAAGACCAGAACTCAGCTTTCTTTACTTCCTTTCCAGGGCTCTGCCCACTGCATTTCCGATATAAAATCATTTATCCTGGGCTGGGGAGGAGGAGCTTCTTTTGTCAAGGCATAGCCTGACAGAAGGGAGAGAATACTAGACATGGAGTGAAGGACCCTGGATTTGAATCCTACCACAGATTACCTATATGAGCCTGGGCAAGTTCACCTGCATTTTCTCACCTGTAAAATGGGCATAACAATGGTATCTACTATTTGTTGGGAGGCTCAAGGGAGATATGCGATTCAAAGAATCATGGGAGCCTTAACATGAAGGGGGGATATCCAGAGAACAACATGCACTGTCTCCCTTTTAAAATTCAGCCTTCCATTCCCGAAGTAATTAAAACCAGGAGAGTAGCACCATTTCTTTTCTGTTTTCTCAGGGTCAGGAATGATGGATTAGCTCAGTACCAAAGGCGATTGTGGGGCAGGCAGCATCATCGGTTTTGCTTTCAAGGATGATCAGCCGCTCCCCAATCTCTCCTGGCTGGATTCCTGGTTCTTGTTCAGTGGGTCTGTACCTACTGCTCCCACTAGGAGGACCCCTGGTTTTGCTGAAAACTGATGTGATCTGGCACTGCATCGATCATCATATAATTTAAGGCTGCATCATTTTCTTGAGCCTACCTTAGGTTTTTTGAGTTTTCTTTGAGTTTTCAATTCAAATATATTGAAAGATACTTGGATTTTCAGCTCTTTTACTGAAATGATGTAAAACTCTCTAATAAATACAAACACCGAGAACAGATCTGGTTGAGGAAGGCCTCCTTATTTAGGTTACTACATATATATTATACTGAAATTGCCCCCCAAAATGGATATTTATGTCTTTGTATCTCTCTCTCTCTCTCTCTCTCTCTCTCTCTCTCTCTCTCCAGCTCTCTCCATCTCTCTTGACATCTCTTTCTTCTTGGCAATTCCTGTGGATCTGGGGCATCATCGCTGTGGCCCTACCAATGATTATTGTGACTTTCCATGTCCTCTCCTCCTGTGTTCTCCAAATCTTCAGTAGGTAATGTCCATGTGGTCCTATAGACCTCTCTCTGATTCTTTTTATATTTCTTGAACATCAGGATGGCCCTGGCTTCTTTATCCACTTGCCATCCTTCATGTTCATATTTTTGGGGTCATATCTACTCCTTATATTTCATCATCTTGTAATATCTCATCTACTCGCTCCCATTAGATGTTTTTTTACTGCCATTTGTCCTTTGTAGCTTTGATTCTTCTGCACCTTGGCAGTATGTGAATTTAGGATTAGTGTTAGGGTTAGAACCTCTCTGGGGCAAGGAGACACCTGGGGTCTTCTGGAAGTGGAGTACGGCTTTTCTGATGGGATCTCATCCAATTTCTTCCTTTTAATGAATGGACCTCACAGACTCATCACCTTGGAGAATCGGAGGGGGAACTTGGTGCCCTCCAATCTAATGCCCATTATAATCACCCACAAGAGTGATCCTCCAGTATCAGGGAGTCCACTCCTCCTTCCAGGTAGCTTAGGCTAATCTGGGACAGCTCTAATTGTGAGGAAGGTTTTCATGATCTCAAGCCTCATTTGGCTTCACAGCAACTCTCCCCCCTTAAATCAAGGCTCTTTGCTCTGCCTCCCCCCAGACTGAACAAGTTTAATTCTTGCTCCCCCCTAAGGACCTGTCTTCAGATGTTTGAAGACAGGTTTCCCTGGAATCTTTTTTCTCTAAGTCCATTCATCTGATCCTCATTTAATACAGTCTCAAAGTTTTTCACTGTCTGTGTTGCCTCCTCAGGACACTTCCTTCAAGCCTGATTCCTAGAACTGATAAAGTACTACAAGTAGGGCACAATGAGATTGGTGGACCCATCATTGCCTTGTTGACCATCTGAAAAGCCTGGTGTGTGTGTGTGTGTGTGTGTGTGTGTGTGTGTGTGTGTGTGTGTGATGCAGTAGAAAAAGTAACAGATGGAGTAGGAGTTAGGGGGGATGGCTTTGACCAGCTATGTGCCGGGGAAAATCCCTGACTTTTCTGGCTTCAGAGTTCCATGTAAAGGAAAAGGAGTGTATTCATTGTCCTTGCCCTGAATTCATTCTATAACACTTTATTTTCTGGGGCTGCTCATTTAAGCGCACACCATTGTCAGGGCTAAAATGACTCCATTTGTTCTCCTACTGTGGGGGTAGTTTATTTAAAGATACATTGGTTGTCAACCATAATTGAGGAATATGATTCCCTTCTTTATAATGTTGAAGCAAGATATTCACTTGGAAAACACCAGGAAGCTGAGGAATGGCATGAAGGGTACTGTGCATCTTGTGGGAAGAGAGGAGCCAAAGTGTGTCTGTGGGAGAGGCAGGAAGGGCTAAAGACAGAGTTCAGAAACTTCCTTACTTCTCTTGATTGCAGAATCTTCTGATTTTCTTCACCAGCTCTTTTTTTTAATAATAGCTTTTATTTTCAAAATACATGCATAGATAGTTTTCAACATTCACCCTTGAAGAACCTTTTGTTCCAAATTTCCCTCCCTTCCTTCACCCCCTCAACCTTCCTTCTAGAATGAAACAATCCAATTCATGTTAAAGGTGCAATTTACCTATAGTTATTCCCACACTTATCATGTTGCACTAGAAAAATCAGATCAAATAGGGGAAAATGAGAAGAAAAAAATCAAGCAAACAATAACAAATAATAAGGAATATCCCTCATTCTGCCTATTACAATTGGCACACATTCTGTCGAAGAGGAAACAAACAATCAAATTCAATAAACATTTATTAAGTTCCTACTATGTTCTAGGTACTGTGCTAAGTGCTAGTGATTATGATTAATAGAGAGATATTCCACCTCTCAAGGAATTTGCAATTCAGTGAAAAGATAACACAGCAAAGGAGTTGAGAAGCAAGGGAAGGGGAAAGAAGAGGGAAACATTAGGTGGTACCCACACTGAAAACCCCCCAGCAAGGTAGATGCTGCAGAGAGGAATGAGCCCCCAAGTTCAGCTTTTGCCCTCTCTAAAGGAAAACAGCTAAGTACTCTGCCTTCTCACCCTCCAATCAGAGGGTAGTAGAGACTGAGGGTACTTGTGTTAGTCAAGCCTTGAGTCAGCAGCTTGGTGATCAGATTAGAGGTGATGACCTTAACCTGGGCAGAATATCCTCCTCCAGATGTTGAAATCCAGCAGAGTAGCAGATGTAAAGAGGAGGCAACCTGTCTAATCCACACATAAAATAATGTATCTTTCAGTTAAAATATATCTTGTGCTCAATGTAGCCCAAAGGCTGCAGCTTGTTGCCTCCTTGTTTATCTGTGCATAAAAGCGACTCTTCTTACTTCATGGAGTTATCGTGTTATCAGGTGTTATTTCTCAGTTGAATTGTAACTTTTCCCCACCTGGAAGTGGACCATTTCCTTTGTAAGGCAGCCCATACCTACCCAAGGACTCTTTCATCTCTTTTTTTGAGTCAGACCCACAGCCGTATACAGTTAGCAGAGATCGTAGTCTGTAATTCAAATTGTAGCCCTGTTCAGTCATTTTCCAGTCATGTATGACTCTTTGTGACTCCATTTGACATTTTCTCAGCAAAGACAGAGGAGTGACTTTTTCATTTCCTTCTCTAGCTCATCTTTCAGATAAAGAAACTGAGGCAAACAGGGGTAAGTGACTTGTTTTGAGTCAGAAAACTAATGTGGGAGGCTAGATATGGACTTAGGAAGATAAACCTTCCTGACTGGGGCCTGGTGCTTTATCCATTGTGTCATCTAGTGCCTCTGTAGGGCAAATAGCATTCCTTAAAATCAAAAGAAAACTGACCACTTGGTGGCAATTCTCTCGGATTTTCCTACTATTTAGATTGGGGGATGTAAATTTCTTTTAACTCTTATTCCATTCTGACATCAAGAATTAAAGTCATACAAAATATCCTGGAGCTTTAATTAGAAAGATTGTAAGAGATGTGATGTGACTAGTGACCTTTCACTATCATTCCTGCAGTTACATCCGAATTTTTGCCTTCCTGAGATAATTGTAGAATGTCAAAGATATAGCAACCCCTTCTAGTACAGATTTTCTTCATCTGGGGCCTGGGAACCTTATTTTTGTTTTTTTAATTTTTGATTTTTATTTATTTAATATTTTGATAACATCATTGATTTCCTGTGTAGCACTAGTTATTTTATTTTATCCTATTAACTTAAAAACTTGTTCTTAGAAGAGATCTATAGGCTAACACCATATTGCCAAAAGAGTCCAGGAAACAAAAATTAAGAAACTTTCTGTTAAATTAATTCCTTAATTTAACAGAGAAACTGAAGTGCAGGAAATAGAATGGATTTATCCAACTATCTTATCCCTATTTTAATAAGGGTAAGTTAGAAAGAAAAGCACATCTCCCAACCCATACCTTAGTGTTAACGCTTCCTCTAGCATTTGTAATTCTCCCATTCTACTCATTTTTGTACTACACTGAATAAAGTGTTTGGCAGATGGGAATTTCCTCAGGGATGGGTTCTAGGGCTTCTTCCTTCCTGTTTCTTTACTTTCTCCCTTGGTAGTCTCCTCCACTTGCATGAACTCAATATTCATTTCTAGAGATGACGCCAAATTCTATGATAAAAATGTAGCTTCAGCTCTGGTGAATCCTCTTTCACTCAAATTCAAGGCACTTGCATGTCAAGGCCTCAACTCCCCGATGTCCTGGTCATCTTTGAGAATCAAGGGGAAACAACAACAATCTAACTCTGTTGACCCCCAGTCACTCAGTCAGTCAGCCAATAAACATTTATTCAGCATCTTCTATGAGTCAGGCACTTTTCTAAGTGCTGAGGAAACAAAAAAAGGCCAAAAGACCAAAGTCTACCCTCAAGGGTAGACTGTCTTTGTCCTGGGTCACCAATCACCAACTGGACATCTCAGTTTCGACATCCCCTGGATGCATCAGATCCCAGAAAGAGATGGAGCTCATCATGTTCTCTCCTCCCAACTTTCTCATTTTTCCTAAGTATACCTCTACCTTTCCACTAACACAGGGCAGAATTACCCATGAGCCTCCAATCAGATGCCGATCACTTCCATGACATCCCTCATACAATCCCCTTCTCTCCCATCTCTTCCTCCTGTTTAGATAATTCAAATGACTTCCCAACTGCTCCAGCCCTTTCTCTTCCCAACATATCCTCCCTGGAGCTGCCAATTTGTTGCTTTGGTTGTTGTTTGTCCTTAGTTTTCAAAGGAGACCCTGTTGTCAGGGAGGTGATGCTGACTTGCAAGTGAACTGGATTTGAGGGAGGGAGGATTGTACAAGGTCACCAGGCTCACTTTGTTCTCCAGAGCCATCTGGGTTCAGTGGGCAGATATAGAGCAGGATAATGAGATGGCCTTGGATGTAGTGGGAGACCTTGGCTTTTGTAAGAGACTGTGTTCCACAAAAGCTGCCAAAATAATCTTCTGAATGTACAATTCTGAACACATCCCTCCTCTGCCGATGTGTCTTCTATGGCTTTCTTTTGCCCAGTGTAAAATACAAAGTCCTGAGTCAGATCTTTAACCTTCCCTCCTTCCTTACCCCCCCAATTCTGGATCTAACTTCCTTTCCCTGAAACCTCTTTTGCAGGACCCCTTCACAAACTATGTTTGAGTCGGACAGGATTAGGAGCTGTCCCCCAGAGATGATGTTCTGTCTCCTGCCTTCATACATTTACATGAGACAGCACTTATTCACTTGTCAAAAGTCTCATTTTCCTGCAGGTCTGAGCTCAGCTGTCACCTCCTCCCTAAAGTCTTTCCCTACCCCCTCATTGTTAGTGTTCTTTCCTTTCTCAAAAAACTGGACGCCGTTGTGTACCTGCTTCATGTGGGTCCATCCAGCAGACTGGAGGCATGAGGATTCTGGGTCTGTCTTTGTACTCTCCATTCCTGGCACAGGGTCTGGCAGTGAGCATTTCCATAATGTTTGCTGAATTGAGTTGAAATATTTACAACTTAGTGAATTCAGATTTATACATGGCACCTTAAGGATGAGGCATTAATCCATACTTTGATTAATTCTTGTATTTTAACCTCTGGAAAGGAAATTTTGAGACAAAAGCAATCTCATACGGCTCCCAATGAATCATTCTCACAATTGACGTTGCTCAGAAACAGCCAGTACAGAAGCAAAGATGCAGATCTTGGCTGAATAACTAGAAACATGTTTTCTGCTTTTGGCCATAACTTTTTTTTTGTTTCCTTGGACCAAGTGATGTAATTGAATTACTCTCTTCTCCAGTCAGGAAGAAGCTATTATCAGAAAATTCTTTTATCAGATAATTCCCAGACAATCTAAGAAGAACCTATTTATCAACCCTCATGAAGTCCATCCCCCAACCTCTTAACCTTTGAGATATTGATTAGCATATCTTTAGACAGATCTGGGACCTGGTCTGCCAGGTACATTCCATCTGCCTCCTTGAGCCCTTTCTCTTGAGTTCCTGGTTTATGCCCAGGAATCCCCCAAGGTTACATTTCTCCTATAAAAGATCTGCTTATGATGAAGATCTTGCTAAGTCCTTTTCAGAATTAACCCCACTATGAAGCACTCTTTCGCCCTCATAATGCCTTCCCTTTAATGGCGACTTACTCCTTGCTCTAACTAACTCTGGTTAGTCTCACCTGCCAGGCTACCTCATGGACTAGTTCCTTTCTCCTGGCTAATTGTGAGTTCTCCCAGGGAACTTGTGTTTTCCTTTGGTAACTATATGCTCTCCCAACTCTATTTCATATTTACTATTACTGGTGTTTATGGTCCCTTAATTTTGTCTATTACCAATTCCCCAAATAAATCTTTCTTTTGCCAAAGAGAATGGCCATTGGGAATTTGTCATGTATTGATTTTGATTTTGGGATTGTGACCTCATCACAACCTCAGATTGTCTCCAGTTCCTGATTCACTGATGGATTGGAGGAGCTTCCGGCCCTTTCTGCTTTAACATTGTGTGATACTAATTCCATGAGGAGGAAAAACAGGAAGGACAGACTTCTTGAAGAAGGCATGGCCGAAAGTAAACAAAAATCTATGAGGTGAAGGGTGTGTGTCAGAGAGTGACAGAAAAAAAGCAAACTTGGATAGAGAGGAAAGGAGGGATGCAAAGGAGGGAAAGGCATCAGGTAAGAATCCAAGACCTTGAACCTGGAATCCTGAGAGAATGAGGATGCTAGAAAGAGAGGAAGTTGTAAGGAAGGAGAGAATTTGAAGGGACGGTGATGAGGCTGTAGAGTAAGACTGGGTATGGAGACAAAGGCTTGGGGTTTGAATGCCAGTTCAATTCAACTAAAGCATCTTAAGTTGTTTGGTTGTTTTCAGTGAAATCTGGCTCTTCTTAACCCCATTTGGAGTTTCTCTGACAGAGATATAGGAATGGTTTGCCGTTTCCTTCTCCATTTCATTTTACCAATGAGGACATGGGGCAAATAGGGTGAAGTAACTCACCCAGGATTCCACAGCTAATGTCTGAGCTAGATTTGAAGGAAGATGAGTCTTCTTGCTCCCATACCTGGTGCTACCATTTCACACCCTTTGTAAGTGCTTAATATAGCAGCTTCCATGCATAGAGTTCTGTCCTTGGTGCTGGGGATACAGAGACAATAACAAAACTATCCCTGTCCTATCAAGGGCAACAACCGATGCACACTTGGATCAGTGCAAAAGACCTCCATGATTATTGTGCCTCTTGTAGGGGATGATTATGATTGAATCCATCTGAGTTTTAGCCATTTCCAGTGGCCCTTTGTTTGTAAGCCATTCTCCTCACATCAACTTTTTGAAGTTTCTCAGAGTCCTGCGGATATTATCAGCTCCATTTCCCAGCCGTGAGACAGGAACAATGCTCATTTTCCTGAGAATGGCTCTGGATTTGATTTTGGCTTTCTTCCCAAGGAAAAGAAAGGAGAAAACACACCACATTTAAAATTAGGCACAGAAGATATGAGGGAACAGTTGGGGACTGAGGATAAATATTTGCCCTCAATCCCTTCTGTTTTATATATATATATATATATATATATATATATATATATATATGTGTGTGTGTGTGTGTGTGTGTGTGTGCGTGTGTGTGCGCTGTGTGGGTATGTATGTGTATGTTTTCACCCAACAGAAAGATCCGAAATCTAGAATGACAGAAACATGGAAGCAGGAGGCTGAGAAGGTGTCTCTAGAATCCTGTTGCAAGAGGTGAGTTCTTACTGGAGCTGCCCATTGACTGACAGAACTACAAGGGACCCAGAGATCTAATTCAATCCCTGATTTTACAGAATCAGAAACTGAGGTCCAGAGATCTTTGGTGCCAATTCGTTTCAAGTTGTATGGCTCCTGATGGATCAGGTTGGATATCCTACCCAAGTCTCCTCTCTAAAGATAGGGCTTGAGGCAATTAGTCAGAAAACAAAGGCTGACCCCCAGGAAAAAAAGGCCCAATTCTAAGCTCTGTAAGACCTAGCCCTCTCTGCCTGCTGTTTGACTTAAGAGAAATCTATTTTCATTTACTGCAAAGATCATGGAGAAAAACAAACTGTGAGTAAATTTACAAAGAAAACATTGAAATGCAAAAGATCTAATTAAGAAAGAAAACAATACTCTCATTTTAAGAGCCCCAAGGATAGATGGCTGGACCCTTTCAGGAGCCTTTCTGGATGAGGCCCTAAAGCAAAGCTTGGAGGGATTTGGGTGGGAGGAAAGTGGAAGGTGGACCCAATTGCTGTCCTCCTCCTACCCTCTTCTCCTCCTCTCTTCTTCTCCTCCTTCCCCTTTTTTTCCTCCTTCTTTTCCTCTTCCTTCTCTATCCTCTTCCTCTCTCCCCACCATTATCAGCCCCTGTATCCAGCCATCTGCTGAACCTTTTCACCATGAGGCGTGCCACCTGCTGCCTTTGTGGCTAACCAAAGGGCCTAGTTTATACCAGGAAAGGTGACTTGGGTGGGTGGGGGGAGGATTTTACAAGGGAAAAGCACTGGGTCACGTAGCAGGACATCAGAACCCTTATCCTACCTCTGCCCAGTTTGCTGCCTAAGTCACAAAACCTTTCTGTATCTTCCCAATTTTCTCATCTGCAACATGGGAATGATCCTACTACCTCTGCCCTCTTTACTCAAGGGGCTGTTTTGAGGACCAAAAGTGAAAACTAAGTACAGCTAACACAATTCTTGGCAGGTGGCTACAGTCTCTGGGAAGGCACCTACCCCACTTGGATTGACCATCAATAGAAAGTGTTATTCTTTTTTTTTTCTGTTTTTGCTAAGACAATTGGGGTTAAGTGACTTGCCTAGGGTCACACAGCTAGGAAGTATTAAATGTCTGAGGACAGATTTGAACTCAGGTCCTCCTGACTCCAAGGCTGGTGTTTTATCCATTGTGCCACCTATCTGTCCTGAAGGCCTTATTCTTATGAGTTATAACAGTAGCTTCAAGTCTTTCGGATCTTGCCAAGAACTGTGTTTGATGCTGATGTTAAGAAAAAAGTCAGAGGATCTCCACCTGCAGTTCCTGGACAGATGCATCTGGATCCTCTTCATAGTGGAAGGAGATCCCAAGTGCCTCCGACCTGGGCAGCCCTTGGTGGGATGCTGGAATAAAGTCCCTGAAAAGGTTGGAGGGGACCTGAGCAGGACTGGCTGGAAGCCACTAGAACTAAGGAAGACTTTTTATTGCCAAATCAGACTGAGGTTTAAGATAGAGACTTTGATCCTGCTACAAACAGTAAGTGAATTTAAAAAACAAGCCAGCCAAACAAAGAATCCCCCAGTTTCTATGCCTGGAGGCTCTAATTAGTTGGCTGGTTGTTCTGGATTCCAAAGAATTTAGCCCCAGGAGCCAGGACTATGAGATCTGACAGAACTCTCAGTAGCACAGCTCTGGAGTCTCCCAGTCTGTGCGCTTGTTTTGTGGAGGCCTGCTTCCTCAGTGAGTGCATTAATTTAATTTCTGGCCTAAAAACTAAGATGGCAAAAAATGGTACCCTTTTTATCAGGGAGATGCTACACATCAGCTGAAGGCTAGAGTTAAGTCCCAACTGGAAGAAGCAACAAAAATGACCTGGAACAGAAAAAGCAAGCAGGGAATAGTGGGTTGGGGTCAGCAGTACCAGTTAGAGTAGTGTGTGCCCATCAGGGAGCAGAACCAGGAAAGGAGAGGGCTCTGGTATTATGTGCAACAAACAGCAAAGACATAAGTTGCCTTTCTAAACATGTACAGTAACCACTTATGCTTCTCCCATGTGTGTCTTGTACATAAGAGTCAAATGGTTGCCTATTCTCCGATTGTTAATATGTTGAAGTGTGGTCAAGATTAATGTGGATAATTAATTTCTACTTTTCCTGCGGTGATCCCCCTTTGCTTTAGACTACTTGCATTATCTCACTGACTAGCAAACATAATTGCATTGGTGGGGGCTCGTGAGCTTTGAATGAAAGGGGATCCAGATGGAATCTTGAACCCCCCATGGGTGAAGGGAAAACCAACCTTGTTTATCTGCCTGAAAGTGCTGAATGATGTCCTCTATGAGAACTCCACTGAAACAGCAAATTGAAAGGGAGAGATGTAGTCTGCTTTCCTTGCCTCCAAGAAAGACAGGAACTTTTAATTAATGCACATTTACTTGGCAGGTGGCTACAGTGTCTGGGAAGGCACCTCCCCAACTTGGTTGGCATCAGGGGGACTCAAAATACTTTGTTCCATCTTCAGAGCACCCATTTTCTTAGTAATTTCTGTCAAATAGTGAAAACTGATCCCTCCAATTGGAGTCTTCCTTTTTATCAAAAACTAGGATACTAGGCATATTTCTGTAGGCTGTGTGGCTAAGTTGTTCCACTGCATTATCTCTATTTTAAATCTAGCATCACATTGTTTTGTGAAAGACTGCTTTGTAGCATAATTTGAGATTTGGGGGCCATTACTGCCTCACCATCTCCCCTTTTCATAATCTAAACATGTGAAGTTCTGCTATACATGTTTCCACAATTTTCTTGCTGCACAAGAAAAATCAGACCAAAAAGGAAAAATGTGAGAAAGAAAACAAAATGCAAGTGAACAACAGCAAAAAGAGTGAAAATGCTACATTGTGATCCACAGTCAGATCCCACAGTCCTCTCTGGGTGTAGATGGCCCTCTTCCTTATAAGATCACTAGAACTGGCCTGAATCATCTCATTATTGAAAAGAACTGTGTCTATCAGTTTATCATTGTATAAACTTGTTGCCATGTACAATGATCTCCTGGTTCTATTCACTTCCCTCAGCATCAGTTCATGTAAGTCTCTCCAGGCCTCTCTGAAATTGTCTTGCTGGTCATTTCTTACAGAACAATAATATTCTATAACCTTCATAGACCACAATTTATTCAGCTATTATCCAACTGATGGGCATCCACACAGTTCCCAGTTTATTGCCACTACAAAAGGGCTGCCACAAACATTTTTGCACTTGTGGATCTCTTTCATTCCTTTAAGATCTCTTTGGGCTATACGTCCAGTAGTAACACTGTTGGATCAAAGAGTATGCACAGTTTGATAACTTTTGGGGCATAGTTCCAGATTGTTCTCCAGAATAGTTGGATCCATTCACAGTTCCACCAACAATGTATCAGTGTCTCAGTTTTCCTTCAGCCCCTCCAACATTTGTCATTATCTTTTCCTGTCATCTTAGCCAATCTGACAGGTGTGTAGTGGTACCTCAGACTTGTCTTAATATGCATTTCTCTGATCAATAGTGATTTGGAATACCTTTTCATATGACTAGAAATGGTTTCAGTTTCTTCATCTGACAATTGTCTGTTCATACCCTTTGACCATTTACTTGATACATCTTTTCAACCATTTGTGTCCCTAGTAATTAGAGTAGGTAACCTTTCAGAAATAAAAATTCCTATCACAAAAGTCAGTAACAACAAAAAAGCTAAAAACAAAAAAATAAAAAACCCCAAACAAACCCAGATAGATATGTGCATCTAACAACAAATGACTAGGCCAAATACTTACTTATTCAAGAAATAAGGAACACATATTTTCAGATCTATTGAACACTTACCCTGATTATAGAAATTTTCTATAAGAGGAAAAAACAGGGATATGAATATAATCAAAAACTAGTCCTTCAGGCTTCTACCTGAGAGCACATACATGACAGGATAAAGTATCCTTAATTCAATTTAGTAATTCTACTTTATAGCCAGACTCAGGAATAATCAGGTGGTTTCTCATTCAAAGGAACACCACAGGGAGAGTGAATCAGAAGGATCCCACCTTAAATGGAGGCCAAGGTTGCTCTTCTAACTCTTGCCTAGATACTAACCTCCATCTTTAACAGTTCAGGATCATATTCCTCTCAGTAGTTTATGGCATATTCTTTTAGATGGATCATTGGCTTGATGATCCATCAGATGATCATATCTGATTTCAAAACTTCAAATAATATCAGCCAAGTGCCAAGAGATTTTCTCTCACATAGCAAGTCTCATTAATCAAGTCTTTAGGTGAATTTAGTTCTTAAGGATCCTAAATAAGTATTGATTATAGTAATCATAGATCATAGTAAGAGAGTCATCCTAGAAAGTTCACAGCTTATCTTCATATCTAAGCAGATGGATTTTAAATTCGAGATTACACAAATGATTTTACTTTAAGATGCTCAATAATTAATCTGTATCAAAACATGTCCAGGTATCAACCATGTTCAAAGGGACAAAGATATAGATCACTGTCTCAGTGATCTTCCTAAACAATGGGAACAACTTTAAAATGACTCCATACAATCAATCAAGACTCACCTAGAATATAGAATATCCTAATTTCACATTAAAGAACCCTATTATTTTAAATCTAGCATCAAATTAATAATTAAGAAATGAATAATTTCTTCATCCTACAAATGTTAATTCCATGTCCTCCAGTTGAAGAGCCCCTATAAGATTTTCTGGAAATATAAACAACAAGTACAACATCAATATTGTTAAAATTCCTCAAGCATGATTAATCTCCCACCATTGCAAAGTCAATTTTAGAGATGACAAATTGTCCTTAATAGTTCATTTTTGAAATTCCTCCATAGGCCCTTTAAGCCCAGTGTTCTCAGCCTCCAAACTGCAGTCTCAGACATCTATAAAATCCTCAGTCTGGTAAGATCCTTCCCTTTCTGTTTCTTCCAGGACTTAGTAAATACCCACTCTCATACAAACTTCAAACTCCAAATATGTCATCGGGATCAGC
Source organism: Sarcophilus harrisii (assembly GCF_902635505.1). Lineage (NCBI taxonomy): Eukaryota > Metazoa > Chordata > Mammalia > Dasyuromorphia > Dasyuridae > Sarcophilus > Sarcophilus harrisii. Next base: position 657,969,381 of record NC_045427.1, read on the forward strand.
AATCCTTGTTCCCTAATCCTAAAAGGGATGAGAACACTGCTAGTATATAATTACTGAAAAATTAACCCTTTGTTTCAAAAGAGGTTCTTTCCCTTTTCTCCTCCCAAATGAAATAGACCAGTCTCATATGGGGAAAGTCCCAGATTACTTCTGGGAACAGTTTTTTTCTTTTTTTTTTTTTTTTTTTTTTTTAACAAAAGCAATCTTTTAAAACAAAGCAATAGGCAAATATTTGGTCCAAGGCAATTTTGTCTCTTAACATCAATTTCCTTTATCAGAATCAATAGTCTCTACCACTAAACCCCCATAAAGCAGCAGAGCCTAGGGAAAAGCTTCCACCCAACCACACTGGTGTCATTTCATTAAAATTAACCTGGATATTTTGGAGCCAGGCTCTCTGCATCTGGAGGAACACCTCTTCAATACCTCCTTATTTATCTTTAGACATATCACACACCTTTCAGATATAATTTTCTCTACAATTACACATATCTCTTTATGCAAAATTTTCTTGCTTTCACTTTTTTTGTTAAAGGGAGAAAACAAGATAAACCTTATGATTAATATTTTAAATAGCTTTGGACCAAATTTCACAAAATTTATACCACATATCCAGTTGGGCTGGCAAAATGTTAAAGTGCATACAATTTTTACAAATCACCCAATATACAATTTAGAAAGCAATGTAGTAGCTTAAATATATTTCATCTAATTAGGTGATACAAACATGTGCTCTTGTTAGGTAAGTTACCAGAGAACCAAAATTTTTAAACTTCAAATCAAATACAGACTTAAATTTCTAGTAGCAATACTTCAATATCAATGCACACATAATTCTAAGAGCTTATACCAGAATAAACAAGTTCACAATGTTAGCACAATTCTAATACTAATTGATGAATTGCCTCCTGATTTCTTGGTTCATTCTTTCCACTTCACCCAATGAAGGAGGATCCAAAGACTTTGAAACTCCCAGCAAGATGGTTTCCTCTACTTCAAAGAACTGATCAGGTTGATGACCATACACATGTACAATAGCAATGGTCTCCATTACCCAGCACTGGAAATCAATCAGCAGAAGAGCCCTAGGACAAATTAAAACAGCTGTCGCTCCTTTGCATTGAACAGATCACAAGCCTTAAAAAATAAATGAAAAACAAACAAACAAACAAAAAAGAACTCTTACCATGTATAGCTTTTATGGAGAGAGAGAAGAACAGATCTCAAATCCTGTGGTTCCTAAAGGCAAAGTGACTCCAGATGAAGCCCCAAAGGAATACATGAGCTGGTCCCCATTTCCCAAGGCTTATTTGGAAGATTTCAAAAAGGATCTTAAAAGACAGAAGGAAAATAGGGAAATGAAATGGGATCATTGCAAAAAGGAATAGAAAAAGTATATAATATCCTACAAAAGAGATATGAAAAAGACACCAATTCATTGAAAAACAAATTTTGTGAAATGGAAAGAGTGCAATGAACAAAAAAAATTAATTGGCCAATTGCAAAAAGAGCTAAACAAAGGTAACAGAAGAAAATAATACATTAAAAATTAGAATTGAACAAATGGAAGTGAATGACTCAATAAGACTTCAAGAATAAATCAAACAAAAATAAAAAATGAAAAAATGGAAGAAAATATGATATATCTCCTAGGAAAAACAACTGACCTGGAAAATAGATCTAGGAGAGACAATGTAAGGACTATTGGACTTCCTGAAATCCACGATGAAAAAAAAGAACCTAGACATTATCTTACAAGAAATCATAAAAGAAAACTGCCTTGATATTTTAGAATCAGAAGGTAAAATAGCCATTGAAACAATTCTTAGATCACCTCCTGAAAGACACACCAAAATTAAATCTCCAAGGAATATCATGGCTAAATTTCAGAACTATCATACCAAGGAAAAAAATATTGCAAGCATCCAGAAAGAAACAATTTAAATACTGAGGAGCCACAATTAGGATTACCTAGGACCTAGCAACTTCCACCTTAAAGTCAAAGGACTTGGAATCTGATATTCCAAAAAGTAAAGGAACTGGAATTATAACCAAGAATAAGTTATCCAGCTAAAATGAGCATTATCTCTCAGGCATTCAATAATATAGGTGCATTTCTAATGAAAAGACCAGAACTGAACAAAAAAAATTGGTCTCCAAACACAGAACTCAAAAGAAGTATAAAAAGTAAAAAGGAAAGAACTCTTAAGAATTCTATTTCTGTTATGAGGATACTTAGAAAATGCAGGTATAATTTGCTTTTATTATGGTAACATGAAAAAGAAACTAGAGGTGGAAAGGGAATTGTACTGGAAAAAGAGGAAAAAGGAGATAAAATAAGGGAAATTACATCTTATACACGGGCAAAGAAAACCTATTATAATTGAGGGAAAGAATGAAGGGAAATAAAGCATTGTGTGAATCATACTTTTATTAGATTTAGCTCTTAGAAAGAATATCAGATATATTTGGTTTCACAGAGAAACTTGTCTCACCTTATGGGAAGTAGGAGGGAAAGGAGGGTTAGGGTTAATATTTTATGATTATGATTAATATTTTAAATAGCTTTGGACCAAATTTCACAAAATTTATACCACATATCCAGTTGGGCTGGCAAAATGTTAAAGTGCATACAATTTTTACAAATCACCCAATATACAATTTAGAAAGCAATGTAGTAGCTTAAATATATTTCATCTAATTAGGTGATACAAACATGTGCTCTTGTTAGGTAAGTTACCAGAGAACCAAAATTTTTAAACTTCAAATCAAATACAGACTTAAATTTCTAGTAGCAATACTTCAATATCAATGCACACATAATTCTAAGAGCTTATACCAGAATAAACAAGTTCACAATGTTAGCACAATTCTAATATTAATTGATGAATTGCCTCCTGATTTCTTGGTTCATTCTTTCCACTTCACCCAATGAAGGAGGATCCAAAGACTTTGAAACTCCCAGCAAGATGGTTTCCTCTACTTCAAAGAACTGATCAGGTTGATGACCATACACATGTACAATAGCAATGGTCTCCATTACCCAGCACTGGAAATCAATCAGCAGAAGAGCCCTAGGACAAATTAAAACAGCTGTCGCTCCTTTGCATTGAACAGATCACAAGCCTTAAAAAATAAATGAAAAACAAACAAACAAACAAAAAAGAACTCTTACCATGTATAGCTTTTATGGAGAGAGAGAAGAACAGATCTCAAATCCTGTGGTTCCTAAAGGCAAAGTGACTCCAGATGAAGCCCCAAAGGAATACATGAGCTGGTCCCCATTTCCCAAGGCTTATTTGGAAGATTTCAAAAAGGATCTTAAAAGACAGAAGGAAAATAGGGAAATGAAATGAGATCATTGCAAAAAGGAATAGAAAAAGTATATAATATCCTACAAAAGAGATATGAAAAAGACACCAATTCATTGAAAAACAAATTTTGTGAAATGGAAAGAGTGCAATGAACAAAAAAAATTAATTGGCCAATTGCAAAAAGAGCTAAACAAAGGTAACAGAAGAAAATAATACATTAAAAATTAGAATTGAACAAATGGAAGTGAATGACTCAATAAGACTTCAAGAATAAATCAAACAAAAATAAAAAATGAAAAAATGGAAGAAAATATGATATATCTCCTAGGAAAAACAACTGACCTGGAAAATAGATCTAGGAGAGACAATGTAAGGATTATTGGACTTCCTGAAATCCACGATGAAAAAAAAGAACCTAGACATTATCTTACAAGAAATCATAAAAGAAAACTGCCTTGATATTTTAGAATCAGAAGGTAAAATAGCCATTGAAACAATTCTTAGATCACCTCCTGAAAGACACACCAAAATTAAATCTCCAAGGAATATCATGGCTAAATTTCAGAACTATCATACCAAGGAAAAAAATATTGCAAGCATCCAGAAAGAAACAATTTAAATACCGAGGAGCCACAATTAGGATTACCTAGGACCTAGCAACTTCCACCTTAAAGTCAAAGGACTTGGAATCTGATATTCCAAAAAGTAAAGGAACTGGAATTATAACCAAGAATAAGTTATCCAGCTAAAATGAGCATTATCTCTCAGGCATTCAATAATATAGGTGCATTTCTAATGAAAAGACCAGAACTGAACAAAAAAAATTGGTCTCCAAACACAGAACTCAAAAGAAGTATAAAAAGTAAAAAGGAAAGAACTCTTAAGAATTCTATTTCTGTTATGAGGATACTTAGAAAATGCAGGTATAATTTGCTTTTATTATGGTAACATGAAAAAGAAACTAGAGGTGGAAAGGGAATTGTACTGGAAAAAGAGGAAAAAGGAGATAAAATAAGGGAAATTACATCTTATACACGGGCAAAGAAAACCTATTATAATTGAGGGAAAGAATGAAGGGAAATAAAGCATTGTGTGAATCATACTTTTATTAGATTTAGCTCTTAGAAAGAATATCAGATATATTTGGTTTCACAGAGAAACTTGTCTCACCTTATGGGAAGTAGGAGGGAAAGGAGGAAAAGAATAATATAAGAGAAAACAGAAGGATTAGGGGAAAGGTATAAAAATGGGGGAGTGCCTCTAAAGGGGGAGGGAGATCATCAAAAGCAAAATACTGAGGAGGAGAGAAGGGGAAAAGGAAAGAGAAAAGCATAACTTAGGGTAAATAAGATGGCAGGAAATACAGAATTAGTTATTTTAACTATGAATGTGAATAGGATGAACTCTCCCATAAAATGGAAGGGAATAGCAGACTGGATTAAAAGCCAGAATCCTACAATTTGTTGTTTACAAGAAATACATTTAAAGCATAGTGATATATACAAAATGAAGACAGCAGGCTGGAGTAGAAACTATTATGTTTCAGATGAAGTAAAAAAGGGAGGGATAGCAATCCTGATCTCAGATCAAGTAAAAGCAAAAATAGATCTAATTAAAAGAGATAAGGAAGGAAACTATATCTTATTAAAGGGTACCATAGATAATGAAGCAATATCAATGCTAAACATATATGCTTCAAGTGGTATAGCATCTAAATTCCTAAAGAAGTTAAGAGAGCTGCAAGAAGAAATAGAAAAACTATAGTACTGGGGGATCTCAACCTTGTTCTCTCAAAACTAGATAAATCAAACCAAAAATAAATAAGAGAGAAGTTAAGGAGGTAAACAAAATGTTAGAAAAGTTAGGCATGATAGATCTTAAGAGAAAATTAAATGGAGACAGAAAGGAGTTTCCTTTTTTCTCAGGGGTTCATGGAACTTATAAAAAAATTGACCATGTGTTAGGACATAAAAACCTCAAAATCAAGTACAGAAAGGCAGAAATAGTAAATGGATTTTTTCCTAGATCATGATGCAATAAAAATCACATGCAATATAAGTCCAGGAGAAAATGATGCAGTTTGAATGTTCTCAATTCCTGGTAGTCAAGAGGTTAGTGGAAATTAAAAAAAAATTGTTAAATATCCCCTTTAAATCAGCTGCAGGTTTAGGAGTGAAAGAATTCACTCATTCCTGAGTTGTTAGTTGCAAAATGAAAGTTTATTGTTGGATAGAAATCAGTTCCTAGTGGGAAATGGAGTTTTGGCACTGAGAATGTTTTCTCAGTGGGCAGAAGGGTCCTGGCAGCTGAGACAGCAAACTAACTAGAGCCATCTGCAAAGACCTTAGTTGAGGGAAGCTGCTATATTGGGTATCTTGATGGGGGCTGGGACAGTCCGAGTTGATCACACCAGGGGGGACTGGGACAGCCTGGATTTACTATTGGAATTAACAATCCTTCAAAGGGGTGCTTTTTGACCAGAATTTCTAATTGAATCAAAGGCTCTGGCATCCTGGAAAGGTAACTTTTCTAGAGGGGGATATGCCTTCCCCAGGAGGGCTGAGATGCTGAAAAGGATTACAGATCAAAAGGAAATACAGTTTCTTAAAGGGAGCACAACTCATAGTAAAGGAAATAGTTCCCTCCTGCTTCAAAAATAGACCAAAAATAATTGGAAAGTAAATAATCTCATCCTAAAGAATGAATGGGTGAAACAGCAAATCATAGACACAATCAATAATTTCATCCAAGAGAACGACAATAATGAGGCAACATACCAAAATGTGTGGGATGCAGCCAAAGAAGTAATAAGGAGAAATTTTATATCTCTAGATCCTTATTTGCATAAAATGGAAAAAGAGAAAATCAATGAATTGGGCTTGCAACTAAAAAAGCTAGAAAAAGAACAAATTAACCCCTCCCCATCAAATGCCAAACTTGAAATTCTAAAAATAAAAGAAGAGATTGATAAAATTGAAAATAAAAAATTGAATTAATAAATGAAACTAAAAGTTGGTTTTATGAAAAAACCAACAAAATAGATAAACCTTCAGTTAATTTGATTAGAAAAAGGAAAGAGGAAAATAAAATTGTTAGTCTCAAAAATGAAGATCCATCTATGAATAAATTACTAATTTCTGAAGTTGGGGATTCTTTCAAATCTTTACATGTTTTTGTTAGAAAATCAATCATTTCTAAAAAAAAACAATGTTTTGGTCCTGGCCCTTCCTGACCAACAGAGGTAATTAGAAAAGAGGCAAGGTTCAAATGATGATCCTGAGCTAATATTAAATCATATTTTTCTAGGAGTATGATCTCATATTTCAGAATTCTGTAGTTGGTGAGCCATCTCCTGGCTCTTTGACTTAGCATGGATCTAACTTGGTGGGGAACACTGACTCTGAGGCTACCTCCAGAAGTGAATTTTCTGCTTTCCTCCATTAGTATTGCTGTCGCTGCAACAGCTTGAATACAAACAGGCTATCCCTGTGCCACTACATCCAATACTCTGGAGAGGAAGTCCATAGGTCTCTTTTGTGTCAGTACTCTTAAAGCTGTTCAATGATCCACTTTAACAAATAAATGAAAGGATATTTCTGAGGAAGAGAGGGCCAGCACTTGAGGAGACTTTAAAACCTCCTTTAATTGTTGGAAATTCCTTTGTCCTTAGGCTTCCCATTTACTCCCTTCACTAATTAGGTGTCCCAAGTACCTTGCTTCCCTTTTCACAAATTGTAGCTTTCTGTTTGAAATTCTGAGCCCCTTTCTACCTAGATAGTTGAACAATTCAAAGAAAGCTTCACTGACCCCTTCTCTTCTTTATCTAGTAACCAATAAATCATCAACTATTCTAAGATATGGGTACCTAGGGGAGCCCCCAAAATGGTTTCTAGTACCCCAACAGATTGGGGGATTCTGTATATTCCTGAGGAAGAACACACCAACCCTACTGCTGTTTTCTTCCAGTATTAGGATCTTTCCATTCAAAGGCAAAGATATTCCTCCTTTCAGGATCTAGTAAACAAGCCCAGAAGTCATCTTTTAAGCCTACAACACTACACCACTTACTACTTTCAAAAATCTTACATTCCTTGAGTCTACTTAAAAAGGCTGAGGAGGTTTCTTCCTTTTCTTGCTTAATTTCTATTCCTTTACTCATATTTTGATTTTGAGGGACTGCATTTCTAATAGGTCCATCATACTTTCTCTATAAGCTGGATTATTATGATACCAATTGAAATCCTGAAGGGGGAACTTTTGTTCTCCCTTGGGGATCACCCTGTGCAACCAGATAGGTCTCATCCCAGCTCTTTTAATCTGTCCCTGCTCTTCTCCAGTGAAGAGTAGCCCTAAGATTGACATCAATTATGGCAAAGCATAAATGTTAGGACCAAGGAATTAGTCAAATTGTCCTACTAACCCAGATGGATCTTTTAAAAAGGCCTTCATAGCTCGCTCTCTCTCTCTCTCTCTCTCTCTCTCTCTCTCTCTCTCTTTCTCTCTCTCTCCTTTTAACATCTTTCTCTCTCTCTCCTTTTAACATTTCTCACCTCCATGCTTCCTGGAGCATTTACAAACCTGATTCCTCCCTAGGTGAGTGAGACCAGTGCTAAGGGAAAACAAGCCAGTTCCTGTGGAGAGTGGAAAGTTTTCTTGATCCTTTAATATTTGCTTAAGTTCTCTCCAAAGATAATGGTGGCAAAGAAGAAAGGAAATAGTTAATGGCTTTAAATCAGTTGAGTTCCTTTTTTCATCTCCTCCCTAGGGCTGAGTCAAGGGAGTTCTGGAACCCTAGTCATAGAGCAGTGGCTGACTGAGGGGCATAGAGAGGAAGTAGTGCTGAGATGGGTAGAATTTCTCTAGCTCTTCTTCCTCCTTCTTCAAAACAGATTATCCCACAGTCAGCAACCACAAGATTACATATTCACTCTCCTAAGAATTAATAGGCTCCCTTGAATTCACATAGTGATTCAAATTTTGGCAGACCCAAATCTTGGAAAATCCATACTTGGCCAGAAGATATTTCCTCCAAGTGGGGTGCCTGCCTAAACAGAATAGCAGTATTTAATCATGTTATCTTTGTCCTTCCCTGTACATTTTGGTACTTCTGTACTGCCGAAGAAACTGAGGCAAGGTAGAGATTAGAGAGTTTTAATATTTTATTTATTGGACTGCTTAATTGATTGACTGGACAGGACTCTTGTCTCAAGGTATCCAGTGGTGAATGTGAGATGCTCAGGTTTTTTATAGGACTCTAATAAGAAGAGAAACAAAGGCAGGAGGCAAAGAGTGGGAATTTTCAGGAATGAACCATAAATTCGGTTCTAGCAGGATGGGGGTGAAAACTATAAATTCTTACTAACTAGGAGGCCAGAGTCAGGATGTCTGAACAAACAGAAGTAAAGATGTCACTTAGGTACCTGAGATAGTCTTATCTTTTGGAATGTTTAGAGTGGATAGTACAGCCCTAATGGACAGGAAATTGGGGCTGCATACTAACTCAGGTCAATGGAGAGATAATTCAGGGAAACAAATGCAGGGAAACTGAGGTAGAACAGTTCAAGGAGACTGTGGCATAACACTTCACTTCATTTCGTAAGCTTATTATCTAAAGGGCTAATTTCCAGAATACTAAATAAGTGCTTTGAGCCAGCTACTTTAGATTGTTTTCCCATGATTCAATTTCTCATCCTCTATATAGGAGAATTCACTTGATCTTACCAAAGGGAAAAAAATCCAACTGCCTAGGATTTCCCCACTATCAAAGGGAAATGAGAGCCTTTTATGGACTTTAACCACCTAAATTCTATCAATCCCCATCCCAATCACCCAGGTGCTCACCAGTTCTTGGCAGAGGAAAAGTACTGAAGGCTCTCCTGATCTTACCAAGGGAAATGAGTCTTTCCGAAGGTTCATAGTATCTTATCCTCTTTTCTCTCCCCCCACCCCCACCCCTACTAGTTGCTTGCTTTATCTGAGTTTTACACAACTTCCTGACTGGTTTCAAACTTCTCTTACCTGCCTTATCTCCTGGGTCAAATTAATCCTATATCTTTACTAGCCCACTTCTATTTTTGCTTTCTCCAAGTGTCTCTCTTTGGGAGTTTACCTGATTGGAGCGGGAGTTGCCAAGCTGAATCCAAGAGCCGAATCCAAGGACCACAGGTGAAGTCTCCAGTGGGCACTTGCCCAAGAATTTGTATGGGATTCACTCCACACAGACAGGAAATATCTCAGAACGAGGCTCCAAACAGTGTGGGACAGTAGAAACCACAAAACAATCAGACTCTCAGAATAAGAAAAAGCAAAAAGAGCCTTATTACAATCTCACAAGAAAGAGCATCTCCCATTTGACAAGGTGTTCTTCAGCAAAGAAGTGCAAAGCATAAAGTGTGAAAAAGATTAAATAGGTCTCCCCAATGAACAAACCTCTCCCCACCCCCAACCTGATCTTTTCTCCAATTGATTGGGGAAGTCTGAGCTTACATTCTAAAAGCAGAAATCTAACCCATAAACAAAAGAGTAAATTGCCTTTTAAAGAAGTACTTACGTGCTAATTAAGAGTTGGAGAAAACAGGAGGGGAATGTTCTTTCAAGACAACTCAATACCTGCAGTTTGTTTTTTTTAGCTATAGCTCAACTTGTTACATCAAAAATACATCATAATTAGGATATAGGTTAAGGCATATTCCCATGAGAGGTCTTCACTCAGTTTAACCCCATACAGAGTCTTGATAACTTTTTTGTCTTCATATGAATTTTGTTAATTTTTTTCTTATTCTACAAAATAATGCTCTGGTAGTTTGCTAAGGTATTGAATAAGTAAATTAACTTAAATGGAAATGTCATTTTTATTATATTGTTTCTTCCTACCCATGAAAAATGAATGTTTTTTTTAGTTATTTAGATCTGTCTTTATTTCTGTAATCAGTATATAATTCTTGTGCATATCATGGTAGACTTCCAAGTATTTTAAATTGAATTTTACTATCTCCTTGTTTATTATCATAGAAATATACTAGCGACTTGGGTGAATTTCTTTTCTTTCCTGCAAGTTTGCTGAAATTATTCATTAATTTTTTTTTTTTAGTTAATTTTGTCAGGTTCTTTATGTACCCAGTTCTTGTTTTCCCCTCTGTTGGAATGTAAGCTCCTTGAGGACAGTTGACTCTTTTCCCTCTTCATAGTATTTAGTACCTGGTATGTGTGTGGATGTATGTATGTGTGTTGTTTTTTCTATATGAATGTAAGGTCCTTGAGGACAGGTACTGATTTAGCATTTATAACATTAGTCAGAGTCCTTGGCTCATAGTGAATAATTGACAGACTTTTTTCATTCATTCAACCATTGCTCTATACACACTGTCTTATTTGAGCAAAATAACAATCCTTTGAGGTAGGAATTAGGAGTCTCTTGCTCATTGTCTTTTATTTTTGTGTGGATGAGGAAACTAAGATTTGGAGAATCACTGGACCACTAAGTGTCAGAGGTCTAATTAGAACTCAGCCTCTTGGCTTTAGTTCTGAGGTTCTTCCCAGACTGTCATTGACTCTGCTATGCATTGGGAACCAGATGGAAAGGTTTTGTTCCCTTAGGCAAAAAAGACAGTGAATCAATTCTTGAAATTTGAGGTTCACTTGGTTTTACAAGAAATATTTTTTAAAAATGATACAGCAGACATTTTCTTCACTGAGTGTTGACTGACAGAACTTGGCATATAAAAAAGCTTTTTTCTCTCCCAGGGGCTGTAGGAGGCAATAGTTGTATAATCCAGAAAATGTTACATAAATATGTTTTTTTTTTCCTGCATTAGTTTCTGTCATCTTGTAATCCCTGCTCCTTATTGTGGTTCAGTAGTAATCCTCTCCTCCTCCCACCACAAATACCCCCAAATAAATACTCTCAAAAGGGCTTATAAAGAAGTGAAGAAATGTCCCTTGGAGGGTTTGTCTAAGGGCAATTGGGGTGGGAGGGTCTAAATAACACTCATATCTAATGGAGATGGTGGAGGAGACAGGGAATTTCCCCTGGCAAAGACTGGAGATTGTCCTCAGATCACTTTTTGGTAGGTTTGAGCTCAGATTGCCAGACTTGCTATAGATCACTCAATTTCATTTTCAGTCCCAGAAATTAAATACCCAAAGCAGCATTTTTGATACCTTAAATTAAATTAAAATTCTAATTAATTTTTATCTACAGTATTGTTAGACATTTTTTGTTCTTGTTGGTTCTATTACAGCAGAAAGAGATTTTTGGTTGAAACAGGGTTGTCTTCTCTTTGTAGATGAATGAGAGAATTTGTTCTTTCAGTGCCTCAGTCTGTGAGTTCATTGATGTGGATCCCTTCAGCATTAGGACCATATGATTTCTCCTCTGTGACTATTATCTCCTTGTCCTTCAATAGCTTCACCTGGGACAGGAAACATCTGTATATCCCCGGGCAATACACTTTCTAGCCATTGTTTGTCTTTCATTCTTGAAGATGACCATGACATCAGAGACGATGGCCTTGACATGCAAATGATTTTGGACTTAAATGAGGGAGGGTTATGCAAAGTTACCAGCTTCATTTTCTCCTCCAGAGTCATCTGGGCCCAGTGGCCAAATACAGATCAAATGATTGGAGATGGCCTTGGATGCAGCGGGAGAACTTTTGGGTCTGCTGGCCACGTCATGGGCTCACACTATATCAATCAAGTATTTTTATTTTTATTATGAAGCATTTTTATAAACTGAAATCAGTTTAACAAGCATTTCTTATGCACTTACTCAATGAGTCTTCTACTCTGTATCTCCCAGCTGGGTTATACATTTGAGATGGCAGAACAATCATTAGGACAGACTCTGTCCTGTAGGGACTTACATTTAGGTAAGATCATGTATGGAGATACCATGTCTGGCTGTGGTACTCCCCAAAGCTTCATAGAGGAGCTGGTGACTTTTTGTTGGCTCTCAATGAAAGGTTAGAATTTCTTTAGGTTGAGGAGTCAAGGTCAGTAAAAAGTGGGTGCAGAGATGGGAAAGTGTGAAGAATTCGTCCAAGGGTTCTTGGAGGCCACACTAGAAAAATAGCTTGCTCTTCAATGGAAGCAGACTTTGAATGACCAGGTTAGGGGTTTGGAAAGAGCTCTAATTATGCAATCAGAAGTCTTGTCAGAGAATGCCCTCAGTAATTGTACTGGGGAGCAAGTGTTTAGTTCTGATAAGCCATTGATAAGCTGAGAAAGCTCAAGGAGAAAGAAATCAGGGTGGTAAAAAGTCTTTGTTCCATGCATGTGAAGATCAGCTGAGGGGACAGTTAGGTGGCACAATGGATAGAGCACAAGCCCTAAAATCAGGAGGACCTGAGTTCAAATCTGGCCTCAGACATTTGACATATCCTAGCTGTGTGACCCTGGGCAAGTCACTTAACCTCAATTGCCTCAGGGAAAAAAAGATCAGCTGAGAAATCTGGGAATAATCAGCCTGGAGAAGAGAAAACTCAGGGCAGGAAAGAGTGGATACATGGCTAGATTTAAATACTGAAGAGGAATTAGTCTGGTTGTTTAAGCACAAACTTGTAAACTCTCTTATAATGATTGTTAGGTGACCCAGAGTACTTGCAATTTTTAAGTGCTCTTTCTTTTAGCCACAGTTTCCTGGCTTTCCACATTTCTGGTAGCCTAATTAGACTGTTAATTCCCTTCTAAAAATATGGCTCCCTCCATTAATCATGATCCTTCAAAAACCTTTGAATTGACAAAGCCCAGTTAGACTCACCATGTCATTGGATCTGGACAATGTGGCCTTCTATCCCTGTGTCTTTTATACCAGTTTTGTTGTACTTTAGATTCATATTAAACTCTGCTCCGGTGTGATCTTGGGGGTGAACCCTCTTCTCTCTGGGTCCTAGTTTCTTCCTTATAAAATTAATTTGGGTTAGGTTATTGCCAAGGCCTCCCCTGGCTCTACCATTTATAATTTTATGTGGCAACTTGAGAGGATGACAGGTAGCATGTTGTGATGCCGGGTGGTACCCTTGGAATCAAGCTCTTGATAAGTCCTACCTGTGGGATACAATAACATTGTAACTAGGGACAAAACACTTCAATTCTCAGTGACTCAGGCACTTCCCTAACACTAAAAGTTACAGACAGATTCTCAATTGACATTGATGAAGAGATTTTCTACAGTGGGAATTGGTCACACCCAAGAAGCCATAGGTCCATGCCAATTTGAAAGCCATATATCTGTACCAGCTAGATGGCACAGTGAACAAAGCACTGACCCTGAAATCAGAGGTCCTTAATTCAAACCCAGCCTCAGACACTTACCAGCTATGTGATCTTGGGCAAGTCCCTCAACCCTGATCGCTTCCAAAGAGACAAAAATAAAACAACAACAAAAAAGAAAATGAATCAGAAATCCAAATTTGTATCTAATCATTCAACATTTGTCCCCAGGTAATCTCAGTTGTGGTGGTGGTGCTGGGGAATTTCACACAGCCTAGAACATTTATCTCATTAAGTTTGCCTATAGTGATGGAAATGGATGTTTTGAGGATCCGGGCACTTGTGTCTCCTCTGGTAGCAAGGTACTCCCTTTTTCTCTCTCTGTCAAATCCTGGTTATAAATATGATGAGCTATTTACTTTTTCAAGTAAATAAAAGCTATTCCACTTGCTGGGCCCAAGCTCGTTCCAAAGCAATGAGCTTCTTCTCTCCAAACAGGCCATCAGGGAGACCAGCTGAGTTCTGAACTCCCCTGCAGCTTTCCTGCTGCCTCCACAGCCGCTAATGGAAGTTTGTGTTATAACTACAAACAAACACACAAAAAGCCAATTCTATCTGGGCTGAAGGGAAGAGCTTTGTAAAATTGTGGGCCATTCTGGGTCATATAACAGGAAAGATGGGAGAGTGCACTAATTTGTTTTTCCCCAACACAATTTGAGACTAGTCAGTGGCTCCCAAATGAAAAGAAAAGTCTCCAAAGAAACTCATTACCGAGAAAGTGATCCTTCCCTATCTGCTGGAGGTGGTCCAAAGCTAGTGGTCTTGAAGATGATGACTTGGAGGAGGAGGTCAGGTGATAGGTTGCTGCTCTTCCACCTATAGACCCGATAAGAAAGAGAAGAATTACAGGTGGTCAGAAAATGACCCAGATCTTAAAATAAGGCCATGTCTCCAGTTCAGAAGTTCCATTATAAGGAAAGAAAAAGCCAATATTGTCTATGTTGAGTCACTAAACAGTTTGACTCATGACTCTCTGGAGAATTGCTAACTCACTATTTGGCAACTGCTGCCTTTGTCATTCAAGGTAAGAGCAGTTCTTGAGTAGATGTTCATTTCTCCAAACTCTTACATTCTATCCAAGGCAAGAAGCAGGTCTCCATTCTAATTATCATCTAAAAAGCTCAAGGTTTCCAGAATAGAGTTTTTGACCTGAAGAGCCAAGCTCACTTCAATCACAATCCTTATATGTCTCACACTGAGTATACACTAATCATTATATCACTAGGAAACCATTATTTGTTGTAGGATTAAATAAATGCTAAACTAGATTTAACCAGTCTCCTCAATTCCACTTATTTAGCACCTGGTAAGAATCCTAACAATAGAGGAAAAGAGATTGGTGTTTGGGATGAGACAAAAGCTATAACTATACCCCTAGGGCAGTTTTCAGCCTTTCTCTTCTCAGCTCTGAAGGCCATTCTCATGGACATCTCTATGTATGATTTCTCAGGAGGGAGAACTCCCCACAGAGTGGATAGATGTGGGGAACCTAGTATTCTTATCTGGACTTGATAGTAACATGAGATGATATTTATATTTTAAGGTATATGATGAAGAGAGAAGAGGGTTAGGTAATATGGAATCAAAAGCATCCTATATCACTTGTTTCCCACGTGACTTTGGAACAGTTTCTTTCTAGCTCTGGACCTTTTATCCTGTGGTCTATCTGGAGATTTCCCAGAGGAGGATCACCAGTATGGTGACAATACTTCCAAATCTGTGATTCAGGAGTATATATTCTTCAAAACCAAACTCAAGCCACAAAGTGCCACCAGAACACTGCCAATGCTTTATGCTGCCTGCTGTTATTTGGCACTCAAAAATATACATGATTAAGAGCTTTAAGAACAAAAATCTTAAGGATACATGGCAGCCTGGCAAAAGAGAGGAGAGGCTCTCTTTATCATTAAACAACTATTTATATGGCAATGGAAACAGTTACCAATAGGAGTAGAAAAAGATGGTGGAAAGAAGCCAGAAAACCAAATTTCCCTTAAAAAGTGCTAAACCAAGCTTTTTAATGGAATTTGGAGGGATAGAACTCACATGGATTAAGAGTGAAACAATTTTCCAGCTTGGGGTGTCTTGGAGGGACTTCAGAAAAGTTCTCTCACTTGGCTAGAGGGGAAAGCAGCCCATCACAGGTGCAGAAAGAACCTAGTGGGAAAAACTTGGCCATATCAGCAACAGAGATCCCTCTATCCTAGCTCAGTGGGCCAGTGGCTCAGTAGGCCAGCTGTGATATCTCCAACCCAAACACAAAAGGCATATTGCAAATTCCTGGCGTAAGATGTGGGACTTAGGTAGACCAAGCCAGTGCAGTGGGAACCTGCAGCACCTCTGGCCCCAATGTGGAAACCCAGGGAGAGATCTCTGATTCCTGAAAAAAGGAGACTGGGATGGTTTTCTTTGTGCCCTAGGAACAGAGCTTAACTTTGCAAAAACAAAACAAAACAAAACAAAACAAAACAAAACAAAAACTACTATGGCAACATGCAAGATCAGAACACAAACCCAGAAGAAAACAGCAATGGCAAAATGCCAATATATGAAGCCTCAAAGGGAGATATGAATTGGTCTCAAGTTCAAAAGGTTCTCTTGGAAGAGCTTAAAAAGGATTTTAAAAATCAAATAAGAGAACTAGAAGAAAAATTGAAAAAAAGTAAAAGCTATGTAGGATGATTATGAAAGAAAGTAAAGAGTTTAAGAAGAAAGCCAATGGCTTGGAAAAGGAAGCATGAAAATTGACTTGAAGAAAACAACTCCTGAAAAATAGAACTGACAAAATGAAAAAAATATGTATTGCTCAAAAAGCTATCAAACTGTGCATACCCTTTGACCCAGCAGTGCTACTACTGGGCTTATACCCCAAAGAGATACTAAAGAAGGGAAAGGGACCTGTATGGGCCAAAATGTTTGTGGCAGCCCTGTTTGTAGTGGCTAGAAACTGGAAAATGAATGGATGCCCATCAATTGGAGAATGGTTGGGTAAATTGTGGTATGTGAATGTTATGGAATATTATTGTTCTGTAAGACATGACCAGCAGGATGAATACAGAGAGGATTGGTGAGACTGACATGAACTGATGCTAAGTGAAATGAGCAGAACCAGGAGATCATTATATACTTCAACAATGATACTGTATGAAGATGTATTCTGGTGGAAGTGGATTTCTTCGACAAAGAGAAGATCTAACTAGGTTTCAATTGATCAGTGATGGACAGAAGCAGCTACACCCAAGAAAGAACACTGGGAAATGAATGTAAACTGCTTGCATTTTTGTTTTTATTCCTAGGTTATTTATACCTTCTGAATCCAATTCTCTCTGTGCAACAAGAGAACTCTTTGGTTCTGCACACATAGATTGTATCTAGGACATATTCAACATATATAGGACTGCTTGCCATCTTGGGGGGGGTGGAGGGAGAGGGGAAAAATCAGAACAGAAGTGAGTGCAAGGGATAATGTTGTAAAAAATTACCCAGGCATGGACTCTGTCAATAAAAAGTTACAATTATTTTTAAAAAAATTAAAATTGTGACCAAGGAAGTGAATGACTCAATGAGACATCAAGAATCAATTAAACAAAAAGCAAATAAAAAATACAACAAAATGTAAAATACCTCATTGGAAAAATAATTGACCTGTAACATAGATTCAGGAGAGATGATTTAAGAATTATTGGACTACCTGAAAGCCATGAACTTATCGAACTAATAAATAAAAGTAAGAATTGGAGTTTTGAAAAAAAAAACAACAAAATAGATAAATTTTCAGTTAATTTGAAGAGAACCAAATTATCAGTGTCAAAAATGAAAAGGGCAATCACCACCAAATGAAGAGGAAATTAATATAATTATTAGGAGGTATTTTTGCCCAACCACATGTCAATAAATGACAATCTAAGTGACATGAATTGATATTTACAAAAATACAAATTGACCCAGATTAACAGAAAAAAAAAATACTTACCCCTATTTTAAGAAAGAAATTGAACTAATTATCAATGAAATCCCTATATGTAATGGGGATATGTTAGAAGCATTCCTAATAAAATCAGGAGTGTAATAGGGTGGCCCATTATCAACACTGTTATTCAATGTTGTACTAGAAATACTAGTTTTAGCAATATGAGAAAAAAAGAAATTGAAGAAAGTAGAATAGGTAAAAAAGAAATAAACTATCAGTCTTTGTAGATGATATGATGTTACATTTAGAGAAATCTAGAGAATCAACTAAAAACTACTTGAAATAATTAATAGCTTTAGTCAAGTTGCAGGATATAAAACAACCCCACATAAATCAGCCTTCATTTCTATATCTACCAACAAAGCCCAGCAGCAAGAGATAAAA
Source organism: Sarcophilus harrisii (assembly GCF_902635505.1). Taxonomy (NCBI): domain Eukaryota; kingdom Metazoa; phylum Chordata; class Mammalia; order Dasyuromorphia; family Dasyuridae; genus Sarcophilus; species Sarcophilus harrisii. Next base: position 657,987,321 of record NC_045427.1, read on the forward strand.
AGAAAAAATCCATTTAAAATAAATCTAGACAATATAAATTATTTGGGAATCTATCTGCCAAAACAAACCCTAGAACCATATCGACACAATCACAAAACACTTTTCACACAAATAAAGTTAGATCTAAACAACAATAAAAAATTAATTGCTCATTTGCAGGACAAACTAATGTAATAAAAATGACATTCTGTCTAAATTTTTTCTACTAATTCAGTGCTATATCAATCAAACTGTCAAAAAATTGCTTCGTAGAGCTATAAAAATAATAACAAAATTCTTCTGGAAGAAGAAATGCTAATGGTAAGAGAATGCTAAGAGAATTAGTTTTTTAAAAAAAGCCAAATGGAAAGGAAGGTGGTTTAGCCATATCAAATCTAGAATTCTATTATAAAGCAGCAATCATCAAATCTATTTGGTATTGGCTAAGAAGATAAAATGGTAGATCAATGGAACAGGTTAGGTACGTAAGAAACAACAATCAATGATTATAGTAATGTACTAAAGACTCCAGCTTCTGGTACAAGAACTCACTATTCGATAAAATTTCTGCAAAAACTGGAAAATAGCATAACAGATACTATGGATAGACCAACAAATCATACTCTATACTAAGACAAGGTGAAAATGGGGTCATGATTTAGACATAAATGGGTGATACTATAAACAAATTAGGAGAGCAAGCGATAGTTTACCAGTCAGATCTTTGAAGAAGGGAAGAATTTATGATCAAAGAAGAACTGGACATGAAAAATGGATAATTTTGATTACATTAAATTAAATGTTTTTCCATAAACAAAACCAATGCAGTCAAGATTGGAAGGGAAGCAGAAAGCAGGGAAACAAGTTTTGCAGCTAATATTTCTCATTAAGGCCTCATTTCTAAAACAGAGAACTGACTCAAATTTATAAGAATACAAGTCATTCTCCAATTGATAAATGGTCAAAGTATATCAACAGACAATTTTCAAATGTAAACAAAATATAACCTATAATGTTCTCTTGTAATGTTCTCTTGGAGTCTCTGGAAGCAGCCTTTGTTTCAGTTCAATAATCATCACAAGTACAGCCAGGTGTTACAGTCCAAATCCTTTATTATTGCTTTCAACGTCTTATCTCCTTCACTTGAGTCTCAGCTAGTTTTCTGGAGGCCTTCCAGAATCTTAGTTTCAGTAGATAAGCGAAGGAGGAGAGCCTGCCACCAACGTGGTGTGACATGAGATGAATCTGTCTGAGTCCAAGGGCTTGTGCTTGTGCTCTAACCTTTAGCCTCCAACCTTCTGTCTGCTTGTCTCTGAATCTCCCTGGCTGAGGCTTCTAGCTTATATCCTCCATACTAAGTATATACCAATTATTATATCACTTGGAAACCATTATCTGTTGTAGGATTAAACCAAAGCTAAACTAGATTTAACCATTGTCTCCTCAATTCCACTTAGTACCTTGTTTCAAGTTCTGGCCCATAACATCTCCTTGTAGGATTAAATCAATCACACTGAACCAGGCAAAATGAGATAAATATTGTCTCTATCAATTCCACTGACTTAGTACCTTGTAAGAATCCTTTGTCTCAAGTTCAGTTCTGGCTCATAAAAATAGCCATTTATAGTCATATTAAAAATGCTTTAAATTATTATTGATTAGAAAAATGGAAATTAAAAAAAAATTCTGAGGTATTACTTCATATATTACTTAGCCATCTAGAATGGCTAAGAAGAGATAAAAAGATAGTGGCAAATGTTGGTGGGAATGTGGGAGAACTGGGATACTACATTGTTGGTGAATTGATCCAGTCATTCTGAAGAGCAATTTGGAACTATGCCCAAAGAGCTATAAAACTTCAAACTCTTTGATCCAGCAATTTCACTACTTGATCTACATCCCAAAAAGATCACAAAAGAGGGAAAAGGACCCACATGTGACAAATGTTTATAGGAACTCTTTGAGTAGTGATGAGGAACTGGAAATTGAGCGAATGTTCCTCAGTTGCTAAATGGCTGAATAAGTTATATGAATATGAATATATATGAATGTAATGAAATATTATTGTTCTATAAGAAATGATGAACAGGCTGATTTCAAAAAGCCTGGAAAGACCTAAATGAATTGATGCTTAATGAAGTCAGCAGAACCAGGAGAACATTGTACACAGCAACAGCCAAGATCATGTGATGACCAAATGTGATAGACTTAAGCAATGCAGTGACCCAAGAGAATTCCAACAGACTTGTGATGGAAAAACGTCCCCAGTAGTCAAAGGGAGAACTGCGAATGGGGATGGAAGTATACTTTTTTCACCTTTCTTTTTTGTTAGTTTTGTTTGCTTTTTCTTCTTGTAGTTTTTACCTTTTGTTCTGATTTCGCAATGTGACAAATATGAAAATATGTTTAAAATGATTGTATATGTATAACCTATGTCACATTACTTATCACATTACTTACTGTCTTGGAGAAGGGGGAGGTAAAGGAAATAGAAAGAAACAAATCAGAACCGAAAATCTTATAGAAATTGTTGTTAAAAACTACCTTTACATGTAACTGGAAAAATAAAATAGTATTGAGAAAAATTTAAAAAGAGACATTATTTGAGTAATGTCTAAAATAAAAGATTCTATGGAGTTAAATGAGCTCTAATGAAGGATTGGAATGAATGTTTTGAAACTCAGTAGAATGATAACATGTTAATTAATTCAATATTTAATATTCTATAGTAACACTTGTCAGAATGCCTCTTTTATGATGAGGAGACATAATTTTGAATCCTACCTCAGATATGAAGTAGCCATATGTCTGTCTCATTCTCCTCCTCTGTCAAGTGGGTATTATAATAGCATAAACCTCATATGATTCTTGTGAGGATCAAATGAGTTAATATACATATAGCATCTTGCCAAGCTAATACTACTGTATAGATGATAATTTTTTTCTGTCATTTTTGCTATTGTTATGGCCCTCAAACTTGAAGATTTGAATTCCTAGAGAAAAAATCACTGTCATGCCTACATGCAACATTTTCCCGAGTTCTAGATGTAGAGGAATATATTCTGGCTAATCAACCCCCTCATTCTCAAACCCACCCTAATGCACTTCCATTTTCACACACTCAGCCACTCAGAATGACACGTTAGATTTTAAGAATAACCATTTACTTAACAGTAAAGTAAAAGCAGTAGCAGTAGCAGCACAATTACACATATAAGGTAAATGCAAGAATAATAAATACATCAAAATTCATATCCAAATACGGCCCACACTCTAACACCAATGCTTTTAGTACCTCTGGGGATGAGTGGGCGCAGCTTGATCTGACCATCATTGCCAGTTACTTTTCTGTATCTCTGTTCCCTTTCTTAGCCAAACTTCTTGAGAAATTCATATAAACAAGGTACATCCAATTGTTCTAAAAGTGCCTCTACTCTCCCGTGCTTTTAAACACTCAGTAATCTGACTTCCAATGTCATTCAACTGCACTGCTCTCTTCAAATGATCTCTTAATGCCCAAATCTGATCACATTTTCTCCTTTTAAAAATTTCTTCAACTCTTTGTAGATTTTGATACTCTTGTTTCCTCTCACCTCCTGAGTACTCTCTTCTTTTAGGTTTTCATGACATTATTATCTCTTGCCCTTTTTTTTGACCCTTCTTACACTCTTTTTTAAAAATTAAAGCTTTTTATTTACAAAACATATGCATGGGTAATTTTTCAACATTGACTCTTGCAAAACTTTCTGTTCCAAATTTTTTCCTCTTCCCCTAACCCCATCCCCTAGATGGCAGATAGTCCAATACATGTTAAATATGTTAAAATAAATGTTAAATCCAATATATGTATACATATTTAAACAGTTATCTTGCTGCACAAGAAAAATTAGATTTAAAAAGGAAAAAAAACCTGAGAAGGAAAACAAAATGCAAGCAAATATCAACAGAAAGCATGAAAATGCTATGTTGTAGTCCATACTCAGTTCCATAGGCTTCTCTCTGGGTGTATATGACTCTCTTCATCACAAGATTATTGAAACTGGCCTGAATCATCTCACTGTTGACCAGAGCCATGTCCATCAGAATTGATCATTGTATAGTCTTGTTGTTTCCAGGCATAATGATCTCCTGGTTCTGTTCCTTTCCCTCAGCATCAGTTCCTGTAAGTCTCTCCAGGCCTTTCTGTATTCATCCTGTTGGTCGTTTCTTACAGAACAATACTATTCCATAACATTCATATACCATAATTTATTCAGCCATTCTTTAACTGATGGGCATCCATTCAGTTTCCAGTTTCTAGCCACTACAAAAAGGGCTGCCACAAACATTCGTGCACATACAGGTCCCTTTCCCTTCTTTAAGTTAATCTCTTTGGGATATAAGCCCAGTAGTAACACTGCTAGATCAAAGGGCACGCACAGTTTGATAACTTGGCTTGGCAGACTATCCCCTTGCTCAATTGAAACAGACCTGTTCTGCTGAACTTCTTTCAAGGTAACTTCTTCTGGGAATGTGTTGTACTCCAGATTTATGTGGGTTCTTTAACTTCAAAACCAGTTTAGAGGCTTAATCTGCTGTTGGCTTGAGAGATGGTTAGAGGAGGTTACTGAGAGTCGTGTGTGCTCTCCACCATTTTGGCTCACCTCCAGGAAATTCTTGTCCCCTCTCATCATTCTTTCTCTGAGTCCCTTGCTGGACCTTTACCAGATCATACCCCACAATCTGTGTGGGTTTCCTCCAAAGATTTGGCCTGGGCCCTTCTCTCTTTCTGTATCTCCTCAGTTCCCATGTTTCACATGTTGTCTCCATGCAGATAAATGCCAAATCTACTCATATCTTTCCTGAGCTTTAGTCTCCCATTAATAGAATCCTAATCTCATCCTGTCAGAAACAGAACTCACTTTCCCTTGAAATCTTCCTTTCCTTCCAACTTGCCTATTACCATTAATAGTTCAACCTCCTGCTTACCAAGGTTTTCCATATCTGATGCCTCACTCACCCACCCTGTTTCTAACCTGTTATCGTCTTGTCATTTTTATCTTCACAATATCTCTCCTATATTTCCTCTGACATTGCTACTACCCAGTGTAGGCTCTCACTGTCTCCTGCCTGGACTAGTGGAGAAGCTTTGCTCTTTGGTCTCCCTGCCTCAAATCTCCCTCACTCCAGCCCACCCTCCACCTAGCTGCTGAAATGAGCTTCCTAAAGGGCATATCTAACCATGTTTCCTCCCTATTCAATAAACACCAAGGATCAAATAGAAAAATCACTGGATATTTAAAGTGCCTCTCAACCTGGTCCCATCCTAATTTCCCAGTCTTTAGAAACTTTACTTTCTTTTATGTATGTCATCATACAACTACACTGGACTTTTTTCTGTTCCTCTAAATAAATGCTTATTGTTTGATTGTCTAACAGACTAATAAATGCTTATTGATTGATTTCCATTCAAAAAAGAAAATGCTTTCTCAGAACTCTGAATCATACTTAGACCTAAGTTGGGTGAAGGAAGCAATAACTGCCTCTTCTAGAACTTTAAAGCAGTCCTATGTTTCAGCCAAGTGAAATGTCAAGGCAGACTTAACACTTCAATTGCTTTTCTCAGAATAAGATTTATTCCCCAGAGAAACCTCATTCCTCCAAAGCATCAGTCTCTTGTATATTTAAGAGAGAGATATTGAGATCTTGAGTCTAGTAAGAAGAGAAAGAAAGGCAGGAAGCAAAGAGTGGGAAGTTTTAGGACCATAAATTTGGTTCTAGCAGGATGGGGGGAAGACTATAAATTCTTACTAGGAAGCCAGAATCAGGATGTCTGAATAAATGAAAGTAAAGATGTCAATTAGGTATCCAAGATAATCTTATCTTTTGGAATGTTTAGAGGGGATAGTGCAACCCTAATGGACAGGAAAAAGGTGGGGGTTGCATACTAACCCAGGGCATGGAGATATACTTCAGGGAAACTGAGGTAGAACAGTTCGAGGAGACGGTGGCATAACACGGGACGTATGGACATTTCTACAATTCAATTTTTTTCACCTGCCCATTTTCTACCTCTTTGATGATGTACTTTACAAAATTATTCCCACGTGATTGTCTGCTTGTAATGCATTAAATTCTGAATGTACTCATCATCTGTTTCTCTATACTCCTTCAGATGTTATGAGAATCTAAGCTGTCAGAGATTTACAGTGACTTGTGTAAATGGCTTGTGTTCTTATGACAACACCAGAAGAATATTGGAAATCTTTTTTGGTAAAGCAATTGGGGTTAATTGACTTGCCCAAGGTCCCACAACTGGTAAGTGTTGAGTGGCTGAGGCCAGATTTGAACTCAGGTTTTCCTGACTCCAGGACAGGTGTTCTACCCACTGTGTCACTTAGCTACCCCAAGAACTTTGGTATTAAAGAGAAGGGTCTTTGTAACAGAAGTTTAGGATTAAGAAATTAAAAAAAAAACCTTTGCAAGTTCTTAAAGGCAATTCTATCTAAATCCCTCTTCCCACATTAAGTATAGATGAGAACAGAATTTTGACTGTCTGTAACCACATCAAGTAGCAGCTCAAGGCTACTATTTATTGTAGCATTTCAATATTGCTTAGACCATTTATGTGCAAGAAAAAGTGCGACCATTTTTACTTGGTTACTCTTTATTCTAATATGTCCCTGATGAAGTTTTTGAAGACTGAACCTTCAACCCCATCTTTCCCATAAGCCCTGTGGTTTGCATTGCCTGATTTTATGCCCCACAATTGTTTTTTTTTTTTTCAGAATGCATATATTTTGCAGAAATACCTTGCACACAAATGCATTTTTCATGATGGCATTCAGTATCCCTCCATGTCTGGAACCTTCTGACTTTTTTTTAAAAGAAAATATTTATGAGGTAGAGATGCGAGACTTCTATGTCACCAACATATTTTTGTCTTCTTTCATTCCTTTCTGTAGAATCATATTTTCCAGCATTTTTTCTAGTCTTATTTATTCCGAAGTCAATATCAACTTATCTGTGGGTGTAATTTGGAGCATTTAATGAGATCTTCATGGAATTTTCCCACCTCCATCCTTTGTAACAGACATCAATGCTTAAGCTGCAATTATTTCCAGGGTAGTCTTTTTTGTAAATGCTTATCATGAGCCTTGCAGTAGATGACTAAGTGTCTCATGAAGTTGTGTCCCTTGCTTATTTATGAATGCAATGAAATAAACTGTACTAGTTTCTTTTGTTTCTGTTGGGAGGAGAATCTGGGAACCAGCTTTTCATTTTGCTATGATTTCCTTCTTTTTTTTATAGCAAGACTGTGCGGCCTGAGAGGATGAAGGGACCCCCGGAAAAATACCTTTTTTTGGCCATTTGACTGGGCTCTTACATTTAACACACTAAAAGGTAAATTCAAGTTTATAAAGAAGAGAACTTATGTCCTCTGCCTTCTCTTTTGTTGCCATAATTATGGAAATGAAAGGAGAAACACAGGACTTAAGGGGTGTACATTTAATATTTTTCTGTATTTATGGATTGCAATGACCAAAGAACTCCTCACCTGGAGGTTATCCCATTGTAATTAGTGCTCTCTCTATCTAGCTGATTTGGAAAGGGAACATCAGTTCCATAGTGTTGCAGAGATTGACCCTATTTCCAAAGTGGCAGAAACTACTAGATCCTATGGTTTTCTGGGTGTCAGATGCACACAATGATGTCCCATGACAGGAGCATTTTGTCAAAGTTAGAACTTGTTTATATTACAAAGGGCAAATTGGAATAAGAACTTTATCCATCAAATAGGTGATGGGATGAAAAGTAGACACATGATGACTTCAATTAGTGTAGGAAAAACCTAGATGAGGGAAGTTCTACAAAGTCAGGTCTGCAATTTGTAGTCTTTATGAGTTGTCTTGGGTGCTAAGAGGCCGACTTGCTTGGGATCAAACAGCCAGTATGAGTCAGAAGAGGGATCTGAACCAGGCATATCTAGCCCAGCTGCCTCTCAAGTGAAATGATAGGACAATGTCTAATTTAATTAATTTTGAAGATACATATTCAAATATATAAGATACATATTGTTTATCTTATGCATTAACTGGACCAAAGAAGGCTAAGTTGCTAGGCCAAATAAGTCTGAGAGGAGATCAGAGGCATACCGAGTGCCAGCTTTCATCACTGAAGTCAGAATTTTGTATTTCATCTTGATTTACTGATGGAATACTTAGCCTCTGCCTTTCCAAAGCCTCAAATCTCCCTCCCTCCCTCTCTCCTTTCCCTTTTCACTGTTGGGGAAAGGTTATATAATTCAAAAATAGTGAGTTTTCTAGCCCTTAGGCAAAAGCAGAGGATTCCTAGGTACAGAGAACTCTTAGCTGGTAAAACTAATTAAGTTTAATTAAGGAGTTTGTGGAATACCTCTTTGAATGATTTGGGGGTCTTCAGGGGGTTTGGGAGAATTTTCCCACATGAAATTTTCACTTTCTCTTCCTTGATCTGTTGCCAATGCATTATTAATGCCATTTATCAGTTTGGAAACAAAATCACATTCCTGATGTTTTATTGCACTCTGATGATTGAAATTAAGCTTTGATCCCATTTTATTTCTCTTATTTGAATAAAGGCTTTACGTTTTTAATGCCTCAAGGCAGGTTTCTGGAATGTACAGTCAGATTTGTGATCTCACTGATGTGGGTGCTTCCCATCACAATGAAGCTCACAGCTGATCAATGTCTGAACACATTTTGGGATCTTGTTCATGTCAGCATATCGGTCCTGTGTAGGTGTATGTGTGTGTGTGTGTGTGTGTGTGTGTGTGTGTGTGTCTGCCTATCTGCTGATCTCTTTCACTTTCTCTCTCTGTCCCTGTTCCTATCTCTCTCTTTGGACAACACAATGTTGTTAAAAGGGTCAAAAGTGACTTTAAAGAACTCAAGAAATGCTAGCTGCCATTCTGATCATAATTGCTATGGTCATCACCCTTCTACAATCTTGACACCTTAGATTAAGGGGTTAAAAAGACTTTAAAGGTCAAGTCCAATACCTTGATTTTTCAGAATAGATAAAAAATCAAAGATAAAGAACTCCTTCAAGATCATACAGCTAAGAAGTTCCAGAATTTGAATTTGAACTCAGGTCTTCCTAACCCCAAATCCAATGCTCCAGCCACTGAGTGCTTCAATTGCCTATCATCTACTCTCCCTACCATATAACATATTGGCCATGTTAAAAAAAAAATTCTCATCCCAAGCTCTGAGTCCTTCTCATCTCTATCAGAAGGTAGGAGGAGCAGGATTCAGCATTAGTCTTACATATGATCACTACATTAATAAGAGTTTCTAATTTTTCAAAGCTTTTTGCCTTTATTCTCCAGGCATCAGATCATACAGAAACCCCAGGTGTCTGAAAGCATTCCTTTCATAATTTCCTCACAACAAAATAGCATTCCATTACATTTATGTTCCATAATTTGTTTGCTTAGTTCCCCATTCTTAGGCATCTCCCTGCCCCAGATTCCTATTCTTTCTCACCTCAAAAGGTCTGTAAATGTTTTTGTAGATCTTTAGAATTTGTTTTGCTTAGTAGTAACCCTCTCTTAATCTACCTTTCATTTAACTTTCCCTCCACAGTCTCCTTTTTCCCTATTTCCTAATTAAATGAAATTTATGCATCTATATGTAGCTCTCTCCCTCCTTCCTCCTTCTTTCCCTCTCTCTCTCATTTTCTGTGTCTCTGTCTCTCTTTCTGTGTCTTTGTCTCTGTCTCTATTTATGTATTTTTGTGTCCTATTCTTTACTCAGTCCAGATGAAAGTGAGATTGACATATCAGGTGCTTCCTCCATTCCTTCATTTATATGGTCTTAATAAATATGATTATTAACAGTAGTTAGCATTTATAAAATCTATGATGAAACAGAAGGCCATGACATATTTCCTCCTCCATTAGTTAATTACCATGACTCTGAGAAGCCCCACTACTTGGACAAAATTGGCCCTGCCCTTTCCCTGGAAGCCATATAGCCTTATTTAAGGTAATATGGGGAAGAAGAAATAAACAGCCTTCTGTGTGTGACCCTTGGAAAACCAAATCTTCTGGTAGTAACAACAAAATCCATGTGAATACATTTTCACATTCTGAATTCAGTGTTATCTGATCAAAGAGGGATATTGGGCATTGCTCCAAAGCAGATCAAGCAATGGGATACAAGAGAAAGAACACTGAAGCTGGGTTCAAATCCTGCATTCGCTTACTTATCCATGTGATCTTGGGCAAATGACAACTTCTTGAGGACTCGGGGTTTTTTTTCCCCTTAATATGCAAGAATTGGGGTATTACTTCTAAGGTGCCTTTCAGCTGTAGAGTATGATATTTTGCTCTAGAATATCATGAAAAATATCATGCTCTAAAGATATTATGAAAAGGGGTAGGAGCCAAGATGATGGAAGGACCAGAAATAGTAAGCAGAACTCTTATGTATTCCTCCTGAATCTTGATGGAGAAATTTAGGGAAAAGACCTAACCATGGGTACTTTGTCCAGCCTAAGTCAGCAAAGGGAGACAGGTAGAAGAGTCTGATGATACTGGGAACTGGGTTTGAGAAAGGGCACAGGATAAAGTTTGTGCACCTTGCAAAATACAGTCCCAGACTCACATTAGGGTATCCCCAAATCTATTCTCAGTCACTGAGAAAGCTTGGTCACCTACTTCCTACTTTTGCATCACAAATCTGCAGTGTAGCTCAGACTCCAAAGGAATAATCAGGGAAGTTGCTGAAGCAAGTAGGGAACTTACAGTTTTGCCATTGTGAACTAAGTGAGCTTTCTAATTGGCTCCTGGGGGCTGCTGAGTCCAATGGCTTCTTCTGTTATATCCAAAACTCTTGACCAAGCTTGCAGAGTTCAGACTGGTTAGCTTTCAATCAAACTGTCCTCCAGCAGACTTCTTTGGGAGAAATGAAAGCTTGCAATTTCCCAGTTAATCCCCAAGATCTTAGAATAACATAATACTCCATTCCCCAAAGAAAGGAGCAACAAAACCAGACTAGATTTCCCCTCCATACATAGGGTATAATTCGGCTCTAATATCAGCTCTGAAATCTGAGAGGACACTGGAAGAAGCCCATTAAAATGAGTGAATATCATTATAGGGGTGCTTGAGACCCCAGTACAGAACAGAATTGTTCCAAAGCATTGACAAGTCATACGTCAGAGAAAAACACAGCTTGGATGCGTACTCAAGAAAAAATAATGCGAGGTGACCTTGATTTAAAAAATATTTTATTATAAAACTTAAGGAATCTTAAGCACAAGTATTAAAAAAATAAGAGCAAAAATAAAAGCAAAAATAATCATAAGCTTCCATCTTTTAAAATTTAACAAAATACACAAATTAACTTGCAAAACCAACACAAAATTCATTCTGTTTTTATAATTTTCTCCAGGATCCAACTTTTGTTATTATCATTATTTACAATTGTAATAAATTTATTGTTCTTTTATTGGATTTTCTTCATATCATAGCAAATAAATGTTTTAAGATTATTCTTATTCGTCCTATTCATCATTTCTTAGGACACCATAATCCTCTTACTTTAATATGCTACATTTTGTTTGAACATTCCCAAATTATTGGACATCTTAGTAGTTTTCATTTCTTTGATGTCATGAATAATGTATCTATACATTTGAGGAAACGACTGACTAAAATATTCCTTTGGAGAGACTTTGATTCTGAGCTCCTAAAAAGATGGCACCCTCTCTGAAGCCTTATCTCTGTGTGGCCATGAGATGATGAATTATTTTCTTGTGCCAACTCATGAACCAAAGAAGTGTTTTTTTTGTTTGTTTTTTTAATGTAATGGCTCTAAATCACAGCGATCCAGGGAGAATGGAATAAAAGGGGGAGAAGATGTCAATCATGGCACAGTTGTTAGACCATATCTAACCATGAACCCAAATGCAGGTATCCTAATTGTAAGAGCTTTGTCCAATAGACTTTGCTTGGTCTTTCATCACACTAAGAGAAGTGCATTAACACTGAATGAAGCAAGAATTTGGAATTCATAATTAAATGCAAGGAAAATGTAAAGGTTTCCCATGGAGAAGGAAAAAATGAAACTGGTGAAGTTCTTTCATTGTTTGCCCAAAAGCAATAAGAATCATTATTTCATGGGTAGTTTGTTCATCTTGCCCAGCACTGCTTGGGATGAACCTAAGAGAAAAAAAACACCTTCAATACAATTACAACATCTGCTGCACAGGATGAAGAGGTTGAAAAATTTCATCTAGAACTGGACAAGAGTGAATGAATAACAGCATAAAAACCAGAGATCCTAAGTGAGAGACAACAAATTTGAGTTCATGGATCATTGAGACTTATCCAGATAAGACCCTTAGTTAGAGTATGGTTTATCACATAGCAAAGAAACAGAACAGACAATAATTTAGAGGGGTTGCCTACTAAGGAGATACACTCCTGGTGGAAAATCCAGGAACAAAATGGAAGAAACATGATGGAGAACACTGGGATCAAGATGGAAGGGGAAGACATCAAACTGAAATCAGATGTCTCTTTGTATGCTAATGTGTTATCTATGAGATGTGGTTTATCTAATCAGAACCAAGCTTCTGTAGGACAGCGCCAATGCATCGTCTAAGGGATATGGGTTTCTCCAATCAGAATCAAGCCTCATGATCCTCTACCTTCCTTTCCTAATCTTTGCCATATTCAAGGATCTTGACATGGAAGGAGTGATTCTTCATAGAAATGGACCAGACCTGCTTGCATACCATTGATAACTCTTATTCTTGGCAAAGAATCACTAAAAACTAGGAACAAGACATTGTGAAACACCTACTTTCTGACTTTGATTCTCAAGTCTAGGAAATCCCAGGAATCCCATCAACTTCTTTGAATTCAAGATATTTTAGAAAGCTTATTTTGACTTTATTAAATTCTTCATGGCCATTTCCCTGTGAACAAGTGAAATGTGAACAGTAGTACTCAATTCCTACTCAATTTTTTGACTCACATTCAGTTGATCTATTTTTTTAAGCTGGAAATTCAGAAACTAGTATCTGAGGAGTTCTCTTGAGGACTGGAGCATGTAGCAAAGTAACTGTTGCAAATTGAAAATCATGGATGTCCTTGCTTTTCTTGCCCATCCTTGCCTCCTGTCTGGGACTTCTTCCCAATGCTTGCTGTGGTTCATTCATCTTGAAGCAGGATAAGAGATGCCAGAAGTCAGCATTTGCAAGGAATGGAGGATCCATGACACACTTACTTCCCTTGAACTTTGATGCATCTCTCCCCATCCCTCATTAGCCATTCCTCCTGGAAAGACTCTATAATTATATAAAGAGAGGGAGCGGAGGGAAGTCATTGTAGAATGTCACTTCAAAACATTTTTTTTCTTTTTAAATTGAAGTTGTTTTAAGAAATATGCAAGGATAATTTTTTCAACATTGATCCTTGAAAAACCTCGTGTTCCAATTTCCCCAGCTGTAAAATGAGAGGGTTGGATTAATCCAAAGGTTCTCAATGTTTTTTGTGTATTCCCCCTTGAGCACTTAGCTTGGGAAATCTATAGATGTATTTTCAGAATCATAAGATACACAGAATTGCAAAAAAAAAGTTCTGTTGAAAATTAGTTATCAAAATAGATATTTTTTTTCCCAAATCCACTGACTCCAGATTAAGCTCTTGGAAACAGATAACCCAAAAGACCCATTCTATTTATAGAACTTTGATTGTTTAAGTAATTATGATTCTTAGAACCTTTCCTGTGATTATTTGATTTTTCTCTCTTGGTACAAATGATCACCAGGCCCCTGATTCTCCTTATTATGCAGATGTATTGATGCTTTTTTCTCCTGATAAATGTCCCCAGATTACCCTAATCACTAGCTTCCACTCATGCATCTAGAACCTTTAAAAGACATATACTTGGGGCAAAGAAAAGGAGAGCTAGGGAACTCTGAGTTCCTTTTCACAACTTATCCAGTTTATTCAGAGCCCTCAATGTTGAGGGCCACCAGAATTGGGTTGTGGGGGGGCTAATTGTTATTGAATCTCAGAACTGGGAGTTCTGTTGCCATTTTTTCCCGAACTTTGTATGGACCTGGCTTCAGAGGAAGGCCATTCTTCTTACGTTAGCTGTCGGGACTGGAAGCAGAGAAGAATGAGTATTTCTAGGTCCATTGGGGAAAGTTTTTCTAGGGAGCTGATCGTAGCTGGTTTCCTTTGCAAAGGTTCACAACAAGACCTTCATCCTGTCTGCGGTGGTGGCTGCTGCGAGATTAATCAGCTACACACAGAGAAAGCTCACCAAGGACATCCGGGCAGGTGATCAGAAGTGATGAGGAGAGAATCATTTTCCACAGGCAGCCAAGAGGCCTTGCCTTTGCCTGGAGGGCTTTATTAGCCATCGGAGGCCATTCTCTGCTTCAATATCTATTCAAATCATTAGAATATTACCTCTGATGAGCTTCAATATTTTTGCTTGGGTGATTGCATTTATCCAACATATCCATAAGGGAAAGGAAGATTAGCATCATTCTTAAGTCCTTTCTCAATAGCTTATTTATTGCAGCCGGGAGGGAGCCATTGGTTCACTAAGGATATTTTCCTAGATCCACACCTTACACGGGCTGTTATCCTGCCTCAGATGCACCCTCTTGTAGAACCTCAGCTCCAAAGTTCAGCTCACTCGCCACCTTCCTCAGATGCCCTTTTTGACCACCCTGAGCATTGGTGCTTGCTTAAATTTATTTCATAGTAAGGGGAAGGTTTGGGAACAAGCATCTTTTAAAACCCTACCCTGTGTTTAATGTCATCTCATTAATCCCCACAATAACCTTGGGAGGTAAGTACTTTTATTATCTACACTGAGGAAACCGAGGCATACAGCAGTAAAGTGATTGCCTAGGATCACACAGAGTAAACATCAAAGGTCAGGTTTGAACTCTGGTGTTCCTGCCTTTAGGCGCAGCTCTCTACCTACTGTGCCATATGCTGCCTCTATAATACTGTGTGTGATGCACTTAATGATCCATGTACACATCCCATGCTCCAGTAGAATACTTGCTCTTTGAGGGGAGGGACAATTTCATCTTCTATCCTTGAATTACCAGTGTCTAGCACAGTGCAGAGCAGGTAGAGGACACTGAATAGATAAATTAAATTGCATGGGAAAGCTGGGGAAAAAACCTCAGGCAAGTTGTATCATATTGAGAGATTTCAGATACAAACCTGGAGATGGGTTTTGTGCCCATATTCTGAGGCTTGGTATAATGCCTTTTGAGAAATTCATTATCAAATTCTCAGCCACCAGGTAAGTATAGTATTCTTTTGTCCAGAGCCCATCATGAGTCTTTCTTGGGTAAGGTATTTATAGAGAGAAAAGATGGAGATTCTTAAAATATTGACCTGTTTCATAGCTGAGCGTTCTATAGCTAATTCAGTTGTGTGATACCAGAGCAGAACTGGTCAGTTGGGCTGTTTGAGATCTCTGTGTTATTGGGTTGTGTGGCCAATAGAATACATCATTTGAGAGGTTAAGTGGATTGTTGAGAGGGTCAAACAGGACAATACAATCTTGTTGAAATCCATTGGTTGGAGTTGTCTAGCGAATTTAAGTCATCCTAACAAAACATTTAGTCAATTACAAGGTCATCCTTAGATGTATGAAAATTCAGGAAGAAAGCTGTATAGTATATACTACCCTTCTCTAGTTATTTTTATCTAGATGAAATCTTATTAAGATGAAACATTTACTAATGTTGGCCTCAAGTGCTCCATGCCTCACTAAATGGCTTCATGATTTGGATCCAAAAAGGGCATACTTTGTTGACCAGACTTCAATTGAACTTATCTGTGTCTTGAACAACAGACACATTTCATCATTAGGTCAATACTTGAAACCTTTCTCCTGTAGTGTATCTCTCTCTCTCCCTTCTTCTCTCTCTCTCTCTCTCTCTCTCTCTCTCTCTCTCATCTGTCTGTCTCTCTCATCTTGTTTTGGGGATGATTGTATGATGTGTTCAGTTGTGGCTGATTAGCAGGTTCTACCACAAGTCAGGCCCATGCCATCTGTTAGAACATTTGGGACAGAGATATCTCTGCAGTTCTCTGTGTTAATGCAATTCTGATTTAGTTCTTGTGCTTGCATCTCCCATGGCTCACGATTGATATTAAAGTTCTTCAAAGAGACCTTGAGAGTGTCCTTGTACTGCTTGTTTCTTCTAATTACTGTGTAAGCACTTGCTTTACATAAATTCACCATAAAATAGTCTTTTAGGTAAATATGCATTTTGCATCAAGGCTACACCAGCCTATCAGAGTTGTACATTCTGCAGTAGAGTTTGAATGCTTGGCAATTTAGCTCGAGAAAGGACCTCAGTGTCACTTTATCTTGCCAGGTGATCTTCAGAATCTTCCCAAGACAATTCAAATAGAAACAGTTCAGCTTTTTTTGGCACAGTGCTGGAATATGATCCAGTTTTCAAGCATATTACAGTGAATTCAGAACAATGATTCTGTGGCTTTAATTAGAGAAATACAAATTAAAATAATTCAGAATTTCTACCTTACCAGAAATTCTACCTTTCAAAAGATGACCAAAACTATAAATGACAAACATGGAAGGGATGCGCTATTCATAGAAATTTTTTATTATAGCTTTTTATTTAAAAACCATATTCATTGATAATTTTTCAACACTGACCCTTGCAAAACCTTCTATTCCAACTTTTCCCATCCTTCCCCTCACCCTCACCCCTAGATGACAAGTAGTCCCATACATGTTAAATATGTTAAAGTATATGTTAAATACAATATATATTAACAGACTTTTAATAGATATAATCATCTTAAAAAGAAATTTGGAATTACAAAAAAATTACATAACAATGCTTTGGTTAAGCATGAATCCAAAAGAAGCCAAAGAAATAGGAAGAGTTTCCCTATGGACAAGAATATTTTGGGCATTATTTTTGTGATCGCAGAAAGGGGATACCCCTCAGTTGAGGAATAAATGAATAATTTGTATAAGTTTTGATAGAATAATGTAACACTGTAAGAAATGATGTAAGAAATGGGGCATAGAAAGGCATAGGAAAACTTAGATACCAACTTAGAGTGAAGTCAGCAGGATCAGGAGAAAAATTATTCTATAGCATTAGTATTAGAAGAATAAAAAAAGGAAGATTTTTAAATAAAATGCTGAAGAATGAAATGAGAAGAGCTAGGAGAAAAAATTACATGGTGACTAAAACAATACAAAGGCAAATAACTTCAAATGTGATCAGATCTCTGATTGGTATACCTTTAATTCTAGAACACTAAGGAAGAAAGATACTATTTCCTTTTTAATAGATATATGAGAGATTTAGAGAGTAGAATGAGACACATACATGTTTTCACATTTGGTCAATACATATTTGTTACGAAGGATTTATTTTTAATTCCTCTTTTGTTTCTTAGTGGAATGGAGGTAGAAAGGAGAGAAAAATATTTTTGTTCCGTTAAAGATTAAAAATAGAAAGGGGTAGTAATGAATATAAAAAATTTTGCATTTTCTTCCAATGATGGTGCTTCATCATTTTTGGTGTTCAATCGTTTCAGTCATATCTGATTCTGACACCATTTGGGCTTTTCTTGGCAAAGATACTGGGGATGTTTGCTCTATTCTTCAGTTCATTTTACGGATGAGGAAATTGAGGCAAACAGAATTAAGTAATTTGCTTAGAATCACACAGTTGGAAGTGTTTGAGGCTGGATTTGAATTTGGGTCTTTCTGACCAGGCTCAGTACTCTAACCAAGGCCCTACCTAGTTACTCTGCTATTTTGTTAGTTTTACTTTAATTATTACTCTTATGTAGTGAGAGCAATTTTAAATGTTTGTAACATCAAAATAAAATGTGTCTATAAAACTTTTTTAAAAAAGAAAGTGTGAATGGAAGGGAAAGCTTCTTGTATTGCAAAATATAAAATTTCAGAGTCCGAATTGAAGTCAGTAAATATGGATTTCCGTTCTTAGAAGGGCTTTGGAAAGGAACTCATCCAAAAAGAGGAAAGCAGCATCTCCAGGTACAAAGGGTTGCTGGGAGCAGAGGGAGATGCAAACATATGAGGATTCAGAATAGATCCTGGAGAGAAAAGAACATGTCTGTCCTGGGAAATTCCTTATATCCAGCCAGGAAGAAATTTGCCAAGTGAAGGAAGAACTGGCAAGAATAGAGGCATTTCTGCTCTCATAAGGATGTTAGAGTGGTGTCTGGAAAGTCAATAATGGAGCCAGGAGGGAAATCAAACAGACTGTTTTATGATATTTCTGAAATGATTTGTGGAGGGATCGATTTAAGGTTGTCCATGTTAGGAACAGCTTTGTGGGATGTGCCTTTGTATCCATAACAAAAAGTAATGGGGTTCTTCTTCCCCCACCCCACTGACCATGGTATCTAGCAATGGGACTACTTGTCCTGTAGGATAGACCAACTACTAGATTAAAAGGTACTAAATTTTTAAATAAAACATTGAATTAAACCCAGTGAAGCTGATGACTTTGCACAGCCCTGACTCACTTAAATCCAATTTACTTGCAAGTCAAGATAGCACCTTCTTGATGTCATTGATCCTCTTCAAGTACAAAAAACAAACAAGAACAAAAGACAAACTATGGATGTAGGAGTAGTTGCTCCACTGGAGATGCCAGTGGTCAATTCTAGTTGGGCAGGTCTCCTTCCCTCCCTCTTTCCTTCTTTTCCCCTCCTCCCTCTCCCCTTCCTCCTCTCTTTCCCTTCCTTCCTTCCTTTCTTCCTTCCTCCCTCCCTCCTTCCCTCCTTCCCTCCCTCCCTCCTTCCCTCCTTCCCTCCCTCCTTTCCTCTCTTCTTCCTCCCTCCTTCCTTCCTTCCTTCCTTCCTCCCTCCTCCCTCCCTCTCTCCTTTCCTCCTTTCTTCTTCCCTCCCTCCCTCCCTTCTTCCTTCCTTCCTTCCTTCCTTCCTTCCTTCCTTCCTTCCTTCCTTCCTTCCTTCCTTCCCTCCTCCCTCCCTCCTTCCCTCCTTCCCTCCCTCCTTTCCTCTCTTCTTCCTCCCTCCCTCCCTTCCTTCCTTCCTTCCTTCCTTCCTTCCTTCCTTCCTTCCTCCCTCCCCTCCCTCCCTCCCTCTCTCTTTCCTCCTTTCTTCCTCCCTCCCTCCCTCCCTTCCTTCCTTCCTTCCTTCCTCTCCTTCCCTCCCTCCCTCCTTCCCTCCTTCCCTCCCTCCTTTCCTCTCTTCTTCCTCCCTCCCTTCCTTCCTTCCTTCCTTCCTCCCTCCCTCCTCTCTCTCCTTTCCTCTTTCTTCTTCCCTCCCTCCCTCCCTCCCTCCCTTCCTTCCTTCCTTCCTTCCTTCCTTCCTTCCTTCCTTCCTTCCTTCCTCCTCCCTCCCTCCTTCCCTCCCTCCCTCCTTCCCTCCTTCCCTTTCTTCTCTTCCTTCCCTCTGTCCACCAGATACTTACATGTTGATACTCTGCCCAAAAGAAAGTGGATTTCTTGAAATAGAGCTCTGGAAAAACCAGGCTTTGGTCAGGCCCATTGGGAATCAAATGGAGCCAAGTGAGTATGCCTTAAACCCAAATCACTCTGGCTCTCTCTGATTGCCCAACATTAAGTGCCAGCCCAGACCTCTGTTGGTTATTGTTTGGGTTTTGATGGCTCAGAGTGAGTGTAAATAGCACTGTGTCTGTTTTGGACAGAAACCCTGAGAGTCTTCCCGTTCCAGATTGATTTTTTTTAATAGATAAAAAAGGCTTTCTTTTGTCTCCTTTCTTACCAGCCTTAATCACTGAGGTATAGTCTCACAAACTGAGACCTGGGGAAGACCTTAGCTTAAAAAAAGGCACTCTCCATCCAGGGCCATTTCTGGTTGTTCTGATCTATGTCTTGCAATGGGCCCAAATGGCTCCAGAAGAGAAAATGAGGCCGATCACTGCATAGCCCTGACAATTAAATCCAATTCATTTACAAGTCAAGACATCGCTTTCCTGAAGTTATTGGTCCTCTTGGAGAATAAAGGACAAACAAAACCAACAACCATTGCCAATCATTCCAGACATGGAAAAGTGACACGATTTTTAGCCAGACATGGATGTTGAGAAGTGGTGACTGTGAAGGAAGAGTTAGGTTCGGGGATTTTTACCCACAGTAGAAGAGAAGAGTCATCCATGGGTTTAAGGAAGAGCCAGGCTTGGCAGTCAAGAATAGGAGGAAAAAAAGAATAGGAGGAGGATGCTCTTTGATTCCAAATGATTAACAATGCAGTACCTACAGTAGTACAATGCAGGAGGGCAGCCAAGTAGCACAATGGATAGAGCCCTGAGCCTAGCATCAGGAAGAGTTTGACTATGACTTGAGACTCCTACTAACTATTTGAGGCTGGCAAGTCACTTCTGTGTGCCCCAGTTTCTTCCACTGTAAAATGGGGATCATATGTTCTAGGTATGTCTCACCATCACCATACTATACTTTTGTGTTTACTGAATGTGTATTTGTGGGAAAGCATTCCCACTCCCTTAGATTTATAAGGGGAATATTTTCTAATTCCTGCTCTTCCTATGCCATTTTTGCTTGGAGCTCATTATTTCTATTGCTTGACTGTTAAGGAGAAGCTCAGTGGTGGGTCTTCATGAGCTATATAGTTTTAGGAGGCCTGGAGCCACTACAGCCTCATCACTAAAAGGATTATAGCTCCTTTGGGGACTAGAACTACAAACTCTTGAGTGTTGGGAAAGAAAAGTAGCTCAAAGGGGGTTCAAATTCTGTATTAGGAAGCACATCATATAATTAACATACTTATTGTATGAAACGGGTCATGAAAAGCCTCTGACATGTTTTTCCCCTTTCAAAGTCACGCTATCATGTTAAATTAAATTGGTTGGTAAATGTTATGCAGGCATTATTTTTGCAATTTAAAACTTCTTCTTATGAATGCTTTTCCCCTAGAGGAAAATGGTGTACAGAGTTGTTGGCCATCTGTCTTCCATGGAATGTTAATCACAGCCCAGCCTGGCCCTGGAGGTAAGAATGGCTTCTTTATGAAACACCATATTTCTAGCCCAGCATCCAAAGTCTACCCTGGGAGCTGCTATCTCCATGCTGGATGACTTTAGGGCATTTGAAATCCAGCTTCCCCATATATCCAGCAGAGACAGAGTTTCTTTTACCCAGTTTAGTCCCCAGGTTAGCATATTTTAGAAAAATGAACCCAAGCAATTATCCTTCTTTAATCTGATTCTAAAATGGTGGAGTTGTCTCCTGTTGATGGGAGAAATATTGATGGGAGAGGTATTGACAAACACATCTTTATAACAAAAACCTTGGTCTATTCTTTCTCTGACAAAAGCCAAGAAACTAAGGGTTTCTCAACAAGCCTTAATAATAATTTCATCTTTCAAAAGACGCAGGAAACAACAAGTTGAAATGCTGTTCATTGGGACAAACAATGAAGATTTTGTTGCTGACATGAAGTAGAATTTGAGAAAGGAATATACACTCTTGAGGCAGAAAGAGGGATGAAGGAAAGACTAAATAACCACACATGGGGGATTTTGGGAAGGAATTGATGATGGTTATCTGGGAGGAAGAAGAGGCTTAGGGGTCAGGTCTTCACCTGTCACGTGCAAGAGAATTAGCATTGTTCTTAGTCCCAGATCCCAGAAGCAGGAGCTGTGGGGGGATTCCATGAAGTGGATTTAGGTTGGATGCCAGGAAAACTTCTTCACGTGCACTAGAGCTCTTCACCAGTAGCAGATGCTGCCTGTTTTGGAGGCAGAAGCTCCCCTCAACTGAGGCTGGATGACCTGCCTCAGTTTCCTCATCTGTAAAATGATCTGGAGAAGGAAATGGCAAACCATTCTGGTATCTTTGCCAAGAAAACACCAAATGGGGTCATGAAAGAGGCAAATATGATTTAACAATGCATTTATATGATAATCATTTTGAAACCATTATAAATGAAATCCTTATTGCCTATTAGGATGATTTAAAGTAATTGTTAATATATTTAATTCTGACATATTTATTTCCCAATGAATATTCCTTTTCTACAAAGTATCCTAAACTAAACAGAAAATTAAGCAAAAATCGTTTAACTTGATAGAAAGTATGAAAGTCTACAAAGTCCTTTCGTTTGGAGGTGGCCAATAAGATTCCTGTTGCCTCCTTTTATAATTGAAGGAAATGAAGCTCAGGGAGGCTAAGAGCCTTGTTCAGGATGTAGAATGGAAACCAGGAGTGGGACTCAGGAGGATAAACTGTTGATAGGAAGGAACCTATGGGGCCGTCTCCTCCAGCCCTCATTGGACAGAAGAGGACATGGAGGCGAAGTATCTGGGCCCAGTCAGCTCGGCGGTTAGTCTCGGGGATGGGATGAGCACCCAGACTGTCTGCCAATGGAGCCTGTCCTTTCCACTCTGACCTCTGCAGATCTGCTGACTCCTCATCTGGATGTGTGATATTGGGTAAAAGAGGCCCTTCTCTGCCTCATTTCTTCCCTAGCCTCAGTCATTGAATGGGTGTTGCCTCAGTGAAACAGATCCGTTAAAGGCCTTAGCTTAAAGGCCTGGTCTCCCAGTGCCTCGGGGCCATCTCTATCTCTGTCCTGTCCCTGGACCAGACTGAGGAGGATAAGAGGGAAGAGCTGCCCTCCCTTCAGTTCAGTCACTGCACGCCATGGTCTCCCCTCCCCAGCGTCATGATCCAGCATCCTTCTTTGCTATGGCCCAGTGTGAGCCTCAGTCCATGGCAGACCCTTAATGAGCGGGGAGGGGGGAGCTGGGAGGATGGGAAGAGTCCATGATCTCCAGTGTTTACAGGTCACTCCTGTCTACTCTCCGTCAGTTCGGCCGACCAGCTCATTCACCTAGGACTTAGGCAGAGACGTTCCCCCCGACTCCTCATGGGGCCCCCAATTCTCTGCTCAAGCCCTGAGCCTCCTGTGTTGTCTCCAAGCTGCCTCTGGTGAAGATTCTCAGAGCAGGGTGAGGAAGGCTGGTGGGAGCCAAATAATGTTGCTAATAAATGGACTCACGGGTGAGGGGGCCGGAGATCGGACGTCCCATCTGGTGTGGAGCACGTTGCCCAGCTCGGGCTGCTCTTTTCACAGACTGTGCAAAGGGGCTCTTTACACCGGAAGGGAGAGCAGGAACGCCAGGCCCTGGTCAGGGGCTAGCCAGCTCCCAGGGGGCCACTGATGATGCTTGGCCTGGGTCACTGACCCCTGCCCTCCCGAGGAGGGGGGCCTTGTTCTGGGGGGAGCCCATGCTCCCTCTCTAATGGCCCTTCTGCCCACTTCGGGTCTCTCTGCAGGTAAAACGGAAGGGCCCTCTGTGAGCCTCTGTCCTCAGGGGGCTGCAGAGGGACTGAGCTCCAGATCTGCATTCTCGCTCCTTCTTTGCCTGGAAGCCCCTCAGGGATCTTGGGAGGGCTCTTCTTCCCTCAAGATCACCATCTCCTTATCCACAAGGCAATCTGAAGAGCGTGTACTTATTAAGCATCCTCTGCATGCGGTGGCCAGGGGTGCCCACCCTCTGAGGGGCTTCTGTTCTTCCGAGGGATGAGCATGGGTACAGATGGATACTAGGGATCGTGAGGACGAAAAGGATCAGGAAGGATGGAGGCCACGTCCCCTGGAAAGTGACAGCAGAAGCGAGCCTGGGAAGGAGCTGGGGGTGCCACAAGATCCAGGGGAGGAGGATGGACATTCCTGGAAGATGGAGGGTGTGAGTGTGCGAGTATGTGTGAGTGTGTGTGTGAGTGTGTGTGAGTGTGTGTGCCCTAAGTCCTTGGACCCCATGGGAACCCTTGGGACTCCAGGAACCCAGCCTGCAACTGGGTCATTGTCTAACTAGAGTCAGAAATGGAGGGGAAACAAAAGGCCATTTATCGAGAGAAGAGTGACATGGGATTTATTGATGGATCCATCCTAATAAATAAGAAGAGGTCAGCACAGAGCTGGGAGATGAGTTGAGTAAATAGGAAATCCAGTAATTAATGAAATCTGATTAGGCTAATGAAGCCTAAGTCAAAAGCAGTGAAGGTAGCTATTGATCCCACATGCCTTCAGTCCAGGGAAGGTGGGGGCAGGGGGAGAGATCTGTCGATTGTCCTGCTGCCGTCAAGTGATAAAGCTCCTTGCGATTTAGGCCTGGTACACAGTGGGGGCTAATAAATATTTGTAGAATGAAGAAATGACAGAAGCAATGTTTCAGCGCAAGTAACAAAGAATCCTAAAAGCACCCGCTCTTTCCCAACAATTTTTAAACGATGATCGATAACTTTTCTTTCTTTTTTTTACATTTATTTTTTTAAATTAAAACTTTTTACTTACAAAGCATAAAAGCACACGCACGGGTAATTTCTCCAACACTGACCCTTGCATAACCATTTGTTGCCAGTTTTCCCCTCCTTCCCCCCTGCCTCCCCCAGCTGCCAGGTAGTCCAATACCTGTTAAATACGTTGACATATGTGGATAACTTAGATTTCTGTAGCACTTTCTGCCCTGGTTTTGGAGGCTTTCAGTGACCTTGGGCCGTAGCTACTGCCAAGGTTATCAATTCTAGTTTAAAAGTGAAGAAACCGAGCCACGTAACCGTCCCATGTTCACCAAAGCAGTGAGTGTCACAGGGGAGTTGAACTGGGGACTTGTGGGGTCCAGGGCAATCACAGTAGCCACTGTAGCTCATTCTTCAAATAGAGGTTCGCTCGAAGAAATATATATTTTAGAGCTGAAAAAGACTCTTTCCGGTCGCTGCTGCCAGATTCTAGTAGCTCCAAATGAGAGAATAATAAAGCTAATTTTATTATTTTGAAAAATGCAATTGTTATTGTTGAGGCAAAGGGAATGATTTAATTAAAGATCACAGACAGAGCATCCTGAAATGCTGCCCTGGTACATTTCTGGGTAATGAGCTGCCTCAGGGGCCCATCATCTTGCTCTGCTGAGGACTGGCTGCAGAGGCTGCTCTTCCCTGCCTGCTGCACTACCAAATGCCAGCTCCTTGGAGGGCTGGGGGGCTGCTGGGGCTGCCCTTGGAGGCCCAGGGCCTCCCCATGAGCCTCCCAAAAGTCTGCTGGGGAGGCTCAACTTGCTTTTGTTCCTTCCAAGGCTGAGGCAGAGAAGGCACAGGATGCAGGACTCGGAGGCACCTGTGGGCCCTCTGCAAACAAGCATTCCCCTCTAGCCCTTGTGCAAACTGAGACAGGCTTGAGACCCTAGGTTTAGTTGGTGAGTCAATGAGCATTTATTAAGTGCTTACTGTTTGCCTGGCCTTGTGCTAAGTGCTAGAGAGACCAGTAACAGCAGAAGACAGCCCAGTCCCAACCTTCCAGGAGGTCACAGTCAACAGAAAGTCATACAAACTTTTCTGTACAGCTATTGCTGATCCCTTTCCCAGATGGGACAATGGAGCACTTCGATATGTTCTTCTCCAGACCATTTTACAGAGGAGGAAGAAGAGGTAGCTGATTTCCATCACACAAGTAACAGGTGGCAAAATTCCCCTCTGACGTCCAAACTAGTGATTGTCCCCTGGGGCGCACTGCCAGGATCTAGGCTCAGACCGCTGGGGTTGAGGCTGGATTTGAACTCGGGGGGATGATGAGTCTTCCTGACTCCCAGCACTCCATCACATACAAGCTATCCTTTGAGTTAGTTGTGATAATCTCATAGGGAAGGGCCCAGCCTGGAGTGGGGGGTATTTGGGAGGCTGGGAAAGGTTTACAGCCAAAGGTGGGCCTTTATTGAGGTTTCAGGAAGCCAGAGAAGCCAGAGGCAGGATGGAGGGGAGCATTCTGGGCATGAAGAGAGCAGGTGGCCAAAGCCAGGAGGCCAGCGTGAGACACAGTGTGGGGAGGGGAGGGAAGGCTTTGGATGTCAGATAGATGCTTTTATGTTGGATCCTGGCAGTGCTGAGGATTTGGAATCAGAGCCGGCCACCCAGGGCAACCTCTTCATTCCAAGTAGGAAAACTGAGGCTCAGGGAGTGCTGTCTAAGGTTACCCGAAACATCCAATTCAGAGTTTTAAACCCCTTTGCTCCCCTAGGAGAGTCTTCCTTGGTCCCCTTGGACTTGGTGAGAGTGACTCTGGTCTTCCTGGCTATGTGTGCAAGGAGTTGTGGGGGAATTCCCTGTGTAACTAGAGAATGAGTTGGGGTAGAATCCAAAGGGGGATCAGGAAAAGTGGGTGGAAGTGACCCTGGAGATGGGAAGAAATAGGAAGGAATGGAAGAATGGCTTCCAAGACTTTGGAGTCCAGCTGCAGGTAGATTGGAGATAGATCTTCCCAGGAGGAGGTGGGTGGGGTCAGGGAGCAGAGGAGGGACCCCTGAGGCTTTGGGGGCTCCTGCTGGGCCAGAGATGCCTCGAGGGTCCCGAGGGAGCTTAGACCCTAATCTGGGAGTGGAATGGGGGTGGGGATGTTCTGGCTGAAGTCAGGGAAGAAAAGGTGGCTGACAGAGGTTAGGAGTCAATGGAGAAAATTAAAGGAGGAGGGAATGGAATGTGTGGGTATGTGTGTGTGTGTGTGTGAGTGTGTGAGTGTGTGAGTGTGTGTATGTGTGTAAGAGTGAGTGTAACTGTGTGTGAGTGTATATATGCGTATGTGTGAGTGCGTGTGCATGTATGTGTGTGTCTGTGTGAGTGTGTGTCTCTCTGTATGAGTGTGTGCATGAGTATGAGTGTGTGTGTGAGTACGTGTGCATGTATGTGTGTGTGTGTGTGTGTCTGCATGTGTGAATGTGTGTGAGTGTGTTTGTTCATCTCTTTATTTTTGTCTTTGAAACAAGGAAGTAATTAAAAACCCTTCCTTGAATTTCCGCTGCCATAGCACGGGTCTGTGGGGCCGCTGCTCTTCCTGGCAGTGTGCCCCAGTGGAAAATCATTAGTTGGCACCAGGGAGGTACTTTTCCACCTGTTACTTGTGTGATGACAATCAAATCTCTTCTTCACCATGAGCCTCAGTTTCCTCATCTGAGAATCCCACCAGACTAGCTGGATCAGTGACCTTTGTTGGTGTATCTGGAATAGAGCAAGTCAGGGATAATATACAACTCTGGGGGGTGGGGGGAGGGGGTTTGGATTCATTTGCTTTTAGAAAGCCTGGAGACTGGGCAGGAGAACTAAATTTCTCTCTGGCTTACCAGAAATGTAAAGATTTGCTTTTCTCCCTGCAGCCATGGTGGGGGGGGGGGGATTGATAAAGCCAAACTTCCTCCTCCTGCCTTGTGCATCTTGGGCAAGACTCCCCCAGGTGTAGCAGAGGGGGCATTTTTCATAGTGTCATAGTAGTTAAGATATTATGTGCAAGCAAAGCCCTTTCCTAAGGCCTGGGGACACCTGGGAACTTGGGGAGAGCTCCGACACTATCCCTGCTGCTGCACACTCCTGGAAAGGGACCCAGCAGCTTACCCTGGCATGGGGGGCTTGGGAAAGGAAGCAAGGTGTCCTCCTCCTGAGAAATAAGCACCTTTCTTCTACTTTGAGAGATTGCCTTCCAGCAACACATTTTACACCCGGCTCATTAATTCTCACCACACCCTCCTGATAGGCAGATGGTAAGACTCACATTTCCATTCTCCCGAGGCAGAAATGACTGAGGGAGAGATTGGTTGATTTACTGGCCTGTGGTTAGGTTAGGAGAAAACAATGGGAGAGTCAGGAGAGTCAGGCCCATTGGCCCCAGTGCTGAGCTTTGCCTCAATAACATTTCTCCTAGGTAAGAGAGCCTTTCTCATTCAAGAGAGCCATTCTCTCAAAATGTTTTCCATGTTTTGGACTTTGGCTTTTCTTTCAATATAATTCCATTCTCTCCTCCCTCCATTCCAAGAGAAGCCATGTCTTGTAAAAAATGAGCACTCCTCTTCCTGCCTGGGCTATTTATTCAATTCTCATCTGTATCGGTGGGCCAAGTTCCCATAGTCGTCGTAGTCGTCGTCGTCTTCTCCTCCTCCTCCTCGTCCTCCTCCTCCTCCTCCTCCTTCTTCTTCTTCTTCTTCTTCCTCTCCCTCCTCCTCCTCCTCCCTCCCCTTCTCCCTCTCCTCCTTCTACTTCTCCTCCTTCTACTTCTCCTTCTACTTCTCCTCCTCCTCCTCCCTCTCCTTCTCCCTCTCCTTCTTCTCCTCCTTCTCCTTCTCCTTCTTCTTCTCTTTCTTCTTTCTGAGGCAGTTAGGGTTAAGTGACTGCCCAGGGTCACACAGCCAGGAAGTGTTAAATGTCTGAGGCCGGATTTGGACTCAGATCCTCCTGATATTGGGGCCGGCCCTCTATCCACTGTGTCATCTAGCTGCCCCTAGTGTGCTTTTATTAGCCAGACTTAATTAACTTTTATGAGATATATTTACAATTAAGTACATATCATAAGAACAGTTGTTATAAAGCAGTTTTACTGAATCAGGAGCAGTTTCCCCTGGAACATACAATATTCTTGGAGAGAGTAAGCTCCCACATCAAATGCAGCAGTAGTAAATCACGTCTGTGGCAAAGGTGGAGATCACAACTTTTTGGTTCTCAGAGACCTTTTCTCCCTCCACATCGAGTCCTCATAAAGATAATTCTACTAAAGAATTCTCTGCAAGACTCCCAGGGCTGCTGTCAACTACACAACTGCTCCTTCTCCTGTCACAAGCAAGCTCCTTCTGAAGTTGTCAGTGTCCTGGGACCCACAGCTTTCCACTTCTGTACCCAGGCACTTTCTCTGTAAGTTGTTCTCCTGGTTCTCATCACTCTATCAGTAAGTCAAGTATTTATTAAGCTCCTACTGTGCATCCTATACTAAGTCCTGGGTATACAAAGGAAGCCAAAACCAGCATTTCTTCCCTGATATAATAGGAGACACAACATGAACACAATGATGTATATCCAAACTCTTTATCATGTAAATCTCAGAGGCAAGGCACTAAGCAGGGGCCGACATAGAGTGGACACTGACAAATGACTGGTAAAAAATGGGATCTCACTGAGATGTGCCATGAGCACGAGAAGTCAGCTGGAATCCATAACAAGGGAGAACATTCCAGGCATGGCGGACAGCCAGTGTCATGTATGAGGAAGAACAGAGAAGCCAGTAGCTACAGAAAAGTCAAAAGTCTTCAATTCATGAAACCCTTCTGAGGCGTCTTTGAATTTATCATTTCTAATGCCATGATAATATCACGAACCTAAATAAACAATGAGAAACACATTTTCGACATGGCCAATATGGAAATTTGTTTTGCTTGACTTTGCATTTTTTTAACAAAGGTTTTTCTCTTTTGGGGGGAGTAGGTTATGGAAGGGGGGAAGAAAATAAATGCTTGTTAGTTGAAAAAAAATCAAATTCTATTACCTTCATATGCCAGAATTTTCACATCCATCCCCCAATTGATGAATAGTACCAACCTGTCTTTTTGAGACTCATTTCACATAAACTTCCCTCTCCCACCCCACACTCCACATACATGCCCAATTTTCTGTTCCATGACATTCCATCTTCCTCACCTGTGATACTGAACAGGCTTTCCCCTTTGCTTGGAACTATCTCCTTTACCTCTGCCTCATCGAAGTCTTAGCCTTTCTAATTCTCATCCATTATATCTAGCAGTGACGTGGGCTTTTTCTACCCAGAAATCTTTTTTCCTTCCTTAACTGTGTATCTGTGGGAAATTCTCAGCAGAATGTCCATCCTGTGAGGGTTGCTCTTGTCATCAGATAACCAATTAATTCCTGTCTAGCACAGTGCATCACATCCCACAGATGCTTAACAATTTTTTAAAGTGTTGAGTTGAAGGGACTAGCTGATTTTCTTTTTAGAGAAGACGTGATTTCACTGGTGTTGAGAACTGTGGACAAGGAAATCCTCATGTGGTATGGCAAATCCAATTCAAAAACACTCAGAGATATCAAAGTGAAGAATAGAAATTTAATTAGGATCTCATGAGAAATGGACATCCACTCACTGGGGTCTCCGGTAAAAGGGGAGGTCAACTCCCACAGGAGTCAGAGGCGATTATATAGTCACAAACCACAAGAATCCATGATACCCCCCTCCCTTCAATGGTTAATTTTTTTGTTCATGGAAGTAGCACGGGTCTGTTAAATTTCAATCAGGCCCATATGGTTGACCCAAACTTTATGAAGGTCAGTTTTACTGTTTGCAGGTGTGTTTTCTAAGCTTATGGATTTATGGTGGTCAGCTTCACAAGATTTACAACTGTTTACTTGAGCTGGTATGAGCATTCTATTATAAGCTTTGTACAAAGAATTTCATTTTCCAAACCCATCCGATCTTCATAAACTAAATTCAGGTTACAGGTTCAATTTACCTTTGTTAATAATTTTATGAGAAACCATACAATCCCTCACAATAAGGAGATTTGTAAGTAATACATTAAGCTAGAATAACCAAAGAGACTTAGTTTACCTCAGGCTTCCACAATCAACAAATACCGATTAGGCAGTTTATAAACCTCTCAGAATATCTCCAGGCCATTAAATAGATTCTTCTCTAAGCAGCTAAGTAAAGGTCCGAGAGATTACCTCAGATATTTCTGCTGGAAGAGCAAGTCTTTTGTTCTCCTTCCCAGGGCCTTAATGATTAACAGACCTTTGGAATTGGGTCTGCAATTATCGAGTGATTACTCTGAGAAGGCCTCAGTTTCCCATTACTCTCACTCTCTATCAAGCATATATGACCTTCCATTTTATTCTATCGGGGAGCTCTCCGAAGTCCTGAAGGATATTTCCCTTGCCAGGCTCCCTGAGTCAGGATGTGGAAGAGGCAAGGTTAATTAAGCCTGGGCCCTGACTCCTTGGCTGGCTCTTGCATTATTAAGCATTATTCCTTTTGGCATTTGCTTCTTGGACAATTCAGTGTGAAGCATGTTTATGGTATTCAACTGAACGACATGACTGCTCTGTTGTCTTGCATCTAATATCTGATCATGTGACTTTTTATTCAGGTTCTTTTCTCATTAACTATGGCTAATGTCTCTTTGTAAAGTTCATTTTCATTCCTGAGCATCAGCTCTGCAAGCCAACATCCTGATTTCACAGAGCTCCCAGCCCACCTAGCCCAGCGATCCTACCAGCACCGGAGCCTTATGCTATTCATTAAGGTGTTAATGTGGATGGGAAATGGCTATTTCAATGGTTTGATGAAATTATTTCACGTTGGTGAGGAAAGCTCAGGAGGGGGGAGTGAAAACTCCACCACTGAACACGCTGGAAGAATAGAAGGTGGTAGAAAATTTAAAAAAAAGCAGGAGGCTGATGCAAGCTAAAGGGACTTTAGGGTGTAATATAATTTAGAAGCAGCCAGTTTACTGGGAAGCCTCCGCTCAAAATGTGCTTCTCCCAGGCTAATGGCGTCACAGACTCCTGCCTCCACTAAGCGCTCAGCTCTGATTAGAGTATTCAAGCACGTCCCCTCCAGAAGCAGGTCAAGCAATTACCGGGACAGAGACAGAAGCCCGATCAAATTAAGCAGATGTTTAGGTTTGTGCAGATAATCGATATCAGCAGTGTCAGAAGGAGAGGCAGGCGGGCAAGAGAATCTGGAGCATAGTCCTTTTGGCTAGCGGGAGCCCCGGGTGTAGCTGCAGGGGATGAGTCCTTGCCATCTCACAGAGACTTGGCTTGCCTCTGCTGTGATGTTTACAAAGTGCTTCCTCAATCTTCACATGTACACAGGCTTGGTCCCCGAGTAATTTATCATAAAAATCTGAGAAATCATGAAGTAATGAGTGCTCTCTTTCTCTGAGAGTCCCACCCCGAAGTGAGTCATTTCCAGGTAGAGAAAATGATGGTAGATGAAGAAAAGCCTATGCTGGAAGTCCAGTGGGCTCTATCTTTGTTATTCCACAGGCACAAGTGGAAAGTATGAAGGGAGATGACATGTATCTACTATGTAAATAATGAAGTACAAGTTGACTTTATGTGGACTTGAGTGGTCTTTATGTTTAATGAAAATTATCCCAAAGTGTAATGGGTTGCCTGGAGAAATAGCCAGTTTTCCTTTAAGGAGGTATTCAAATTACAGGGCTAATCATTGGAAATACAAGGGCAAGTTTAAAAGAAAATAAGCCTTGTTTTAAGGAGATTAAATCTAATGGTGGACAACATACAAAAGAAGCTAAAAAGGGAGAAGCACAGATGGCAGGGAGACGATGGGGTCAGGAAGAGGAATAAATTCACAAAAATCAGGATTGCAATTTGGGGAGGCTTAAAGATCTGGCTGGCTTGAACATCTTAAAATAGAGATTCAGGGAGAAGAAAGAGGCTGCAGGAAGTGGAGGGTGCTTGGAGCTTGTAAAGTCCAGGGATGAAGTGAATTTCCAAGATGAAGTCTTTTCTGTGATATCCAGGGTAGAGAAAAGGATGGAGAGGAAATAAATCTTCCAAGAAGACTGGAGGACCATTTATAAGTGGTGTTGTCAGGAGAATTTTTGTTCAGTCCTTGAAAAATGTGGATTTTTCTAATTGTTGGGACAGTGACAACTCCTACTCAAATTGAAATCAGAGAGTCTCAAGATAGAAAAGCAAAAAAGACTTATTAGGATCTTGTGAGAAAGCAACTCCCAACAGACAAGGTGTCATCAGTAGAGGAGTGCAAAGCACAAGCTGCAAAACACAGGATTATATAACCCCTAATAAAAGGAAGCCTCCCTCAACCCTTTTCCCCATTGGATGGGAGTCCATCTTCCCATTCTAAACATGGAAATCTATCCAGAGATAAAGAATACTAGCCAATGACACACTCTTTACCATGTTAGGAACTTACTGCTAATGTGGCAAAAAGGACAGGATGGAAATGTATGCTGATCTAAAATAAGCAAAGATCTGTGGCTTTTGGCTGTAGTACAACTTATTACTGCAATTAGGGTATAGGTCAAGGCCACGTTCTTATAAGAGGTCTTCACTCAATGTATCCCATTCATAAACTACTTCAATAAACATTCATGAAGCACCTACTGTGGTTCAAGCACAGGGAATCCAATTTATAAAAAAAGAAAGATAATTGGTGCCTTCTAGGAGTTTCCTGTGGAGAAGGAGGGAAAAGGAAGGAGAAAAGTCTTGAAGACAGGAATGGGGTGAAGTGGAATGGGAGGAGGGGATGTCTCAGTGCCCACAGTCTTTTGACTTTGAGACCAGTGTCCTTATTTTCACATGGGCTAGAATAACACCTTGGTCAAATCTTTGAACATTTTATGAATCTCCATTTTCATAATTTGTAAGATAGGGATGAAACCTATTAACCTCAGAGGCTTTTCCTGAGGACCAGGTAAGATATGTGTGTACAGCCCAAGTAAAGTTAGTGAGTAGAGTAATGGTTGACATCACAGCTGCAGAGCCATCACTCACTGCTCTAGAGCTACTGCTGCCTGTGGAACCTGATGTTCCAGAGGAGAATCCAACAAAGGGTCAAATTGAATTGGTGAGAGTGGGTCTCCCTCCACATGCAAAGGGGACTATGCATGCTCCCTCCTTATTCCTTAAAAAAACTATTTCTATCTTAAGGCTTATGAAGTTTTTGTCTTGAAACAAACATTTTAGTGCACAGAGGCATGGATCATAATTTCCATTTTATGAACAAGGAAACAGAGGCTCTTAAGCCATTAAACAACTCAATTTAGCCAGTGAATGTCAAAGTTGGGATAATGTCCATGGTTTTCCTGGCAATCTTTGGGGAAAATTCTATGGCTTAAAGAGCCAGGGAAAAATGGGAAGGCAAAATAGGCTGAATTAAATGTGGGGAGAAAGTCGGAAGAGAGAAAGACAAAGCCTTGCCCTTTGTAACAGGAATAGGAAGAAGGAAGAGTTAGAAGTTTCTTTTTCGGAATATTTTATTTATAGAGGTATCAAGGCTTTTGGGTGGGGGGAAGACTGTCTGTGTATTACAATATAATAATCATAATCCAATATTGCAGAGTAGCTAGAGGGCTGGTTTTGGAATTAGGAAGACTTGAATTCATTTTCTACCTCTGATATCTATTAATAGTGGGAGCATCCACAAGACATAAAACTTCAGTGTCTTGAGCAACTCTTAAATTACAGATGAATGACCCATGTGTCTCAGGAGAGGGAATTTCCCAGATGGGATTTCCTCATACTGATGAAAGCAGAGGTTCAGATGTGCCCATTATTCTTCCTCTACCATCTTCTCCTCAGCTGTCATCAGCTAGTGATGTGCCGGATTGGATCCTTGAGCACCATGTTCATGGAGGGCTTTCTCTACCAAATTCTACCAAGGTGGGAGGGATGTGAGGGTAAGCCCAGAGAAAGGTCATGTGTCTACACTAAAGAACCAGCTGTGAGGCACTAATCACCAGATTCCCTGAAAGGTGACCAATTTTTAACCACAACAACTCTTGAATGCAGTTTGCATCTATGGGGGACACCATACTCACACTGATGAAATTACAGATGCTTGAAAAATGGAAATGTTATTGATGATAACAGCTCACACTAATGGAGCCGCTTAAGTTATACTAATCACTGTCTTCATAACAGCCCTGACATCTAGCTCAGTAAATACATAGATGTCCATTTCACAGCTGAGAACATTGAGTTTTAAAGAGCATAATTTGCTTGAGCAAGGCCTCATGGTCAGTGATCTTGGAGTAAGTATTCAAACCCAGGGCTATAGAGGACAAGCTCAAAACTTGCTGACACTGGTTTGCTAAGACCTTCCTTTTGACCTTTTGATGTCATAAATGTTTCCAGATCAACCAAACCCAAGGCCCTGTGTCCTGGGGCATCTCAATGAACCCTGGCTATTGAAATGCTGGTTTTGTATTTCCTGACTTGTTTCAAAAGCAAGTGGATGGCTTTGAGAAATTTCCAAGTTCTCCATACACAGATTTGCTTTTATATCTTTGCTGTAACAATGGATTCCCCCGGTTTTATATCAAGTCAGTTTTGTGCCTGAAAGACATTGGGAGTTCGTGGAACACGCTTTACTACATCCCACAAATTCTTCCTGAATTTCCTCCTATCAAAATGAATCGAAAGCGGTTTTTTCTCCCAGCTCTCAATTGATCTTGACACAGGTTTTGAGAAGTGGTTTATCCTGCTTGGCAAAGAACTTTCCATCTATTTGTGTGACCAGTTCTGCTTCTGTCTCTTCATTTCTTCTATGTCTCTACCAATTTCAATTCTTGGTCTGTAGGGAAACTATTCATATTCAGACCAAGAAACTGCCTAGCCTATCTTGTTTCCTTCAGTTTCCATGTATAGTCTTATGCTTGATTTAGGGAGTCGAGCAATTGGAGGAAAAACTCTCTTTTCGGACTGAAGTGAAATACTTTCACCCATAACAAGCAGCTCTCAACTCGACTCCTTATCTTGATGGATGTGAATGTGTTATTTGTCACTGGAGCACCACAGTGTCACTTAAGAGCGGGCCCGCAGGTGAGTATAGAAAAACAGTATTGCCAAGAAGTTTCCGTGGAAATCCACTATCTCTCCTTAAACATTTCTTTCTTTCCACACGATAACGGAATGGACATTCTGGAATACGCTACGATAGTAATACTAGTAATAAGAATGCCAATAATAATAGCATTCATATATCTTGTAGGGTATACAAAATGCTTTTCAAATATTATCTTGCTTGATTCTCACAATCCTGGAAGCTAAGTATTTTTTTTTTTTTTTTAGCTTTTTATATTTCTACACCCCTCGCATGACAAGGAAGCGTTAACTAAATTTAATTAGTATTTGGCTTTTTTTTTGGGGGGGGGTGTAGAATTTTAAATGCTCTTTTCAGAATTTGACAATGACAATACCCACGATATTCCATTGTTTCTGGGAATCATGGATGGGCATTTACTCCATTGATGCTGATTTGCCTGCCTGTCCTTGGTATTTCTCATTCATATCCTTCCCTAAAGAAATGGTGGAATTTCACCCTAAACAGGCTAACTCCAATTCAGAGACACCTTGTCCTTCTGCACTTTCTCCCTCTTATCCAATTATGGTTCTCTTCCTCTTTTCCTGGCTCCTGGCATTTCCTCACACTTCAAATAGATATCTCCCAATCTTCTGTCTTTGGTTCTCTCCTTGTCTCTCTCTTCCCCCTTTCAACAATATTAGTCATTCATGCATTTAAGTATCATCTCTTGGGTAGATTGCTTAATGGGGAGAACATAATTCCTGGTATAGTAGGTACTCAATAGACGCTTATTTCTGGAGGCATAATGGAGGG
The DNA here is from genome assembly GCF_902635505.1 of Sarcophilus harrisii. Classification (NCBI taxonomy): domain Eukaryota; kingdom Metazoa; phylum Chordata; class Mammalia; order Dasyuromorphia; family Dasyuridae; genus Sarcophilus; species Sarcophilus harrisii. Next base: position 658,023,490 of record NC_045427.1, read on the forward strand.
TGCTATGGGCCTGCAGTCAGGAAAATGAGTTCAAAGCTGTCCTTACACACTCACCAGTTAAATGAGTCTGGGCAAATCACTTAATTTGATATATAATGTCCTATTTTTTCCTTCTACTCCAAGGAACAAATTACCCTTTCCAGGTTAAGTTCATTACTATTAATCTCATCACGAAGATGTTAACTCGGACCTTCTCTCCCCAGTAATTAGAGGGCTGCAGGGTGGAGGACTCAAACTCCTCCTCATGCCTTCCTTTCTCAAAGGCAGAACCTGGCCTCTCAGTTCATTTCACCTTGCATCTGCTGCTCTGACTGGTTTCTATTCCACAAAACAAGATGTCTGTGTTCTAGGTATCCCATGATGACTTGTTTTCCTCACCTTTTCTGGTTCCTTTTGTGTATTGTCTCCCCTTTTTATTGAAAGCTGATTTTAAACATTTAATTATGTCCCCAGTGCTTATTATAGTATCTGGTACATAATAAAAACATGTCTAAGTTTCTAATCTTTTCTAATTAACCTGCCTGCTTCATTTCCTCAACTGCCAAATGCAGAAAATAATCATACCCACCTCCCAGGATTGTTGTGAGAAGCAAATAAAATAATATTTGTAAAGTGCTTAGCACAGGGCCTGGAAAATAGTAGGTATTCAAGAAGTGCTTATTTACTTCCATTGTCTTATGTGTCTTGTACATCGACTATTCAGAAATTTCCTTCTATATCTATCACATTGCTTCTGAACTCTAGAGACATATCTAGTACCCTTGAAAATGAGCACATATCTCTTGTGGGAACTTTGCCTTATTAATTTGGCTTTTACCATTTAAACATTTTGTCTTTTATTAATACCCTTTGTTTTCATATCATATGAATTCCTATATGTAATTTTTCTCACCCATCCCAATAAGAGAGCCTTTGTAACAAAGATTAAAAAGAGAAAGTGAGAAAAAAAATGTGCTTCAGCAAAACCAGCTGACACATGCACTATGCCCATCATTACCCACTTCTACAATGCAGGAGAGAAGTATATCCCCTTCTGCCCTACTTTTTCTCAAATCTTTTCTGGGGTAAGCTTGGTAATCAGAAATCCGCACTTCTTTGTCTTTTTGGGTCTTCCTTTTACTTCCATTGTTGTAGTTATTGGTTTGTCATTATCTCTGTTCTCCTCACTTTAATCTGTATCAATTCTCCTTGTGTTCCCTTCTCCTTAATCATATATTCCTTCAGCAGAAATACAAGGCAGATAATAAGATGCATTTCAAGCAGTGTTGCCAGTTCTTTTGATTCCTAAAGACTGAAGGCACCATTAGCTCATATTTTCTTCATGTCTTTTCATCCTCTGAGTTTCTTATATTTGTCACCTATGAGGCACTGTAATAACTCATGGCTCAATGGATAGAGTGGCAGACCCGGATCCAGGAAGAAAGATTTTCTTTAGTTCAAATCTGGCCCCCAACATTTACTGTGTAACCTTGGACAAGTCATCTAATCCTGTTTGCCTTTGTTTCCTTATCTGTTAAATGATCTAGAGAAGAGTATATGTGTGTGTGTGTGTGTGTGTGTGTGTGTGTGTGTAATAAAAAAGCTGACATAAATTATACATAAAAGCTTAGAAATATGTGTGTACATTCATATTATTTGATTCTCACCATAAACCATTTTCCTATTTTATGGATGTGGAAACTGAGGCTGGGAGAAGATAAGTGATGTGTTCAGGTCACTTAATCTATCCAGGCTTCAATTTCCTCATCTATAAAATAAAAGGGGAGGGATAGTTTGTTTCCGTGATTCCTTTATGTTCTGACTTTATATCTCTATAACACTTAAGCCAAAGTAAATATAATACTTAATGAAAAGCTTAAGCTAAATGGGTAAATAGCTAATGTAAAAATGTGAGGAATTTATAATGCCGTGATTGCCTTTTTCAGAAGTCCTAAAGACAAAATGTCCAGGATACTAATGCTGTCATTCTAAATGAAAACAAAAAAGGAATAAAAAACAGGCTCAGATTATCCTCTCTTTGTCCTGTGGCTTGGGACTCACTCCTGACTCCGTCCAATGAAGGCTCTTTTAAAATGAGGTTGTCTTGTGTCATGTTGCTTATCCTAGAGACAGAGCTGTCAATAAGATGGATCACAATCATTGTTTTTCGTCTTTTTGATTTTGCAAGATTGAAGACATTGCTTAGGATGATTATGTTTCCTTGACCTGGGCAGTCAGAGGCATTTTCTCCAGTGCCCTGTGTTAGAAAGCATCCTTAACTCCTTGTACCCTTGACTCTTAAGCTAGAGATTGTTGCCAATCCCCATGACACCATCCTCTCTAATCTGTCATCTTCCTTCTTTGTCACATTTCAAATTTATTGTTTCCCTTGAATCTATTTTAGAGCATGCCAGCCGAGATATTACTTTTCATTTTTCCCATGGTATCTTTTCCCTTCTGGGCAATGAAATAACTCCTCCTTGTTTCCCTTTTATTATCCTTTCATCTTTATTGGCATTTTACAGTACACCCCAATTTGGCAGTCTCTGCTAAATTCATTGATGAGCTCTTTATTTTCCAAAATGCTTTCAGAGATAAAGACCAGAACTAATATTCATTTTGTGGCACTCTGGGCAATGCTGTCCTGCCATTGGATTTCTTATCAATGGACCTTGTTCTTCTTTCCGTTGTTATCTAAGACAATTTAGACTCATTTTGAAAGTAAGATTTAATGAGATGCTATAGGCTTCTGTGCTTCCTCCTATGGCTTTTACCAGCATGCATCAGAACTACTGTAGGAATTAGTGGATGATTTTGGAGAGTTTCTCAGGCTGGAAAAAGTCATCATCTTGGGGCCAAACTTGGGGTGAGATTCCCCACAGTTAGGGAAGTGGTTTCCCAGGACACTGCCAGCTCTGGACTGTGCTGGAAGCCTTTTCAGCAAGCATCAGAGCCTGGCCCCCATGGGTTCAGATTCAGAAAGTTTGGGCTCTTAGGTGACTAGGCAGGAGAGAACATTAGGAGAAGACTGGAACCAGAAGGCTCATTGATCTTCTAAGCCTTTATACTCTTGGAAAGAAGCATGAAGTATCTCTTACATAATCTTGCAAAATTCATGCTGCCTTATAAAGAAGCTTTTGAAAGATTGTCAGCTCATAAATCATTGTTTGGATTTTAGCAGGAAATTGGTGCCCAAAGAGTGAGTGAGTCCTTCTGAATCCAGACACAATGGTAGTGACAAACTGAGAAATGTTTCTTATTATGACCAGGGCCTTATGGTGCCTTTTAATTTTTATTGGTTAGAGATTAGAATGGGCTCTATTCTAATGGAAATATTCCATTTCCATGGAAATAATCCATATCAACCTGAAAACATTTATTAAGTACCTATTGCATGCTCAGCACTGGTCAATCTGAGTTAAAAAAGGCAAGCAAACCCCAACTGCCCTCTCGAAGCTTACATTCTGCTGTAGAAGAGGCAGCAGAAACCCAAGAAGCACTGAACAATTTATACAAATTAATAAAAAATGATTTTGAGTGGGAAAGAGTGCTAACAGCTGGGTTGTGAGGGGGATGCAAGGAAGACCTCTCATAGGAGTGTTAAACCAAGCTGAGCTGGCCAGAACCAAGAGTCCTGTTAGCCAAGATTTTCAGTGCTATACGTTATAGTGTAGTTGATAAATATTCAGAGGATGTTGGAAACTTCAAGACTTCTTTCTTTCTGTTTTTCAATTTAAGAAATGGACATGCCAAATCCAAGAAACTAGACGCTTTTGGAATCAAAAATAGACCATTCCTCATTAGCCACTTGCTTGGTTGCTTTCTGCCTAATGTGATTCCTGGACCTTGAATTACTATTCCTGGTATTAACTTATTCTCCCTTCTGCCTCCTTACCTTTTTTTCTTGAGAGCCTTAAATAATGTAGCATTTTTTTACTTTGCTTCCCTTTCTCCATTTTCATTTTCTGGGCAGCTTCTATCTCTCTCCCTCTTTTTTGAAGCAATTTGGGAGCCACTCTTTCTGAAGCTTTGTATTTCTATTTTCTAAAGATTCAGCATAAATGCTGATATAATCATAAAGTTCTTTTCTTCTTGTTCTCTCTAGGACTTGGAAAGTTCTTGGACATTGAGAGTGGAGGAGATACAGCAGCATTCTTCAACTTTGAAAACTTGGATATCAAGGGCTGGATAAACAGAACACCAGATGATCCTTTGGTTGGGTAGGTTAAAATGGATGGGCCTTTTGGATAAGTTTTGGAGTAGTGGCCTCTGAAGGACCTTCCAATTCTGAAATTTGGTGATTCTGTGACTTATCAAATCAGACTAATATAAACTACCAGGCTTATCTCGTGGGGTGTTATAAGAATTGAATTAGGTAATACATTAAGTTGCTTTTTTTGACTCTAAAGAGCCCTAAAATGTCAAAATAATACTCTCCCTCCTTTCTTTTTCTGTCTTTCTCCATCTCCACAAGTTGCTGCTAATTTCTACCTTCCCATTCCCCCTAGTTTTTGGTAAGATGCAGGGTTCAGCAATCCTTTGTTGCCAGACCCATTCCAGTTGTCAGAGCTTTGAAAATTTTCATTTTCTTTCCCTCAATTCTTGATCTTGTTAAAATACTGGATAGAAAGTTCCTGCCATTTTCAAGATTTTCCTCCTTTTATAGCTTTGATGAGATGGTTCTCTCCCACGTCCACCCCCCTCCCCGCTTCTTTTTCATCTCTGAGTGGCTATTGAATTTCTTTTTAAAAAATGTCCTCAACTTAACTACTGCTATGTTATTGTGGATGAGCTGGTATATTTCTCTTTTTGATGACATCCGAGGCATTAAATGCAATTGTAAAAACCTTTGGAAGTTTTCAGTGGTTTTTCATCCACAGGACCCTACTTGGGCACGTTCCAATTCCAGTTTTCTCGCAATTAAAACACGGCACTTCTCCTGACCCATGTTGGGATAGAGGTTTCACATCACTGCTCTCAGTGATTTAGCTCCTTCAGGAATGATGTGATCTGAAAATATGAGGGGCCCCTCCCTGGTTTCCATTATCTCAATGCCCTTTAATTTCCACTCAAAGTTTCTGAATCTCCCCTAGGCAGCAGATGAACCATTTTGGTAAGTATCTCATTATCTCCATCCATCCTTCCGGCTGACTATGTTTAACTGCTTTTGGTCTTGGGTATCATTCTCTGAAACCCGATTTCCTGTCACTGATGACTTACTATCGGCAAACTTGAATCCTTGACTGATCTCATAATTAATTGAAAGTTAAATGCTCTTTCTCTATATTCAACATTACTTCTGTAAAGATCATATAAAAATGGAAGCTGAGTTGTTCTATGGACTTTTAACAATTTTCTTTCTAAAAGTTGTACTTTTTCTGTGATTTCATTGAATTGAATCCCTTGTCAAAGTAGGAGTCTGGTTTAGGTGAAAGATTTCTAGAATTGGAGTTGGAAGACTTAGGTTCATTAGCATTGCAGGATCACAAATACAGAATTTGAAAGAACCTCAGAAACCATTTAGTGCATCCCTCTCATTTTACAGATAAAGAAATTGAGGCTCAAGGGGGCTGAATGACCATCTCAAGATCACCCAGTGGTAATCTTCAGAGGTGGGAGTTAAGTCAAGATCTGCTGTTTTAGACCCACTTTATATGACTTTGCTTCTGTCCAATTGCTGATCTGTTACTGATTTCCTGGGTGACCGTGAAAAATACTTCCCCTTTAGACATCAGTTCCTCCTTGTGTTTATCACCTTTAGTCTTTATTATGGGCATCTGCTGTACCCCTTTAGGTCCTTCCTGGTTTGTTGTCTTCTGGCCCATTAAAATTCCAATGGGATAATAGGAGTCTTAGCAGATTTATCTTATCCTAGGGTAGCACAGCATAGACCACTTTTGCATTTGTCCTCATTAGGTACCATTTCAACTCTTGCTTAGTGATTTGTTATTTTAAATACCATGTTTTATTTTCAGATTTCCCCCCAAGGTCAATATTAATCCTTCTAATATAATCCTTCCTGAGAGAAACAGGCAATGGGGACAGAGTGTTGGCCCTGCAGTAAGGATTTTGCTCCCACCTTTGTCACATTTTAACTGTGTAGGTGGCTCCCGACTCCAGTCCAGGACTATATGGGATGTAGTTGGATCTAAATTTGTAGAGGGAGTTTCCTACATTCGTAGAGAGAGAGCAATGAAAGGTCATTACTCAGTAAAAGCATAGGTTCTGATAGGCAATATACACATATTGTATTTTTTTCTCTTGTTGGGTAGTGTATGTGTATATCTGTATATGCATATATCATCCTGAACTATTTTTATTTAGTTCAGATGTCATTTCATTGACATCTTCATTTAAGCTATATTAAAAAATGCATTTGTTTTTACTTAATTTGGGTGACACTTCTCTTTGCACCAGTAATATTAATTCTTTTGCTCAGGCTTTAAAATACTCTAGGTGGTATTTTGGAGTTACCTAAGCTTTGGGATTCCGCTCAGCAAATATGTCCTTTCAGCTTGAGTGACTTTGTAGTTTGAATCTTTGACTTCATGTGATTACCTCCTAATCATAGTTGAGAAATGCCCCCATGATTCATAAGCAATTGAATCTTTGGGGGGGTTCTTGGCTTGGAACCAGCCCAGAACTACTGAGCTCTTTAGACATATAATGGATCTGCTGCTAACAAAAATAATCATTTTCATTAGTTGCTTTCCTTCTAGGCCCTTACCTCTTTTATATGACTTTCTGCCATGCACAAGGGATTTTATTAGACTCTTTACCTCAATTATCAGCCTTTCCCCAGGTAGGCAAATCAAGCATGCCAACCTAGGAATTGGAACAGGGCAATAAAACATCCAAAGACTTTGCTTGAACTTTTCTCTAGTGCACTTATTATCACACCATGCCTAAGTAGCCTTATTAGTGTGGGTATCATTCTCCTATACAAGGGAGGGCCGTAAATTAATCTGAGCAACTTCATCAGGTTAAAGAGCAAGGTCTTTGATTTGTATTTTGGCTACAAGTTCTTGAGAAGCATGAATATTCTGATAGGAAGCAGTTTTTGGACCAAATTACCTTGTTAGGCTGTGGAAAAGGCATTAATTTGGTACGTATGGATTAAAAACTAAGTCATTCTGGGATGGTTTGAATGTATTAGAGCTACTGTAGTCTTGAGCCATATTCAGGCACTTGGGAGAAGAGAGAGAAGAAAATGATGGTAAGACTAGCTCACAATTAGTCACCAGAGAGTAGATTTTGGGCCCTGAGGATGGATTGGGTGAGAGTAGGGGTGGTGGGAGGAAAGGGGTTGAGGGTGAAGAGTTTGATTAACCATAGGTCTCCTCCCCACCCCACTTGTAGAGATCATGTGAAGAAGACAGCTCTAAGACCTAGTCTTCCAGAGAGAAGGCAGAGCCCTCAAACAGTCCCAGTTGGGAGCCTCTTGTAAAAAAAATATCATGCCTTTGATTCTGGGCATTTCAAAGGAAGGAACCCTGCTGGGGATGAGGGGAGACTGGGACTAGCCTGGAGATTTTCCTCCACTATTCCTACAAAGGCTGGCAAAGGTCTTAGACAGGAGGGGCTCCCAGTCAGTTGGTATTTTCAGTTTCTAGAATGGTGTTTGGCCATGTGTGATCACTTCAACCCACTGAGGATGGCTAGATAAATGCAACCATCAAAACTGTTAGCATTCATCCTTGGATGGCATCATTTAGGGCTTTAACACTCCTAACACTGTTTTTCCCCCAAAGAAATCTGAGAAGTAGCTGAAAAGGAAAATCAAGTAGGAGCAATGTCATGAAAACCCAGAGAAGAGACAGTGTCTGTCTAAAAAGAGAAAATGTTTATTCTGCATCATTTCATTATTAATCATCAATTCAATTCAGTAATTATCTATGGAGTGCCTGTTATCTGTTTGTCCTCATGACTTCAGGGCTCCATCCACTGCACCACCTAGCTGCCTCTGACTGCTCTGTTTCTTAGCCAGGACCAAATGGTGTTTTGATGACTGCTGCTTTATAATATACTTTAGATCTGGCACGGCTGGGCCACCTTCATTGGAATTTTTTTTTCATTAACTCCCTTGAAATGCTTGACCTTTTGTTCTTCCAGATGAACTTTATTATTTTTCCTAGCTCTGTAGAATAGTTTCTTGGGAGTTTGATCGGTGTGGCACTGAATAAGTAGATTAATTTAGGTAGGATTGTCCTTTTTATTATATTCACTCGGCTTACCCATGAGCACTTGATAGTTTTCCAACTGATTAGGTCTGGCTTTATTTGTGTGGAAAGTGTTTTGTAGATGGGGATTATTTCTTAAAGAATAGTTTACTGTGACAAGGAAGAAATTTGGGAGGCAGCAGGTTAAAGTGAAGTTTGTTTTTTTTTAAGTATAGGAGAGGGAGGGGAGAAAGCAAGGCTTGTTTGTAGGCATCTGGGAAAGTAGCCAGTAGATAAGGAATGATTTAAAATTATGGTGTAGGGGAAGATGTTACAAGGATTCAGGAGGAGATAAAAAGATGGAAAGGGATGGCCTAAAGGGCACAAGGAGAAAAGAAATCTTAAAGGAGGGAAAAGGACTCACATGTGCAAAAATGTTTGTGGCAGTCCTCTTTGCCTGGACTGGAAATTGAGTGGATGTCCATCAGCTGGGGAAGGGCTGAATAAATTGTGTATATGAATGGTATGGAATATTATTGTTCTGTAAGAAACAACCAGAAGGATGATTTCAGAGAGGAAATCTGGGGAGACTTACACGAACTGATACTGAGTGAAATGAGTAGGACCAGGAGATCATTGTACACAGCAACAATAAGATCATAGATGATCAATTCTGATGGACGTGACTCTCTTCAACAATGAGATGATTCAAACCAGTTCCAATTGTTCAGTGATGAAGAGAGAGGACTGTGGGAACTGAGTGTGGACCACAACATAGCACTTTTACTCTTTCTGTTATTTGCTTGCATTTTATTTTCTTTCTCAGTTTATTTTTCCTTCTTGATCCATTTTTTTCTTGTGTAGCAAGATAATTGTATAAATATGTATACATATATTGGATTTAACACCTATTTTAACATATTTAACATGTATGGGACTACCTGCCAGCTAGGGGAGGGGGGATGGAAAGGGGGAAAGTTGGAGCAGAAAGTTTTGCAAAGGTAAATGCTGAAAAATTACACATGCATATGTTTTGTAAATAAAAAAAAAAACTTTAATAAAATTAAAAAAAAGAATCTCAAAAAAAAAGAATACAGGAAGAGAGATTAGACATTGCTTTTGGTGACAATTAAAGGAGGAAATATAGGAAGATACATTTGAGATATTTAAAGTTATAAAATAATAAATAGAATTTACACAGTATAAAGATTTAAGATATGTGAAGTACCTTATAAATATTATCTCATTTGGTCCCCATAATAAGCCAGGGAGGTAGGTGTTATAATTATCCCCACTTTTCTGACAAAAAATAGAGGCAATTAAGAGGTTAAGTGCCTTGGCCAGGTCCATACAGTTAGTGTCTGGCTGAATTTGCTCAGAGTTTGTTTACCTCACCACTTACTTTGTGAGACTGAGGCAGGTAATGATTTCACTAACCATCTTAAAATACCTTAATCTCCTTTGATTCCCCTTATTATTCAGAAGACACTGTACTGACCTGGAAATCAGAATCTGCCAATCAGGAGGCAGAATAAGGATTTCTCAAGGTTGACCTGTCTGTAAAGTGAACCAGGAACCTGTGTAAACAACCACAGAACTGGCTCACACCAGACATAACTCTTACATAAATATCCCTGGAAACTTTTCATGCTGACCCACTTCTTTGTCCTTGTACCCCAAAGTATCTTGTGATTTCTGTAGAAGAGCCCCCTTTTCTGGCAGATGGAAACTGGAGCTAAAGAATCATGGTAGTACCTGATTAGGCCATGACACAGTCATTCCTATCCAGCCTTATGGATTCTCTTTTCAATCCTTACAATCCAACCCTAAGATGAGCTCGGTTCCAACCACAACTCTGCGTATATGCCTCCAACTTGAGAGAAATAAAGCACCCCAACAACTAAAACTATTTTGTCCTTCTTAGACCGAACTCTGGGGTTGACATCCATCTCTAATAGGGACAAAGAAAGAGCCCACCAATCAATCAAGTATTTACTGAGCTCTTACCTTACTCTAGGCCATCAAGAGCAAAACAATAACACCCAAGGACTAAATACTCTCTCCTTGCAGAGAACTTGCATTCCAATAGTGAAGAAAACACATGTGACTGCACAGAATGAGCATTAATTCAATGTAAGATAATTAAAAACAAGGTAGTATGGAAGGGTGGGTGCTAACTGTTGGTGGGGAAAGCTGAACCTGCAAAGGCTTCCTGCAGAAAGTGGTGCTTTAGCTGCTCAGGAGGGACAGCTTCTGTTTTTATAGGAAATCTGGAGCCAAGGTCATCTGCTGTGAGGTTGAAGGGAAGCAGGGAGTGCAGGTGTCTTGAGGAAAGAGAAGAATAGACAAGGAATTTGAGAGCAATAGCAAGCACGCAGCAGAAAGGAGTGAAAGCCCAGGGACAATAGTTTGGAACTTATGTCTGTCCTCTGCCTCAGACCCCTCTCCAGATCAGTGAAAGCTCCTCTCAGAGCTTCCATTTACCAAGGGTGCTCGGGGTAGCCATCTCTTCATTTCCTACCTTCCTGCACTCTTTTGGATGATTTCTTTCTGTCTTTCTGCCTTTACTCCTCCCATCTTCCTTTTCTGTGTAGCCTTTGAATGAGATAAACTGAGTGAAGATCTCTCCTAAGAAAGTGGCTTCCATCTGTATCCTAATTATAACTTGAGCATTGCAATTACAAGTTGTGCCGTAGCCAAAAGCCTCAGGTGTTCCTTTATCTTAGACATACATTTCCCTCCTGTTCTCCCTGCCCTTTTTGCCACAATTAGCATTAAGATCCCAATATGGTAAAGAGGATCATTGGCTAGTATTCTCTGTTTTGGGGTAGATTTTTAGTCTCTGGGCAGATTAAAATGCAAACCTGGACTCCCCAGCCAATAAAAGAAAAGATTAGAAGTGTGTGTGTGTGGATTCTGTGGTAGGGTCTGTGTTTTGCAGCTTATACTTTGTACTCCTCTCCTAATGACACCTTGTCTGTTGGGAGTTGTCCTTTCTTGTGAGATAGTAATAAATCCTTTTTTTTTTTTTTTGGTGTGTTTTTTTTACCTTGAGAGTCTCTGATTTTAATCTGGCTAAGGACTGCTGTCCCACGCACCTTCTTTCCTTAGAAACCTTTGAGGATTAGAAACTGCATTTCTGTTTTTGCTTTCTATACCCATCCCTTAATTCAGTGTACCTGGCACATAGAAAGGGCTTTGAATATTTATCGACTAACTCATTGTGTGGCTTCCTCCAAAGTCTAGTAGCATTAAAGAAGGCTCATGGTATGGGGATCTTGGGATGGATCTTGGGCTGAAGGTTGTTTTGGTTGGCAAGTTGTCAGCAGCAACAAGACTTGGTTTCAAGAGACTCCAGTGTTGGAGATAAAGTATAATGGAACTAGTTAACAAAATAATTCATGTTGGGAAAGGAGGAAATGAGGCTGGGAAATAAGGCACAATCAGTGAGGTAGGGCTGAGTTAGGAGGAAAGAGAAAGAATTTGGAAGAGTGCCTGATTCTGTGAGATAATTTAAAATCATCCTTATGGAAATGGAAAATTTGTGTGTTGTGATGAGTTCAAGGGTCTGACCATCCTCATGTGTCACTGAAGTGGAAGAAAGACTTAGATCAGAGGTGATGAGATTGAAGAACTGGAAGGTCATAGTTTTAGGAGGCACATATATAAGGATGTGGTCAAGTATGAAGTCAAGAGCTGGGATGGATTGGGAGACTGGGAGCTGGGAGCTTCATATCTGTCAGTCTCACTTTTCTGTCTACTGTAAATTCATTGCTATAAATTTCTATACTTGCTTTAATGATAATTTCATTTCTCAAAAGGGAATCCTCTGGATTTTACTCTGACCAATTAGAGAGAACAGATTAGTGAAGTAGAAATGATGGAGACTTTGGAAGGTAGTGACCAAGCCATCTTACCAGAGGAGAGGAAAGAGAATTATAACACACACACTCTCTCTGTCTCTGTCTCTTACACTGATACACACCCATGAGGAAGAATAGGTTAGAAAATAAAGAGAAAGGAGAGGTAGGCACTAGGGGCCCACAATTCAGTAAAGAAAGTTAACCCAGCTTTGAGGGGTAGAGATGGGAAACTCTCAGGCATCAAAACCTGAAGACCCAACCACAAATGTTTCTGCTGGGGTAGAAAAGGGGCACCTGTCTAAAGAGATTGAGGGAAATAAACAATGAACTCCCCAAACAAGTTCGATTTTAAAAAGGCCTACTCAGAAGTTGGAAGCAGAGGCAAGAGGCTGATGATGAATACAAAAGAAGCACTGTATGCAGTCCTGGAAAAACAGTGTCAGGAGTGCTAAAGCCCTAAATGATGTGAGCCTGGGGCTGAATGCTAAGGACATCAAAAAGGGCCTTTAAAGCAATTTTGATGGCAAGAGGGAGATGCTGCATTCACCTAGCTGCCCTTAGTGAATTGAAGTGATCACGCTTGGCCAAGCTACTTTGCAGAGACTGGAAGTACCTGGTGTATGGGCGTGTTGAGCGCCTCCCTGCTGAGATCTTTGAGAGATTTTGTAGACTGGGAGGGTAGAGAAGCCTCAGAGTGCAAGATGGGCAAATGCTGTGATTTCCACAAAGCAAAGAGGATGGGATTTACAAACTGTGAGCACTTAGTCTGGCTTAGATTTCTGTCATGATTCTATTACATTTTATTTAAGGAGAACCCATGAACACCTGGGGAAATGAGGGTGATCCCCTTGAGCAAGAATAGTCAGACTGTTCCTGTTTCCTTTTTGGACATAGTTATTATGAGAAATGTGCCGAATGTCATTAACATTGTGGACCTGATCAGGTTTCTAATGCTGACCTGTGCCTGGTTCCACATTATATATTCCTCCCCTCCATGTACTTGATATCACGGGAAAATTGGCTCACTTGCTCTTCTTCATCTATCCCATTCCATCTCCCACACTTGAGCCTTTGCACTGGCTGTCCTGGGTCTGGGATACCTAGAATATCATCCTTCTTAACCTCTTCCCTTTAGAATGCTTTGCTGATCCTAGGGTTATCTCCAGTGCCATTTCCTCTTGACTCCTTTCCCCATAGCCCCAGCTACTGCTTCTCTAGAATCATCTCATTTTCATCTCATATATATTTGCGTGCAGTTATATGAAGATGATTTCCCCTCATAGAATAGAAATCTTCTGTAGGCAAGATACATTTTCTTTTTGTCTTTACATCCCTACAATGAACATAGTCCATGACACATAGCAGGCACTTAGTACATTCTTATTAATTTATTGTTGGGCAAGATGAAGTTGTATGTGCAGATAATAATAAAATGAGGTGATATTTAGGACTTGTTAAGTGGCCAGAAGAAGAAAGGGGGGCTTAATGGAAATTCATATTATAGCTATATTAAGAAGAAACTGTTAATGTGTGGCTTGTCCTTGGTGCATGGGAACTGGTTCTTCCTGAAGAAGGATTATGCACAACACGTGCAATTTTCTGCATCTGCTACAAATCAACACACACAATTTTGGGATGCCAGTTTCTCGTCATGACCACAGGCTCATGAATATCTATGGGATGATAAAAATTCTTCAGTTTTCCAAAGCAACCTGAAGGATTAATGCCTCAGCAATAACTGAGCCAGAACGTGTAGTGGACAGTCTCTTGCTATATTCTTTGGAGCCTTCCAAGCAGGTGGACAGAGGGATGGCATGTGTCTGTCTTCTCCCCCAACCCAATCTCAGTTTAATCGAAATTACTTATTTTCAAGAAGGGGAAATAGAATCCAAGAGAGGGGGAGTCAATCACCCCAAATTGCCCATCTAGTTAACAGGAGGGTCAGGATTAGAGGCCTACTATCCTACAGGAACTCACTGTCCAACATCCTTTCATTGTATCATTCTTCTGCTTTTGAATTGAATTGAATAATTTTTAGCATTTTCTGGACAAGAACAAGAAAATTAAGTTGCTTTAAAATGATGCTGATCCTCTATTTTGGAAATGAGTTATTCTACTCCTGCCTACACCCCCAGCCTATTTTCATAGAAACAGTAATGCTCACAAGTGGCTTCCTTTAACACATACGGCTTTATCTCCACAAGTTAAAATATAAACCAGATACTTTCAACAAGTATCTGGCTCAAATCCAAAATTCAAGTGGATCTATGGTTTCATCCAGGTGGATTTGCCCTCCAGTGATGCAGATTGCAACCCTTTCATGGTGGCCCAGCCTATGGAATTCTTCTTCCTTCTTTTGCAAAGTTCATAACATTTCTCTTAACATTAGGAAAATGCCAGTAAAGTTCATGGACTGCTCCAAAATGTCCTTTACTATTACGTGGACTCTTGTAAATGGTAAAAAGGTGTTATTTCTTGATGCTGTTGGCTTTCAATGTGCTGTGTACCTCAGATGAATAACATCTTGGTTAAAAACATAAACAAAAAATCTTTATTGTTAACAATCCATTAGATCAAAAGAAAGATTTCCAATGGCTTACTTTAAAAGTAACATTCAAAGATTTACTAGGTTAAAAAGAAAAATAAATGTAATTAAGACCCTGTACTAAGCATTTCCTTTGTTATTTTTCCCAGTAGCATGCTACATTTGAACTTAAATTCTTCTGTGTGATTTTTGCTGTGTAAATGATGCCAGATGGGAAAGCCTATTTTTTAGATGCTCTTTGAATGTCCCTTAAAAAGGAAATCCGAGTAGATGGAGAAGAAAATGGAGCTGAATGCTTATTCACTTGGGACTTCTATGCATTGACTCAGTCTGGAGAAACTGCCTTCCAATGTGGCCCTCAATCTTAGGACCTTGGACAGTTCCCAGCAGAGTCTGATTCTGACTGGCTTCCTAAATTACCAGAGAGGCCAGACCGGGCTTCAAAGTTATCGGTGTTGAATAGGCTCATTGTGGCAGGAAAGAGAAAGCTGATCTGGTGGGGACCAGAGCTCTTTCCTAGATGGTTTCTGGGTCAACTCGTGAAGGTGGTTTGAGGTTATAACAGTTTGTGTAGGCATGGGCTGTGTGCAAATCCCCAGGCACTTGATGTCCACCTGCCAGGCTTTGGGCTTGATGCTTGGGATTCACAGCAACTGCTATCTAATAACCTCTGGAGAATGTAGTGTGGGACAGCTACTCTTCCTTTTGACTCTAGCTTTGGATCATTCTGAATTTCTATTTCTTTACAGTAAAATGGGGCTAGTGATTCTTATATCCACTATTGTTGTAAAAAAAAAGAGGGAAAAAAGCAAAGCTAAGGAGTGAGCTCTAGTTGAGCTCACCCAGTCCCCAGATGAGATGGTCTAACAGTCAGAGAAGCCCTTGCCTCACTCTTTCATGAACTCTCTTCACCCCCAATCTGCACTAACTCCACAATCTTTCCCCAGGAGAGCCCCAGTTGTGATGCTTCAGATTTTACCATCCTTGGCCTTTAGAAAAGTTTACATTATACCTCTGGTTATGCCCTTGTATATTTTAATTCCTTCCATCCCCAGTTTATCCGAGATGAACTTGAATTGTCTCCTCTGCAAAAAGTCCTTCCCTAGAAAATGAAAAGAAAATTAGAAAATATATAATGATCACAGCAAATTGGATTCTGCTTGGCATCCAATTTTAGCTCTTGTTTGGCTTAGTCTGCACTCAATTTACTAGACATAGCCCCTACTCCATGGGGCTCAGAGCACTGTAATGGAGCTGTCCTAGACAAGGAAACAGGATACCGGGTTTCTAATTCTTGCTTAGTTACTAATTAGATGTGACTTTGGCCAAACCATTTCACTTCCATGGAACTGTTTATTTTACTCTAAAATAACATTTTCAGCTTATATTCTTTAGGGTAAGTTTAGAGTCCAAGAATTTACCTCTGAGTCATTCAATATATGGTGCCGGATAAGTCACTTCATACCTTAGTGTCTCTGAGGATTGCCTTACTACGTGATTTCCAAGGGCCCTTTTACTCTGACATGCCAAGAGTGGATAACATCATTTTCATCTCCACCATAGCTAGGAGCTTTCTTTGGGTCTGGAGTCCTGGAAGTCAGTCTATTAAAGTAAGGTAAGCTCCTTCATGGGTCTTGTCTGACTTTTGAGTAAAAGGAGAATTATGAGGCAGAAAAGCAATATTTCTTTTTAGAGTTTTTCTCTGCAATCATCGCTTTCTGTGTGACAAAAGCAGACTTTTGTCTGTTCATGTTCCTGAGCCTTTGCCTTTGTTTGAATACATGATTTTATTCTGAGAATAAAATGAGATCCTGTTTAGCTTGAATGAGTATGGATTTGAAAGTTTCCTACCAATCACATGCTGTGATTCATTTTGGTCAATTTCAAGGGCAGTTTCTGTCTGGGCTTGGGTATCCTTTTGATATATTTAACCAGAAAAGGTGTTGACTTAGAATAGTTGTAGCCATACATCCTTCCCATCCCTACTTCCATGGCTTTATAAAAGTTCCTATGATAAGTAGGCAGTATGACAGTCTCACAGGTTTAGTCCCATTTGTGTTTCAACAAAAAAATCTATTTTTCCTTTTTTAAAATCTACTTTTCAACATATTAGATGAGTGGTCATCATCTTTTGCTTGAAGACTTTCCGGGAGGAGAAACTCGTTCCCTTTCTTGACAACCCATTCTTTTTTGGGATGCCTCTAAGTTTTACAAATTTTTATTTACATTTGCTTAAATCTGACTGTCTGCAACTTTCAACTATTGCCCCCAGTTCTGGTTTCTGGGGCCACATAGAATAAGCCTGATCTGTTTCCCACTTGCCAGCCTTTCAAATACTTTAAAGGAAGCTACTAGATTCTTCTGTAAGCTCCTTTTACCCAGATCAACACTCTTAATTCCTTTAACTGATCATACTTTCATAGACTCTAATAAGCATTTATTTTATCAGTCACCAAGTCAATCAAAGGCAGAAATGGAAAAGGCCCTCCCCTCAAGGAACTGACATTTCTTTGATAGTCTCTTATGTGATGTGTGTTAATCCTATGTGACATGTGTCAGTCTTATATAACGTGTTATACGAACATGAAGTCCTTCACTATCCTTAATAGTTTCTTCTGGATGCCCTCTAGCTTATTGACATCCCTTTAAGAATGTGGTACCCAGAACTGAACAAAGTCTCCAGATGGTCAGAATCCAGAAGCATATCTGCTCTCGTGTAGACATCAGACTTCTCTTTCATTCAGCCTCCATTATCATGAACATTTCTGTATCGGTAGGATCCATGTCGAGCCTCCTTGCAATCTAGGATTATTATGTTATCAATTTGAAAATATAGGATCTTAGGACCCATCATTGTAGAATAATACAACTACATTGAAATAGATAATTATTATCTAATATATTTTATAAAGTATCACTTCCACATTTGAACAACTAAAGATCGGGGTTTTTGACAGACCCTTTTTACATCTAAATGCTTTGGCTCTTTGTAAGTTTTATCACATCCTATTAAATCCAGGATAAAGAAGCACGAAGACTATTATAACCCCAAAGCTCACCCACAAACCACTAGGTTAGGGAATTCCAAGATCATCTCAATGATGGATTAAAAGCTTTCCTGTTTTCTGTAGGTTTTTGACTTCATGCTATTTAAAAAAAATGTTTGTACACTATTTGGAGGGAGATTGATAACAGATATTTACTTCCCTTATCACAAAAGAAATCATTTCTGGCCAATGTGGGCTAAAGAAGCATCTGTCATGAAGATTATTATTCCTGTGATGGAGTAGGGTTGGACTTATCTATAGCAGAAGTGAATAGAGACAATGAGGACTGTTGGTTTTTGGGAGCTAAAGTGAGTTGTCAGATGTTAGGGAGTACTGGCAAACATATAATCTTCATTTTCTCTAAAAATAGCAAGGAACATTACTTCTGAATTTTGTAGAAAGTGCAGTATCGTGGACGAGATACTCCCCTCAGCTGAATATAAGAAAAATATCATCTCAAATTACCGTGTCCCCTATCCATCATCCATTGTTCTGCCTCTGATTTTTACATCATGCTAGCCCTAAAAAATACCTTTTTTTTACCTTTCAAAGTGTTCATTAGCATTGCCTCCCTTCCCCTGAGTTTAAAGCCCATAGCAGAAGCTAGAAAATTCAAGTGATTGAGGGATTAGCAAAATAGGGAGAGGCTGCCCCTGGAGACGTCGAAGTCTGGCCAGCACTTGGCCCCTTCCAGAAGACCTGACTTCTTTAGTCATGAACCCTGTGACTGTGGGCCATTGGCTTAATTTAACCTCTGGGAATTTCAGTTTTCAAATCTCAAAAATGGGGATGATGTTTCTATTAGCCACACTTCCCTGGGGTTGCTGTGAGGAAAATACTTTGAATGCCTCAAAGTTCTATAGAAATGTGAGGTTTTTTTAAAAAAAATATTTTCTAGTGGCCAAAACAGTAGTGAGGGAGTGTGTGCGGTGTGAGTTTGTCTTGGTAGATAGTGTTTGAGATCAGGCCAACTTGCCATAATCTAGGGGGGACCATCCTCCTCCAATTAGAGCTAATTTCTGTGTGGGCCCAAGAAATATCAATGGACTAGAAAATTACTAAGCCATTTAAAGTCTGATGGAGTCAGTGCCAGGCCAGATTACATAAAAAAATCCAAGTGGGGTGCGGGAGAGGGACAGTACCTCTTTTTGAAATAAGGATCAAAAATGACTAGTTTCTTTCAGACCCATATAACCTGGTTTAGGCCCCAGGCCAGAGCAGGAGCTAAGCTTGTCTGGTACTTTTCTGAGAACTCATCTTTTTTCCTCCAAATGGCAAATCAATATGGTGGGATTAGAGGCCTCTACTAGACCTCAAGTCAAGATCTATTTTTGTTTCACCATCCTTAGTACTGAGTACACAGTAGGTGCTAAAAATGCTTATTGGATTCAATGGGAAAGGTGTAGGAAGAGGGATTACAGCAAAGCAGGATCTGTTTCTTTATTATTTATTTATGTCCTCAGCACCTAGCACAGGGCCTGGAACATAGTCAGGATTTAATCAGTTGTTGCTGAAGGGAATTTAGTTGTATGCTTGGCTGACCCTGACTCAGCCATTCACATCATTGTAATCTGAATAGGGGCAAGATGGTGATATGGGGAAAACCCATAGAACTGCGAGTAAAGAAAAATGGGCTCAAATATCATCTCTAACATATCCTCCCCGCATCACTCTGGGGAGGGGAGGAGGAAGGAATAAGGCTTTCTTCTTTTGAAGGGAACAAAGGTAAAACATTTATTAGACACTAACTAGGTCAGACATTAATCTTGGTGCTTTAGAAAGCTCTCATTTGATCCTCATAAGACCCTTAGTAGGTAGGTGCTATTAGGATCCCTGTTTTACAATTGAGGAAACTGAGTCAGAATGTTTAATGTCTTGTCCAAAGTCATACAACTAACTAGCTTCTAAATCTAGATTTGAACTCAGACCTTCCAGACTCCAGGCCAGCTGTGCTGCTTAACAGCCACCATATACAGATTCATGCTTGGCAACAATGGAGAATGGGGGGAAGTATCGGACTAGGTCCTTCCCAACATGATATTTTGTAATTTGATTTTGAATGGTTTTTTGGGACAATTACCCTAAAAACAACTATTCCTCCATCCCTTAAAGACTTCTCAGCGTTGACCTGAATGTATTACTTGTATCCTTAAAGCACTGTTGTTAAAAATAAAATCTCCAGAGAAGCAAATAAGGAAACCAGATAAAAACTTCGCTGAAATGGAAACAGAGAAAGGCTAGATTCCCCAAGAGGATTAATTACAGCCTCTATGTGTCAAAGTACAAGACTTGCGCTATTAGAAGTTCCCCCAAAGCAGTTGGCTTAGGAAGCCAGCCGAGGTTCAATCTTCTCCAAATGGCATCGTCCACCACTTTAGATCAATTGATTTTCGAGCCAAATGCATCCTGGGAAGTGAAATTTTAATGGGATTACTCAATTAGGAGAGATTGCATTGAGACAGATGAAGCTTCTTCACTTTGGCCATAGTCAGGTCCCAGTTAGCTTCTCTCTTCTGGGAACATTTTAAATGTTGCTTTTCAAGAAGTGGGAAATGAAGAAAGGATTAGTGACAAATCTAAACTTAGTGAACATGGGGATATCGGATTTTTGTTGAAACATAAAATAAATTTTGCTGCCATTATTCTTTGAACTTGCGGTGCTGATGGTTTGTATAACTAGCACAATAGTTAGCACCATGTCAGCATCATGTTTGCTCAAAGCAGGAGAATTTTGGGAAGAACACAGATCACTTCAGGTTTTACCCATTGTGATTGGGGCATACAGATTAGTCAAGGATAACCCAGGTTGAATCCCTTGCTAACATATCCGGGCTCCGCTTGGTCCTGCAACATATATCTCAAAGCCATACCATCCCCATCCAGTCAAACTAGTTCCCTGATGGTACTGAAAAGAATGAGAATGTTGGCAAAAGAGTGTTTATTACCCTTAGGGGAGGAGCTGGGATTCACTGACATTGATGCAATCTCAAATCCCAGAAGTATTAAGGGAGAATGCCCTTATTTTTATTTTCAAGAATGCCAACCCTCCAAAAAGGGAACCTAGCAATTTAGGCTTCCTATGAGTTCCCTGTCTAAATTTTGAGTGATTGTGGTCATGTTTATGTAACTGCTTCAGAGTCTGGACTTGCCCCACTAGAGAATTGGTTCATGATCTATCCTTGCCACAGTGTTAGCAGAAGCTCATCTTGGGGAGTATATTAGAACCATCTCTCTCTCTTAAGAATGGCAGCATTGACAGTCTAGGGCTCTTTCCTGTTTGGAGATTGAATGATATGACAAAGTCTCTGAGCTTGCTGGGGTTTGGATCAGAGGACACCAAACTTCATCACTATTTAACCTCCACTAGAGCCGTCCTCGGGGAAGCAGGGAGAGAGAAGGGAAGGGGGACAAAGAAGAACTTATGGTGACTTTTCAGAAATCACATTACTGAGAAAATAGAATAAGGATGAAAAGAATGAATAATGAGATATAGCAAAGAGCCAATAATAGTTAACTGGACATTAAATGGTGGCCCAGCAGAAAAAGTGGTGATCTGGAATGATGAGAACTGATTTCTAATTCTCACTTTGCTCTGTACTGGCTGGATCATCTGCTCAAGTGTCTATACTTTTCTGAGTCCCATTTATAAAGTGGGGATTAGGATGCTTAGACTATGGACCTCCTAGAGCCATACTTCTTTGTGTGTTGTCAAAATAGAAACAATTAAGGCCAGGGAATGCCCTGGGATTTGGGTCATACAATGTCGATCTCTAAGTCACTGGCTCACATAGGTTGTTGCACTCATTTTCTCTGTCATTCTCATATTTCTTCTCCCTTAACTGTGAAGGATTTAATCTAAGTCTGTAGATTCTCTGAAACCATTCTTTTCAACATTTATGGTAGCTAGATAGAACAGTGGGACTATCAGGAAGGTCTGAGTGCAAATCCATCTTCAGCTGTGTAACCCTAGGCAAGTCACTTAATTCTGTTTGACTCAGTTTCCTCATCTGCAAAAATGAACTGAAGAAGGAAATGGCAGACTACACCAGGATCTTTGCCAAGAACTTTCCAAATGGGATCAGACAAGACTGAAATGATTGAACATTCATATAACACAATTGTTTAGCAATTCTTTAGTTGAATGATTTGCCTTTAGTAGTTCTTTGACCTAAGTAAAAAAAAAAAAAAAACTAAAAATATTTTTGGACATATGAATCCTTTCCCTTTTTCTTTGACCTAATTGGATCTTTTTGCTAATATGCCTCGTAGTGGTACTGAGAGGGAAATGGGCAGCCCAGCTATCTCAATTTTGGCATGTAGTTCCAAATTTTTTGTAGAATGTTTAAACCAAAACACCACTATATCCACAGGCCATTGGTGTGCCTTTTCTTCTATAACTTTTCCCCAAAATTTATCTTTATTAATCGGATTGGCATTAGATAGAGAAGCCCAGAGAGGCTTTCACATTATTAGAAGCATCATGCTTTTCATTAAAATATGAGTTCTTTCCCACACTTTGTAGAATACAAGCTCCTTGAAGGCAGATACTTTAAAAAGTCAAGCTTTTTTAAAAAGACTTCCTAGCACTTAGTTTAGTACTTGGCACATAGTTTATATTTATTGTATGTTTGCTGATTATTTTTTTTTGTGTGTTTTCTAACTTGCATTTATTTACTTGAGAACTATCTGTTACCATGTTCACATTATAAATGAGGAAATTGAGGCATAGAAAAATTGGGAAATGATGAAGTTAAATGATTTATCATAGATCACGTGGGCAGGAGGTGAGACAAGGAAGATTTGAATCCATATTCTCTGATAACAAAGTCAGAGTTCTTCCTTCCACTGGAGCATGTTGCCTTTCATTTAAGACATCTTTACTTTCCCCAGAGTAAACTGATTAAATTTGGCTATTTGCCCTATTTGTCAGTCCTTTCTTGTGATTAAAAACAATCTTTCATTTTCTATAAGTGAAGGATTTAGGTTGTCTGAATAATATCTGGCATTATAGACCTGTCTGACCTAGTTAGTGTCTAATAAATGTTTTACCTTTGTTCCCTTCAAAAGAAGAAAGCCTTATTCCTTCCTCCTCCCCTCCCCAGAGTGATGCAGGGAGGATATGTTAGAGATGATATTTGAGCCCATTTTTCTTTACTCGCAGTTCTATGGGTTTTCCCCATATCACCTCCTCCTTTACTACTCATTGATTTTCTTGATGATATCTTATTCCATTGCTGCTTTATAGACTATTAGAAATAGTATTACACCAAATGTGATCTTTTGGTCATTTGCAATTCTGACTCTTCAGAAATTATAATGCTGCAAAAATTCTTAATGATTCCACTTCAGGAGCAGGAGAACATTTGTGCCTAAAGTTGTTTTTGTTGTTGTTGGAAGGCAACATGGGGTTGTTTATAGCTGTAATCCAGCCTGCATGCTCCTTCCTGTTCAGCTATGGACTTAACTTTGACCATTTTTACTGCCTGCCAGAGGAGGTATGAAAGAATACCACTTCCTAGTGCGGAATAACAACAACTCAAAATGGAAACCCAGAAGGGCAAGTGTCCCAGTGTGTGGTACTCAATATAGAAGCCTTCCTCCTCTAGATCCCTGACTACACTAAACTAGTTGTACCTTACAAAGAAGCCTTCCTCCCACAGATCTTTGACTCTATTTAACTATTCATACCCTACACAGAATCCTTCCCCATAGATCTTTGACTATATTTAAGTATTTGTAACCTACACAGAAGCCTTCCCCCTATAGATCTTTGGCTATATTTAATTATTTGTAGCCTGCATAGAAGCCTTTCTCCTATAGATCCTTGACTGTTCTAAGCTGTTTGATTGGGCAGAGTCACGCCAAGGGCAGCTAGGTGATTCAGTGGCTACAATGCTGGGAATGGAGTCATCATCCTGAGTTCAAATCTGGCTTCAAACACTAACTAGTTGTGTGACTCTGGGTAAGTCACTTAACCCTATTTTTTCACTTTCCTCTTCATTATAAAGTGAGCTAAAGAAGGAAATACCAAACTGTTCCAGTATTTTTGCTAAGAAAACCCCAAATGGGCCATAAAGAGGCGCAACTGAAAACGATGAACAACAAGAGCAAGCCTAATTTTTTGACTCTTCTCCAACATATCATTGCTCATGTATCAAGCTTATATAAAATTAAGTGAAAAAATATAAAATTAGAAATAACTTTGGTTGGTGATCCTCTGATTATGAATACAAAATATGGCATTAACAAATTAATTTCTGCTGTCATGCTGAATGTTAATGCTTTCTCACTGTGATCATCTTAAATTTTACTTGTATACATTTTGCTTCTAATCATTGTTTGCATTTTATTTATTCGAGTATACATTTATTGAGGATGGGGACTATTTTTGTCTTTCTTTATACCCCTAATGCTTAGCACTGTGCCTGGCACAAAGTAGGAGCTTAATACATACGAGTTTACTTAAATTGAGTGAAGAAGTATTTGTCCCTGCCAAAGAGGGTTTCAAGTAGAGTCAGAATAAAAGACTGTCTCCTTATATAAATGAAGTCCTATTAGTGTTTAATTTTCAATGAAATTGTGTTGATAACATCAAGCATTAGAACAGTGCAGTATTTCCTCAATGAAATCTACAATGAGGGCAATAATGAAGAATCCTTCTTTTTTCTAACATGATACATAGTCGGACAGCTAATCCCATAAGCTGGTCTAACAATGCAAGTATCTTGGACAAATACTGCAGGTGGATAATAATCTTAGTTCAGAACTGAATAGGAGAAAATTACATTTGGGAAATTTGGGGACATCAGTATTTCTTTCCAAAACCCAGCAAAGTCTTTTTATAACAACATTATTTTTTTATTAAAGCTTTTTAATTTTCAAAAGATATGCATGGATAAATTTTTAACATTAACCTTTGTAAAACCTTGTATTCCAATTTTCTTCCCCTTTCTTCCATCCTTTCCCCTAGATAGCAAGTAATCCAATATATGTTAAACATGGTAAAAATATACATTAAATCCAATATATGCATACAGATTTATACAATTATCTTGCTGCATAAGAAAAATCAGATCAAAAAGCAAAAAAAAAATGAGAAAAAAATAAAATGAAAGCAAACAATAACAAAAAAGAGTGAAAATGTTATGTTGTGGTTCACATTCAGTCCCCACAGTCCTCTCTCTGGGTGTAGATGGCTCTCTTTGTCACAAGATCATTGGAATTGGTCTGAATTATCTCATTGTTGAAAAGAGCCACGTCCATCAGAATTGATCATTGTATAATCTTGTTGCCATATATAAAGATCTCCTGGTTCTGCTCATTTCACTCAGCATCAGTTCATGAAACTCTTTCCAGGCCATCTCTAAAATCATCCTGATGATCTTTTCTTATAGAACAATAATATCCATTACCTTCATATACCATAAGTTATTCAGCCATTCCCCAACTGATGGGCATCCATTCAGTTTCCAGTTCCTAGCCACTACAAAAAGGGCTACCACAAACATTTTTGCACACGTGTGTCCTTTTCTCCCTCTTTTATGATCTCTTTGGGATACAAGCCCAGTTGAAATACTGCTGGATTAAAGCACATTTTGGTGGCCCCTTGGGCATAGTTCTAAATTGCTCTCCAGAATGATTGGATCCATCCACAACTCCACCAATGATGTATCAGTGTCCCAGTTTTCCCACATCTCCTCCAACATGTCATTATCTTTTCCTTCATCTTAGTCAATCTGAGAAGTGTATAGTGAAACTGGATTTTTATTGGTATGTAATTGCTAATCATGGAATGCCATCATCTTCAAAGAGTTAAAATGATGGGCTACCCATAAAGCTGCAGTGAGGTATGTGAGGAGGACTAAATAAGGTTGTAGTGATGACATGCATATTAGATGTGGTATAAAAGATAACCAAAAAGCTGGTTGATTTGGGAGGAAAGCAATAATAACCTGAGAAAAATGACCACAACAGGGTGGGCACTATAATACCCACAGTTTTGAAGCGTGGTACATAAGCAGCACAATGGATAGAACTGAAACTCAACTTAGGAAGACTTCACTTCAAATCTTGCTTTGGATATTGTTTGACCTTGTACAAGACACTTAATATCTATTTGCCTCAGTTTCCTCCTTTACAACATGAGGACAATCCTAATTCTAGGCTTGATGTGAGGATAATCAAATTTGTAAAGTGCTGTGCAAATCTTAGTGTTATACAAATGCTACCTCTTATTAAAGGATCTGAGATGAGTAGGAAGGCTGTTATCATAATTGAAGTTTGGAATCAGGGACTCAAGAGTAAGTCATGCTATAGGGATGCCTACGGAAGGCACAGTCTGTTTGACATCCTGCTTCTTCCATTCCTGGTCTTTATTTTGGTTGTTTAGCTTCTTTTCTCTGTAGCCGTACAGATGGCCATCTTGGTCCTGGCTGCAGTCTGCCAAGTTTCTTGCTTACTCAGCAACTCCACTCACTCCAACTGCTGGAGGAAAGGTGTTGCCATTAACAGGAACCAAAGTCCCAGATTCTAATTTGTAGAAAACCATCAGTCCCTGTGTATTGGGGAACATGATTGCTAAATGAGCTGATGGAATTTGAATTCTAATAGACTTAGGGAAAGTGAGTTCTTGGCCAGATAATGTGGAGGATCTTCTCAGTAAAACAGTGACAAATACAAAAAGATGGGCCTCTTTTCTCACTTCAGGCCATATATAGAGTATCTCCATCAATGTCACAGCACCCTCAAGTTTCCCAAATAGATCATATATTATCTGTAGCCATTTAAAAAAAAAGACTGAAAGTCTCCTACTGTGTTATACCAATGAGAACAGAGGAGAACCAATTATCTTATACCTTTGGAGATTCACACTTTATAATTAGGAGCCAATTAAAACAATGTTATGTGGCTGCCCAGATAGTCCTGCCTCGTGAGGGACTCGTGATGCTTTGAATGGATATGATGGATAACAGGAATGAGCTCTGCCTTTTGTCCACCTTAACATCATGGGCTCATCATACATTCAGCTGCCTCAGCAAGCAGGGGGAGGCAAGAGAGGGAGTCAGGCCAGTAGGCAGATACATCTCTCATTCTCCTGTCAAATTCAAAGAGATGCTTTAGCCTTTCAAGGGGCCTGTTCCCCAAGGTAATATTGCAGGGGTTGGAACCAAAATCATTGCTCAGTAAAAAGGTATTATGTTCCATCCTACACACTCTGCTCTGCTCATTTGCTGCAGTGTCAGCTTCCAGCTTTCTAGGCAGAATTCATTCTCCTGTCTCCTCTCTTCTTTTAGTTTCCCTCCACCGGCTTCCATGTCCTCCTCCTTTCCATAGCAGTCAAAACAGGCTGCTATGCTCCTAGTAAACATTGGGTGGATTCTTTAGCAGTGCAGAAACTACCTGAAACAGCTAATGCAGAAAGTTGATTATCTGCAGTGGGGAGGGCTCACTTCTTGGTTTTGAGTCTGCCTCCTAATGTAGACTTCTAATGTTTAGAATCATTAACCTTAATGACTGAGATGTTTCTGTCTCCCTGCCTACTCCTCTCTTTCCATTTGTCCTTCTGCAATATTTTGTTATTTCCAAGGCCACAAGCCCATCAGTGTGGTCATTTTATTGCAAATGCCTCCTATTGAATGGATTGATCTCCATGGATTTCTGTGACCAAATAATTCCCTTCTGCGTGGGCAACGTAACCCTCTGGCTGGGTTGGACTTCAGCCAATAGGCATGGGGTCCATCATTGGATTTCAAGATATAGCCTTTTTAGCTCAGGAGACACTGGCAGAGCACATACTGCTTAAGTTCAGTCTCCAAAGACCCACATGGAAAACTGCACAGTTGAAGGTCCCATTATACAAAGACCAATTACATTTTTTTTTACCACTCTTTAAAATCGCCCCAGTGTAATCCTTCCCACTTCCTCCTGAAAGTCCCAATATGTGTTTTGTTTGGAGCATAGGGTTTAGTTATACAAGTGCACCAACACCTTTGTTGGGAACATATCCTGTTATATGATATACAACATATCCTTGTATATATATACAAGGAGCCTTGTACTCCTATTTTGTGTCCAATTTATAATTAATGTTACCTAAGTCGAGAGGATCAAAACTAATATTATATTTAGTGCTATTTAGCAAGAAATAACGTACTCCCCCTCCCCTGACTCATTTCCAGTTGTCACTCATTGAGATTAAAATCCAGCTAAGGAGATGTATTTTTCTCTCCAAAGAGAACAATATTATTTCAGTACATTTTAATGCAAAAGAGTATCATGTGGTCAGTTTTTTGTCAAACTAGTTCTAACATTTCTGAATTCTGGAGCCTATCTTCCTGTACTTGTGTGTGCTTGTCTCTGGGTATTAGACCTTGACGGTATGAGTTAAGTCATATATCATGGCAGACAAAAGGCTATTGTTAGCAGAGGCTCTGTGAAAAGAAGCCAAGTGTTTAAAATGAGGTAGATGATATTACCTCTATACTTGTTCTTTTCAGACTGTATCTGGACCAATGTGTTCCATTTTAGGAAGGACACTGGTCACCTGGAGAGTGTCCAGAGTGACCAGTGCAGGGTAACTAAGATAGTAAGGGGCCTATGAGCTATATTGTGGTTATTATTCATCCTTTGTTTTATGAAGAGAACCAATGGCATCACAAAGTGATTCTTGCTCAGGAGCTGGATTTAAGTGAGGCAGAATTGTGTAGTGTTGTCAGCCCCGCTCTTTCTTTCAGAATCAGTGACGTCCAATGGAAGTACAAAAGTCAAGACAACTGATCCCAACCCAGAATGCAGTGGATGTCCTTGTAGTCTTTGATGTCTGACCAAGCTCTAAGCACTCCACAGCATCTGCTTCAGTTGCTTTCATGGCTTTTGCAATGAATTGTTTTAGTCCATTCATTCTTCTGAACATGTTTTCATGTGCTTGGGGTAGACATCCCCTTACTTCCCTAACAGATTTGAGGTTTATACCCTCAACCTGGCTTAGGCCATCTGCCAAGATGATTTCCTGGGGCACGACCACCAGGAACATTATGCTTCTTAGAGCCGCAGCTGAGAGTCAAGTGGCGGATGGGTACCAAAGGTGAATGAGCAGCCCAGAAAAAGGCTCAGAAAGCCTTCACGATGGAAGTATTGATTTTCTCTGATCATCCCCATTCAGCCCTGAGCCATATAAGGTTGGTTGAAAGAAGTGGGCCGCTTTAGCCTGGAGTGGAGAAGAATAAGAAGAGGTACATGATAGCTGTCTTTATGTATTTGAAGGGCTACCATGTAGCAGATGCATTCAAATGGTTTGGCCTTGAAGGCAGAACTAAGTTCTAGGTACCAAGGAAGGATGTATTACAGATCAGAATTTAGGCTTGATATAATGAAACAATACAAAACCAGACAAAAATCCTTCCTAAAAATTACAGCTGTTCCAAAGTGAATCCCCTTTGCTGAAAGTCTAATTTTTTGAGATAGCCACTCAAATCCCTTCACATTCTCAAACGTGATTTGTGGGAGGCGGGGGAGAGATTAAAGGAGGAGTCATTTTACATAATCTGCTATTTACCAAATAAATGCATACCATGTATACATATACATGTAAACAAAAGCAGGGTTACCAAAAATATGATTGAAGAATAAAGTGAATCTTAAAGGGAACTTTGACTTTAAATTTCCACCCAAAGGAAGGGAAGTCGATGTGGAAGTAGGAAGCAAGCCTTCCTTCGGCTGCCTGGATTGGTGACTAGAAGGGAAGTCCATGAAGATCAGCCAAAGCTGATGTATGTATAATATCAGCCAAAGCAGTTTTAATCAAATGTTAATCATAACGATCCCAGGATTTGAGTAGCCAAAGCTGAGAGGTACTGTTTAACATATGGGATGTCTATAGTTCCTAGAGTATCTTTTCTGTGTTGGGTACAGCAGGATGTGTGTAAATCAGACTCCTTGATATAACATACATCAGAGACAGAATGCTCATAGTTTGTAAAACAGAAGTTAAACTATTTATAAATCAGTAAGATTAATTAATAGAGGAATAATACCTCCCAAGACAGAAAAAGAGAACACATTCATTCCATTATGTCTTTTTTATTTCCACTCTCTAATTTTCTATTGTGGCTCAAGAAAATTCTTAAACACCACTGTCAGGACTGACCATAAGTGCAGGCTAGTTAATGTCAGGTGGGTCCTTGATGCTGTTCCATAATCCTTTGGTTATCTTATGGTGGAAAACTTATTGCATTTGCCCAATATATACCTTGCTTTTCTCCCTCTTCTCAGCAGAAACAAGACCTCCTAGCCCACTGAGAAGACTTAGACTCCCAAACATTTGCTCAGTGTTTTCAATGATATTTAAGTATGTTTAAAAGAGATAGCAGATGTAAACCACATTGTAGACCTTAAGGTGCTAAATAAATGCTAGCTGTTGTAGCAGCTGTTGCTGGCCTATTCTGTTTTAAAGGAAAAAGGCTGCACCCTTTACCTGGTCTCCTGTACCTTTCCCCTCTCATCCTTTTTATTATGGTGCCTTTGTCTCTCTGTTTATTAGACTACTACTCTGCAGTAGGTACTGTTATTATTTTCATTTTCTAGATAAAAATAATGAGTCTTAGCTAAATATCTTGCCAAGTTCACCCAGATGGAATATTTTGGAAGTGAAATTCAACCTCACTGGCCCACTGTCTACTGCACATCCACCATGTTATTTTGCCTTTTGAACTACAGGATCAGAGATTATAGAGCTAGAAGAGACTACAATAACCTGGTACAATGACCTAATTTTATTGGCCAGAGTTGGGAATGACTTGTTCAAGGTCACATTAGTAAGAATCAGGTCTTTAATCAGAACTTCTCATTTTAAAATTGGAGCTATCTCCTACTATCTCCTCCTCCATTTTCTTTCTCTTTGTTAGTGGCGATAGCACTATTCTCCAAGTCCCCTACATCCCATAGTGGATTTCTTCCTGTTCTGTTCTCAATATCTGATCAGTAAGCAAGGCTTCAGTATATCCCTGCAGTTATATTTGTTATTTTGTTATATTAGGGAAAATGGAGAAGCATAAAGGCACCAACTCTGATCACCACAAATTTTGGAGGTTAATGGACTTAGAGACTTTGTTACCGTAATGGGATACAGAATCTGTTGTATCTAGGACTAAGAGGATACTGTTCAAACCCCATGGATAGCTACACTATCAGCACTGGCAGAATAGTGGCCTGGATTATGGTGAATGGCTCTTAATTTTCTTTGTGTGGTTTCTGCTCCAACCCATTCTGTACACATGACAGTGAAACAATCAGGTCACTCCCCTGATTTAGCTCCTTCATTAGCCTGGCAGTTGACACTTTCCTTAAGATGGGCTAATGAGGCTACCTCTGCTGCCTTAGCTCTTACCCAGCTTTCCTCCTGTCCAACCAGTCTCCACAATGGCTCATGAATGTTCAGTGTATTTCTCTAACCCTCTGGCTACATTGTGAGTCTTTGTTCATATTATTTTGTTGGTACAGCCCCTTAGAGGCAGAAAAGTCAAGACAATTGTCCAGTGACTAATTGCATAGACCCATGGGAAAGTCAGCTTAGTCTCTCAAGAGCTCTTACACAGCTTAAATACCAGAGTGAGCCTACTAGTACAAGGTGGTAGGGTTTGAGGAAG
The DNA here is from genome assembly GCF_902635505.1 of Sarcophilus harrisii. NCBI lineage: Eukaryota > Metazoa > Chordata > Mammalia > Dasyuromorphia > Dasyuridae > Sarcophilus > Sarcophilus harrisii. The sequence goes on from NC_045427.1 coordinate 658,054,726, forward strand.
GAGTGGATGGGCCTGGGAGAAGGAGATGAGAAGCAGACAGTAACAGCAGCAGAGATGAAGAACCCGTGTCAGGTATGGCTGTGAGAACACAGCAGGGCAGAGCAACCAGGAAGGTAAGGCTGATCTTCATGGACTTCCCTTCTAGTCACCAATCCAGGCAGCCGAAGGAAGGCTTGCTTCCTACTTCCACATCATCTTCCCTTCCTTTGGGTGGAAATTTAAAGTCAAAAGTTCCCTTTAAGATTCACTTTATTCTTCAATCACATTTTTGGTAATCCTGCTTTTGTTTACATAAAAAAGGGATTGATCTCTGTTGTGCTAAGTGTTTAATTGCCACCAGAGTGTGCAAGAGGGATGGTTCTGTGTGTCCTAGCTACACAGAGCAAATTGGTTGGAAGGTTGCCTTTCTGAGTTGGTAGCTAGATGCCACCTGGCAGCACAGAAGTTGATGTTTTCATTTTTATTAACAATCTATTCAACCTCTCAACAGGCAGAATCTTAAAAATGGAACCTGGGCTTTTCTCTTTCCTTCTGGATCTAGAAAAGGAGCCAATTATAAAAACAGATGTGACTCATTAGGAGAACCAGGGCTAGGTGATTTCCCCTTCTACTAATTCCCCCCAAGGAAGCCAGAAATGGGAAGAGAAGGGATTGGGAGTAAAAATGAAAGGCCCTATTCCAAGCTGGCCTTAGTGTTTGGGAAACTTTTGTTCCCGTCCCTTTTGTGGAGGGAAGGGGATTGAGGAATGAGTATGCTAGATTGCTATATTAACAGCTAGTGGTTCTATTGACCTAGAGTGGCCCATCTCTGCCTTGCAGTATCCTGCCCATCCTTCAAGACTATTGCTGTCACTATGGGAAGGATGATGCTATTTTACATCTAGATAGTTGAGGAGTATCTATTTTGGCTTTGTTTATCAGAAGAATAGATCCCCAGAATTTGAGATTTGGGCAAGATTTTCCAAATCATCCAGTTCAATTCACACACAAAAGATGTCTCCCCAGGACCTGGCAAGAGGCTGCCCATTCTCTGCTTGAAAAACTCAAAGAACTGTAAACTGACCAGCTCTTCAAATCCCACACAGACATAACTTGGGCTCTGAACTTATAAAGCTCATGATCTTCCCAGGCTCTGATGTTTTGTCTCTTTGCAGAAAACAAACACATCCAGAATTTGCAAGACCCAATGCTTTACAAAGCACATGGAAGTAGACGATAGGAGCAAATAAATGTTCAAGAAGTCAGCATCAGCACCTTGTGCCAGTCCGAGTGCCCAATCTGGTAATTGGAGCATGCAAGTTCATTGTCTGGTTCAGTACCGGAGACTAAAGGTGATATCCGAGGGGATGGGAAAAGGCTTGCACATTTTGTTTAATCACAGGAGGAAGTTCAGGTTTAACTCTGAAATAACAATATCCGTCTAAAAAGGGCCTTTTAGAAGCAATTAGTGTTGGTTATTGATTTGAAATGAATGGGGAGTTGTATGAATATGTCTAATCATTACGCTAATTGTTCATTGGAGCCACAATATTTCATAGCTAAATGGTAATACTGGTGTAGTAGCTCTTATTTATTTGAGGAGTGTGAAGAGAAATTGAAGCATATTTTATTGAGTTGTGGAAAAGAACCATTTTCTATTCCTTTATGGGCCTAAATTTCCCATTCCCAACACATGGCCACACAGACAGTTAGAAGGCCTAAGGTTTTCTGTGACTTTAAGGAGATCCAGCCCACAAGCAAGATGACAGAAGTGCAGCAATGCTTCCTTATGAGTTATCTACAAAAATATGGAAATTATGTTCAAATACAAATGCAATTTCAAACAGTGTTCAAACATAATGCACCGTACTGAGAACTCACAAATGTCAAAGCACCCCCAGGCTTTCTGGGATTGTGTCACTTTGCAGAAGGCAAACATGTCTAGAGTTTTCAAGACTTAGTCTTTCTCAAAGCACATGGGGTCGTGGACAGCGGGAGGAAATGTTCAGAAAGCTACTAGCTGTGAAAGTTTTAGATGATGTCTACATATGGCAGTAAGTTTTCAGGAGGCAGTCCTGAATCTGAATAAGGGAACGTCTATTTGAACTCATAGTTTTCCATTTAACTCTCTATGATACCTGAAGTATCCTTCTTTCTCAATCTGGGTTTCAGTGCCTCACCTGTAAAAGGAGGACATTGAATTAGACAGCCTCTAAAGGTTTCTGAAGGGCAACCTCTTCAGCTCATTGTGTGGCCAAAAGAACACCGAGCAAAGCCATGAATTTTCTTTGTGTTCAATCTCTGTCTAAAAGCTGATTGTTACTTATATAGCTTTGTGGCTGGATGGGAGGAAGTATAGGAAAAATGTCTTGGGAATTTCCTGCCATTAAAGTAATAAATACTGTGGGAAGTCTAAAAATATCTTCGTAGAGTAGTGGCCCCATCAAAAGGCACAACTTCTTAGCTAAACAATGAATGAATAAAATTTTGTTAGTATTTACTATGTATCAAACATTCTGTTAGTCCTAGTGATGAGGTTACACACAGAAAAACCCCTACTCGGAAGGAGCTTCTATTCTAGTGAGGGAATATTCACACCATTGAGAGATTAAGCTCTAGGATACGTCAAGGCCCAGGGGTCTGAATTAGGTAGCAGCAGGGCAAATGGAAAGGTCCCCGCAGCTGCAATCTTACCGGGGTTGTTATGGGTGCTACCTTACTCATCCTAGAGGTGTTCAAAACTCTCTACTATTGGAAAAGTTGGAGTAGGTCTGGATGTCGTAATGAAGAGGTTTTTGGTTTTCTTCCTGCAGGGGTGGGATACAGAGCCAATATTCACCCAGGTTTCAATGAGGTAGAACTAAGTTCTTGACTTAAGAAGTTATAGGACTCAAGCCAATTCACTATAAACAGGTTCAATAAGAAAATGATATGGAATCAATATTGCTCATTTTAATATCAGGCCTGTACTCAGGCATAGCAATGATATACATATTGAGTCCTCCTGTGGAATATCTCCTGCTCAATTGTGATCTCCATAATAAAGTCTGACATATATAAGAAGTGTTTTACAAACATCATCTCTTTTGAACCTTCAAGGTAGGCATTACTGCCTCATTTTACAGACTGGTTTTGACTGACTTACCCAGGATCATACTGGCAGCAGGGACCCAGTAGGAATCAAACCCATTTTCTCTAAATCTGAACACAGAGTGGTTCCCAGATACTTGACTCCATGTCAACCTGCCACGGGAGCATTTGATTTCAGCATCTCTTATACCTATAACAATCACATTCCAATTTTCCCAGTTGATGACTTTTCTTCCTATTTTACTAAATCAGTGGAGCAGAGGTGGTTAAGTAGACAGAATGCTGGAGTCAAGGAGGCCCGAGTTCAAATTCAGTCCCAGATATTTACTAGGATTTTAGGCCATTCAGTTCACCACTGTCTGCCTCAATGTTCTTATCTACAAATGGGGATATATATGTATATAATAGTTATATAGCATATAGCTATTATATATGAAAATATGTATGTCAGTATTATATAGATATATAATAGCACCTACCTCCCAAGGCTATTGTGGGAATGAAATGAAAGAATAATTGTTAGTACTCAGCACCAAGGCTGGAGCACAGGAAGTGCTATTTAATAGTAGCTGTGAATATAATGATGATTATCCATCACAGGGCTTCTCAGCTCCAGTTCCACATGCTCTCACCCCTAAATTTTGTTGCTCACTCTGCTCTCTGATTCTTGTCAAGGATGATGTGCACACTGGTGTTTTTTTATCACTTTCTTTCCTTTGTCCTCTGAGCCCTTACTTCCTGATGTTCCCTTCTGCATTCTCCCCTTCAGTCTTTGTCTTTCTCTGGTTTCTTCCCTGCTTCTGACAAAGACTGTCCCTGCTTTCCCCAGACTTAAGAAAGCTGCTCCTGTCTGAAACATCCCTTAGGATAATTATTGCAAAGTCTTCTTTTCTTTTCCTGAAAAAAATCCCTGAAGAATCTCCTCTTGCTGCCTGCACTATTCACTACCCACTCATTCCTCAACTTTTCATGGTCAGATTCCCAGCCTCATCCACGCTCTCCAGAAAATGCTCTCTCCTAGGTGTCCACTGGTCTCTTCACTCCTACAATGGATGGTCTTGCCAGGCTCTGTCTTCTCTCATCCAGCTGCAATTCTGGACTCTCTTGCTAGCCCTTTGTCCAGAACATGGTCTCTTTCCTCCTCATATTTGTTTCCATGATGCTTTTGTTTATTCGTCCTGTCTGAATGCTCTTCCCCTCTCCTTTTCTGGTGGCTATTTCATTGTCTACCCACTAGGTCAGGGTCTCCTTCCTCAAATGTCTCCAAACAGAGGTCAGAAGACCATTGGGGAGTGGGATTTCCCCAGAGGCAATTCTTGGTTCAGGATGGCTTCCTATAGTAATAGTATTATTATTACATATTATATACATGCCATATATCTCAGGAGACTCTAGTAGCACTAATGAGCATTTATAGCACTAACATTTGCAAAATGCTTAAACGTTATCTCATTTCATTCTCACTAAACCCTGGGAGCTAAGTGCTATTATTGTCCTTATTGACAGATGAAGAACCAAGACTCGGGTTCAGTGACTTTTCCAAGATCACACAGCTGGAAGTGTCTGTGACCAAATTTGAATTCAGACTTTCCCAAGGCTCCTGCTCTATCCATGGTGCTACTCCTCTTCCACTTTCTTTCCTGCTGTGCTCCTTTAACTGTCCTGAAAAGTTTTCTCTGCTGCCAGCCCCCTGTACTTGCTCCCTTGAGGAGCCTTGTTGGCTTAGATGAAGTTTATCTCTATCTTGATGATGCCCAGATTTATTACCCAACTCTAATCTCTCCCCCGAGCTTCGGTCCAAAATTGCCAAGTGTTTGCTGGCACACACTCCGATGTAAAGTTGGTATCCCAAACCTTATTTGTGTGCCAAACAGTTCTTGTTCTGCTTGTGAGTCTCTCCCAGCCTCCTCCCAGACCTCCTTGTGTCTGCTCACATCCTTCCAGACACTCAGGCTTACTCCTCAGTCACTTTTCTTCTTTTTCCCCTCACCCCAGCTCCAATTAGCTGTGGAATCTGGTTGAGCTTTCTCTTCATCCTCTCCTGGCTCCATCCAGCCCCCCCCCACTGGGATCACTGGGGTTGAGAGTCTCATCACTTTCCCCAAAAAATATTATAATAAGCACCCTGTTACTCTCCCCATTTCCTGTTTCTCCCCTCTTTAATGTGCCATCCACAAATGGCTAGAGGAAGCTTCCTAAGGGGTCAGTCTTACCCTAGTATGCCCCTGTTCCAAAGCCTTCCATCGCTACCTTATTTCCACAAGCTGGCTCCACTTTACCTTCCCATGATCATTTTATGTTTCCTTTCTATTTCAGTCAAACTGATGCACTTGCTGGTGCTGGGACTCGGTAATCCATCGATCACCTGTGTATCTTTGCACAAGTGCATCTCCTTTGCATAAAGCTGAATTACTCATCAGCTTGCCTTTTGGAATCATTCTTTAAGACTCAGCTCAGGGGTCCCTTGTCCTTAGAAACCTTTCTGATCTCCCCTGCTTCTGGCCCCCACTACCAGCCCTGCACCTATTAATCCTGTCTCATATCAATGCATCTTGCATTTATTTATATCTGCAGGTGCCCATTGCTCAATTATCGGAGCAATTATCGGAGGCCCAGAGAGATATGGTGATCCTCCCAGAATAGCCCAATGATCAGAGTTTGGATTTGAAGCTCAGTTTGTGGATGTCCGATTACTCTTGCCCTTCACCCATAGCCTTTTCCTGTTTCCCAGGGGCTCCAACATCCCTCAGGCTTTCTCAAATCTTTCTTCACCACAATATGCCAATAATGCTACTTTCTCCTCGTCTCCCTCTGTGACTGTGGATACCTCCCTCTCTTTCTGGCCCATGTTTCTTCCTGCAAGCCAGTTTCTCATGAAGCTGGGGAAGCAGAGCTGTTTCAGAGGCCACGGCCCTCTGTTTATCCAGGTTAATAGAGTCAGAATCCAGGATTGAGTCCAGAGACCCCAGATCTCTAGTTCACGGACAATTGGACCAGCAGCCCCAGGCAGTCAAGGGGTCAGGACCATCAGCCAAATTAACCCTTTCTAGGCCAAGAGGAACTGGCTAATTGTCCCACTCAGGAACTTATTAAATAGGTCCTGCCTGTATGGCTGAATCTGTGTAGCTTTTAGATGAACTTCCCTGGCTCCCCTGACATGTTTCTGAATCAGGAGATGGTGCTTCAGTTGAGCCTAATAAAGCTCTGCTGGCCTTTGGGGCCTGGCTTGTGTTAAAGGCCAGACGGCTCAGGCCCTCGGCCTAAGTCCAGGACACCGGGGATCAAAATGGAAATTGACTGGCTTCATTTAAAGTTGGGCAGAAATTTGGAGGATTTTGGGCTCTCCATCTTGACGGCTCCTTCCACTGCCCTGCTGCCCATCTCCCTCCTTTTCAGCCTCTAAGTCCTCATCTCTTGGCCCTCTTAGCTTTCAAGTTTATTTTAATTATGTGGCACTTATATGGATTCATTACAAGTTTGGTCTAGTTTGGCTTTCCCGGGAGGAAATGACTTTGCCAATGTTAGACAGCAGAGAGGAAGGGTGTTTGAAAGACATGTACTGAAGGTAGCCAGGAGGGTGAAGGAGGGTCTCTTTTTTAAAAGCTTCATTTGCGTAGATTTGGGGTGTTTTGATTTTAATTAGGATACTTAGGGCACTGGATTCTTGTTCATTAGTTCATGTTGATTCACTCATGTCCAAGTGCTCCCAGCTCCCCCAGACCACTTTTCACCAAATTATTACCAGTTGGGGTAGGGGCAACATGGACAAAGCACTATACATGCTTCTGCATGGGAGAAAAGCAGGAACTTGAACTAATGGTATCTGTGTTTTCAGCCTAGCTTTAACTAGCTAGATGTTCTTATACCAATCATTTCCCCCCTGTCATCTGAATGTTGTCATCCCCATAGGATTGTGGGTTCTTGAAGGGAGGGAATGTTTTTGGCTTTTTGTGTGTGTGTGTGTTGCTAGAGCTTAGCACAGTCCCTAGCACAAAGAAGATGCTTAATAAATGTTTATTGATTTATTGGGAAATTCTCACTACAAGAAAAAATAGCTGGGTGATAATGGGGCTACAATCTGTACATATGGAAACAATTATGGGAAGATTTTGAGATTGTTTAGTCTGATCTCATTGGATTTTTTCTATTCCTTTGTTATTATTTTCCTTTTTATTTAAGCCTCTTTTCCTTCATAATATAGTGATTTCCTAGGCAGAAACATTGAGGTCTGACACTTTCTGCCTGCCAATATATGTACTCTCCGTCTGCTATGAGTTAAGAGAGCATGTTTCATTAGCTGGACTCCAGACTCCTCATTATCCAGAGTTCCTCTTAGGGATCATTTGATTTGTACTCTTGTGGTCCTTGAATATATTGTCTTTACTCTGCTTCCCACCATTTTATAGGTGAGTTAAGATGAATGAAAAGCCTGAGCGACAGAATTTCTGGGTAATTAACAATCAATTTATTAATTAGACTAGCTGATAATAAATTGATGGTCAGGAGTTTCTCTCAGTAACATAAGACAAAACCATGAAGATCACTGAATGCTTAAAAACTTTTGGAAAAATACCTTTGCTGTCCCTGACAGGTGAAAAACAACACCTGATTGGTGATAAATTAATGAGGGAGTGGATTTTTAAATGAGGAGATGTCCCTCCTGCCACTTCTGCTAATTTGGACAAAGGGATCCAGTTCTATCCAGACAACGCTGATTAGTTGTCTCTTTCATGAGCTGGGTTACCCTAAACACCACTAGAGCAGTGTAAGAACATGGGCTTAGTGTTTGGGGGCTGGAATTCACTTGGATTAGATTCTGTTGACACTACATAGAAGGAGGATCTCCTGGTTGGGTGGGATCTCACCCAAGATCAAGAAACATGCTCCTGGAGACCATGGACAATCTCCGTTATCAGTCATGTCCTTCAGAGACTGACTTACAGGGAACGATCCCTGCAAGCCTAATTAATTAATGGGTAATTAATATAATAGAAAATATTTTCTCTCATGAGGAACAGTGACCCAGAGAAGTGAAGTCTCTTGACCAGAATCGAGAGAGGTCAAATATGGCAATTCTGTGTGACTTTAATTGGCACCTCTTGTTGGGCGAGATACAAGGCAGATCAGGCAGGGCACTGCTCCCCATGAGGTTCACATCCAGGAAGGGGATCAAATGCCAACCCAGATAGCCTGACAGCAACAACTAGTATTATATAGTAAATACCCCAGAGATAAACAAGCAGAATATATGAAGTCTGAGAGAGATAAGGGGGCTTCCTGAAGGGGGTGGCTTTTGAGGAAGGGAATCAACAAACAAACAAGGGGAAGGAAAGGCATTTTGTATAGGACACAGCCTGAATAAAGACAGGGACATGGGGATGCAAAGAGTGTCTGGAAAGATTAAGGGGTGGAGGAGTACACTGATGTATAGAGGAGAGTAAAAGGAGTAAAAATTAGTGAGGTGACAGATTGTTCAAGACTTCAAATCCTTCAAATTCTAGGAAAAGGAACATGAACTAGAGAGATAATAGGGAGCAATGAAAAGTTTTTGAGCAGGGGAGTGATGTGTGCAGATACTTGAGTAAGAAAGATTCTCCAGGAAGCCGTGTGAAGGATGGGGGTGGAGAGGAAGTGAAGGGGAGGTGGAAACATTATAGCATGATGACGATCAGAGTAGTACACTTGGAAAACTGTTCAGGGATTGTCCTGAGTTAAAACCACATTATCAGAATAGGCAATGGGTATTGCCTATTCTGGGTTCACTTCTCAAGTTGGTGGTTCCTTCTTCCCATTCCTCCTCCCCCTTATTTCACTCCACATTGGGATCTCACCTCCCCCATGCTTCTTTTCCAACGATGAGAAGTCTTGTATTTTTATAGGGAACAATATGTTTCCAACCCTTTCAAAAATCAGAAAGTCGGTGTAGAAGAGGGACACCAGGAAGCAAGGAAAGGAAGAGGTCTTCCCTACTCCCCCTACACATAACAGCAAAGTTGATCCTAATGAGAACATCCCTATACTGTCATGAATTTCGTCTTCCCTAGGGTCTCTAAAGGTCTGTCTCATTACAACCTGAGTCAGAGTAGTCTCTCTGTTACTGAGGTGGGTCTTGATTCCAGTGCAGGGGTCCAACAGTCTCAGTCCCTTTGGGGGCTGTGAGCAGTCAAGAAGGAATATAGAGAATTAGACATTTTAACTTCTTCTGTCTTGGCAGCTACCCAAGAGGACTCCCATTTTCTGACTTCAGGAATTATGTTCTAAGATCTTCATTTGGAACTGCTTTGGATTAAACTTTAATCAGAGGGTTATGGGAGGGGAGAGGAGGTCATTCAAAGAGAAGGCCATTTTTTAAATTAAAGCCTTTTTTTAGATTTTCCAGTGTTAAGGATTATGTTTTAATGAGTCCTTGTCTTAGTTAATTATTTATGTTGTCTACCTGATAGTCTTAAGGTGAGGAAATTTATTTCTACATGATGCTGTCAAGCTCCATCATAACTAGGTGATATCAGAAAAAATGTGAGAAGAATTTGGCTTCATAGATTAATTGGAAGTTTGGAAATTATTATTTTTTCTTTGCTTTTGAGAGTCTTATTCACTTTTTAAATACTAGGACTTGCAGACAAAATAATGTTATTATGTGAGTCTGAATTAAGCTAACTGGCATTTGGAAATAGATAGAGCTGTCTCATTTCATCTTTATAAATTGGAGTGGAAACGAAGCAGGACCCAGTGCTTCTTCAGCAAAGCATTGATGGACATTCTGGTTTCTGTTTAGGGCAGAGAAACCCAATTATTTGTTTTCATTTGTGGTTGCAGGTTGAGCCACCCAAATGAAGTCCTAGGGATATTGAGCCAGGAAATGAGCTCTACCTTTGGCCTCTTTCTCATGCAGGATGAATAATTGTCAGCATTATTTATAGGTGGTGCCATTGGCTACTCCAGCTACTTGTGGTGTGGAGGTATGGGGAAAAGAGTCCTTTGATTTTATGGATTTGTGGTCACAGGCAGATCTCATCTAGGTTATTTCAGTAGATTTTCACAAAAGTGCATTTTGGAGATGCTTTTTATAAAACAAATTTGGACACTGAATCACTCAAAATACATTTGAGAACATGTGTGTGGTCAGAGGATCAGTCCAGAATGGTTATAACAGTTCTTGATGACTTAGAACACAAGTAGCTAACTTAGGGCCAAGCACATAGCAGGCATCTAAAGATATTTAACAATTTGAATTGAATCAAAGATTTGCTGGGGGGATTCTCCACATCTATGGGATCTCAGTTTTCTCATGTGCTGAGGTGAGGAGAGCTTACAGACTACCATTATGCTGGGAGTGAATCATTTGGTAAAATTAGGGAATTTTTCATAAAGAAAATTATTACTACGTGGTTTTACTGCTGAGAATGCTGGATTTGGTGGCAGAAGGCCCAAGTTCAAATCTTGATTTTGCTACTTAATTCCTTAAGGACCTTAGACAATTCCCTTCCACTCTTAGTGTGGTTCCTTCATGAACAAAATGCTGAGATAGATCTAGATGTCCTTGAAGATTCCTTCCTACTGGAAATCCTCTGTCCAGGTTTTTATAATGGATCATAATTTCCACAGTAGGCTTTTGTCTTAAGTGGCACTCCATTGTACTGTTTTATAATGAATATGATACAAGTAAGATATTGCTGACAGATATTCATTGCTCAAAAAATGAATATGTGCATTTAGATATTTGGGGGGACAAGAGACAGAAAAATCAACTTCAAGACTTCACACTAGTTTACATGGTCCTCCGAAATATTACCTATTAGCCCAATCTATCTCATGGTCTAGTCACATGTGAGAGACACAGTGAATTGGAATTGTCTGGTTTCCCAAATGACTTTGCAGCCATTCTTCTACAGACTTTGAATTTTTAATGAGATGTAATTTGCATAAGTGACTTCTGTAGATTTTTTGTAGACAGTTATGATACCAAGTTCCCATAATCCCAATGGTCTATCTCCCATAAAGTTGTAATTTCCAAGCCAATCTAAAGTTTCCTGTCTTTCTGCATAATTGTCCAAGCATACAGAATTAACTGTGTCATATTAAATTTTCATTAAATGTTTGCTTCAAGAACATAAAGCTGGAATTTTCATTTCTGAAATGTTTAATGGAATCTAATGGAATATTTGACTCTTTTGGCCTTTCAGCATTTTGGTATATGGCGATCGGTTCATCCCATTCATTTTTATGCTCAGTTGTGGATGATGCTCATAAATGCTGAATATTTGTTTAGGTCTTGAGTTATCCACCCTGAGGTCTAGTTCTTTGCAGATATATCTGAACAGTTCTCTAGGCAATAAACCACATGAAAGGAAAAGGTGAATCTATTGGCATATGCAAAGAGAATAAAACTATTTATAAAAGTATGCTCTTAGGGAGACAGATCCATCCTCAGAGAAAAACTCGAATCCTCAGAATCATTGATATGTTCTCTTTCATCTCTCATGTCCTATAATTTTTCAAGTCAAATTTGAGAAATATTTATTAAGTTTCTCCTATGTTCTAGCAGGGGGCTAAGCCCAGGAGGTACAAAAGAAGCCAAAGAGATTTTCTGTCCTCAAGTAGCTCGTAATCTAATGTGAGATACAAGAAGTTATAGAAAATATACAAACCAGCTGCATAGGAAATACTTAATAGAGGAAAGGCAGAACTAATAGGGGATGGGGAAGGCTTCTTGTTGATAATGGGATAGTAGTTGGGTCTTCCTTCACAAAGTCCGTAAAGATAAAAAAATAGACATAAAGAGGAAGAGCATTTCATTCACAGGGGATAGTCAGAGAAAATGTCAGTGGAGTATTTAGGAGGCCCATACTACTGGATTGAGGAACATAAGGTAGGGAGTAAGGTATAAAAAGACTGGAAAGGTACATTATACAGGGCTTTGAATGCCAAACAAAATATTGTGTTTCTGCTCCTGGATGTAATAGGGAACTAATGGAGTTGGTTCTTACTTTAGGAGTAACCTCAATCTTTTACAGAAAAATCATCTTTTAGTCTTTTCTCTCCAACTCAGTCTCTTGTTTGACTAGGAGAGAATGTTGCATCCAAACTTCCAGACCTTTTCTTCATCTGTACCCTTCTTACCACTAACATGGCCACAATATAAAATCTAGGTTACTGTCACTCTTGCTTGGATTGCTACATAAATTGTCTCAATTTATGTCTCTACAATCCAGTTTGCCCTTTGTGCCTCTGGTCTACCCTTCATGGAAATGTCAAAATAATCTTTCCCAGATGACTTTGGTTTATTCCTTCCACATTTACAAGTACAATCTCATTAAACAGAGTTTTTGGCCTTTGATAAACTTGTTCCTCCTCCTTTCATAATCTGATTTCATATTGAATTTGTCCCCCTTTTTTTACTCTCTATATTCTAAACAATCTGGGATGCTCAATATTCCATCTCCTACTTCAGTACCTTTGTCCGGACAATCAAGCTTGAATTATTTTGGGGTTGGAATGAATTCCCTCATCTTTGCTTTCATAGTCTTTCATACTCTGTGAGACCCAGCTCATGTGTCATTTTACTCTATGAAGTTTTCCATGTAGTTTGCCCACTAACTGAAGATACTCTAAATCTCTTCAGTTTTCTTTTAAAATTATTTTTACTTCTTAAAAATAAATATTTTACAATTAATCTATTCCTCCTACTATCTTATTTATTAAGCAAAACCAGACAAAACTAATACCAAATTCTTCAGAATATTTGTATAGCATCTGACAAAATCACAATAGTCGCTTTTGAAAATGTTTGACTTTTTCTAAATTTTAAGCTCATCATGTTTTGTCAGGAGAGGAGTGGTTTGTCACATATTCATTCTTCAAGCTCCATCATTTATTACTGTATTGCTCAGAGCCCTAAAGTCTTTCAAAACTTTTTTCCCTGTAATATTGTTAACATTGAAAAAATTGTTTTCCTACTTGTATTCTGCATCAATTCATAATGGGTCTCCTAATTTTCTTTAAAATTGTCCATTTCATGATTTTTATAACATCATAATATTCTATCATATTAATAAATCATGATGTGTTTAGATATTCCCAAATAGAACACTCTCTTAATCTCCAATTTTTAGCTAAAATTAAAAGTGCTGTTTTGAATATTTTTAGACATGTACATCTTCTCTCTCTCTTATTTCAAAGATATAGTCCTAGTAGTGGTAGAGTTGGGTCAAAGAATACAGGCTGCTTAGTAATTTTTAGGTCATAATTAGCTAAATATTTTCCAAAAGTGCTAGTAATTAATTCACAGTTCTACCAATAATGTATAATTGTACAAGTTTCCCTATAGCACCCTCTAACATTTGTAATTTTTCAAATTTTATCATCTTTGCCAGTTGGTATATATGAGATAGAACCTCAACATTACTTTAATTTGCATTTTCTGATTACTAGTGAGTTTCTATAGTTTTTATGTGATAATTGATAGGTTGGGTTTTTTCCTTTAAAATCTGCCTGTCTATATCCTTTCACCATTTATTTTTAGGGGAATAGTTCTGTCTTCTAAATTTTAAGACTTATATATCTTAAGATATGATTTTTAACCAGAGAAACCTGTTGCAATTATTACCTCAGATGCCTGTTTCCCTTCTAATTTATCTTATGTTAGATGTGCAAAATTTTAAATTTTATATAAAAAAAACCATTTTTCTGTTTTTTTCTCTTGTGTTTGTTTTTGTCATTGATTATTCATGGAATTGTCCCCTATTCATAGATCTTAAAAGTAGTCTCTTCTTTACTTTTCTAATTTGGGTTTATCTCATGCAATGATATTTTGCTTCTGTATGTTGTTTACCTACTTTGTTTCACTGATTGGCTTTTCAGATTTTTCTAAAGATATTCTTTGTAATCTCTATTGCTCCCAACATGCTTATTTGGTGTCATGCTGGGTACGTATTATATCTCTGCTAAAGAATGAAAGCTTCTTCAAGATAGAAATTATGACATCAAAAAAATCTTGAATCCCTGGTACCATGCAGAATTGTGTACAAATCTGGGTAGGCATTTAAGAAATGTATGTTGAATGAGTACTCAAGAAATAGTTCCATTATGCCATAGGGCATCTTCTATATTTGGACTAGCCTACATTTTTATGGGAAAATATTTAGTAAAAAGGGATGAATACTTTTGGACTAAATCATCTATGTATGAATAAAGGTGTGGGGGAGGGACTATTTCTTAAGTGGCTTGAAATTGGGAAGCCTCTACTTGTCTCATCTTCCAGAGACTCTTCACTCTCAGTGGCTGGATGGCTACACAGAGAGTGGTTCTGTTCTTCTAATTGTAACTGGCAGATGGGGGATTTCATGCCTACTTTGACAAAGGCATGTCATTTTCTTCCCAATAAAAAGCAAAGGGAGTCCATTATTTGAAGTGCATATTCCTTTTAGAAGGCATGTCTGGGGCCAGATAAGATGAACTCCTAAATCTACTGCCTCAGGGAGCCCTGAGGTTTGGAGTGGAAGAGGGCTTTCCTTTAGAGGAGGATCTAAAAATGTACAATTCAGCTATTTCTTTTTACAGGCTGAATTGAGAAGACCATGAAAATAGATTTCAGGGAGAGACATTCCACTATACTCCAGCTCAAATCCTATTACCCCAAGAATGGAAAGAAAGTATGGGAAATTTGTTTCTTTCCCCCAAAGTTAGATCTAATTTGTTGCACTTGTAATTCCATATGAAGGTTAAGAAGCTGTTGATCTTGTCCTATGGCTCGGCCAGATGTTCCCATTTATACGCTAGTGCAAAGAAAAGCGACTCCTGTAATAAAGTTAGATTTGTCAGCAGGGATCTGCTGACCCCCGGGGGTCCCCGAGGCCCCCGAGGATGTGGCCCTCCCATCCATCCAATGAGCCCATCTATTCAGACACAGACATTTCATCTGACAACAATTATCCCGCCCCCTGTGAAAGATGACTTGGGCTTAATGCTTGTTTGTATTGATAGAACATCCAGGGAGCTGAACATCCTAGGCTAGAAGTCTAACATCCTGAAAGTAATTTAGAAGAATTGTGTATGATATTGATTGGCAATAAAGTGAGTGAGAGCCAAGCCCCACGTCAGCGTGTGGGTGTTAGAGTACTCCCTGCCAGCGCTTAGGCTGGTTGCTCATTTAATAGGATTGGACTTTGCCAGTCTTTCTTCTTCTTTTTTAAACAAAGCCTTTGCTGTTATCATTGGAGGGAGCAGAAATTCATTTGTAAATGTGCTGGAAGGATTAGCCTTGAAAACAAAGAGCTGCCCCTTTTTCATAATCTTATCTCCATTTTCATACTAGAGCTGGGGAGAATGTCACAGATGCTGACATAGCTGGCTCCCAGAAAGCCATCTCACATCATTCTCAGGCTGTCTCCCTATTTCATCATTCCTTATAGTCATTTGTGGTTTATAATATTTGAGATTTTCATCAAACTTAGGTCTCCTTGGTCACTTGCACACAATCACAGGGGTTAGGGCATTATCTCCTATTCAGAGCATTCAGAGCTGAGGCATTCACAGTTCTCCCAGATCTGCTTGGGAGTAGCTAATAAAGCTGGGCTCTCGGAGCTGAGTCCCAGAGCCACAGATTCTCACAGATGAAAACTGAGGCAGCCTCTCATACGACCCATTCCTAAGACATCCCCTACATATGGGAGCCCAGTCTCTACTTGAAACCATACTCCAATGGGGAACCCACTCAAGACAGCCTCTTGTAGCCTCCCAGGACCACCCAAACATGCAGTAGTCCTCCCTCTATCTGATTCTCTCCCATGATGGGGAGCCCACTCATAACCCTTCAAGCTGGCTCACTCTTATTGTTTATTAACCTCTTCTGGCATCAAGTCTACTTGTCTCTTTTTCAGTGTCCGCTTATTGCTTCTGGTTATTACAGAAATACTCCCTATTTTGTTGGACAGCCCTTCCATCCCTGAAGACATTTACCTTGTCCTTCTCTCATTAGACTTGCTCCCTCTCTAGCTCTTCTTCATCTTGGTTGACCTTGAGATATACTCCAGCTGTTTGAGGTCTGTACTAAAACAGGTACTTCTTGTCTGTAAAGAGAACTTCACCTATATGTTCCCATGTAACTGTGGTTCACAGGATGCATGGAAAGGCACAAAGGTTTTCATTTCTAAGTCATCAAGACACGATCAAATCATTGCTTGGACTTTGAATAAGAACCTTCAAAATGGCCGATCTGAAGCCATGTCCTTTCCTGTTTTTGGCTTCCTCTTTCCTGCTTTATATAAATGAGGTAGGAGGAGTAGGTATCATCCTCTCCTCTGGTCCTAGGGCTCTATGGTCCTATAAGATTCTTCACAAAGCCCTTCCCCCCAGGCTAATCACTCCCATATATGTGTTGACTCCCAGTACTCCAATTTATGCTCCTTGAAGGCAGAGACTGTTTTGATTTTTATGTCCTCAGATCATAGCATAATGATTCTTGGTGAGGACTGAGCAATTCTGGCATCAAATGTCGATCATTTGGCTGTCATTCACTGGCCAACATTGAGCCTAACTGTGCTTGGATTTTTGTGACTGATGTCCCTCTTATCTCCAGGACTTCTGAAACCATCTCATTTCCTTATAATTCATGGTCCTGTTGGGTTTCCAGAACTTTTTTTCTTCTATGAGATAAGAAGAATTCTCTTTCTCTTTGGAACTTTTTTTTTTGAGAAAATTCATATCATTTCCATTTGAATTATGGGACTCATTCTGCCTTTGAAGGCCAGATTACTGGCAAGCTTTGCTGTTCAATAGGTGTCTTTGGTTGGACTTTTCAATCTTCATTTATACTCACACCAGACTTGACTTCTGGGCTTCCCAGAGGCAATTGGCATTTGTCCAGGGCCATGCTGAGCTATCTGGGACTATGTTGTGCTCTGCAATTTCATCCACATTGTTTGTTTTTTACCAATTAGGGCTGGTTTCTTACTTTCTCCCTTAATTTCTGGAACTTTTCCTCTCCAGAGTATGAAGGTCATTTCTGAGAGCCCTATTTCATCAAGATATCACAAGATATGCACTGGCTTAACACAGCTTTGAGGGCATCTTCCATGGATCGCTAAGTGTCCTTGTTATGCCTCAGTTGTTTCTGCATGTCTGATTTTCAGGCAAGGTTTTGGAGGAGCTGAGATTTTACTGCCTTGCCTCTGGCAACACATCCTTTCCACAGCATCCCAGCTGAGAATGATCATTTCAAAACAATTAGCATTTTTATGACTTTTTAAAAAAAATCATTTCTCCCTATAATTTTAGAAGAAATGACACACATTTGTCTCCTTGTTCTCTTCCAGCATTTCTCACCAATTAGAGCAATAGCTAAATAAAAGCAGTAGAATAACTGAAGCAGTCTAAGAAACTCTGGAACTGACACTTAGCTTCACCATGAATTGGCTGTTGGACTATGGAAATCCTTGATCCCTTTCCACTTTGGACACTTTTGCTCTCCCCGCCTCCATCTTTGACAGTCTTCCCTTTGCTGCTCTCTTGGCACTGCCACTCATACAACTGCATATCCTCAGACTTTTGTGGTAGATCCACAATCATCCCATTAGATTGTGAGTTCCTTCAAAGCAGGGCTTGTTTTTTGCCTTTTTTGGGGGGTATCCCCGGGGCTTACCACAGTGCCTGGTACAAAGTGAGCATTTAACAGATATTAATTCATTGATCCTCTTGTCCACTAAATATAGGCAACTCTGAGGGTTCTGTCTTGGACTCTTTTCTCTCGATGATCACTCTTGGTGATCTTGTAGTTTCCATGGGTTCCATTATCATCTCCATGAAGGTGGATCCCAGGTCTATAAATTCAGTCTTAGTCTCTCACCTGAACACCATTCCTGTGTTAACAATTGCTTGGACTATTTTCTCTCTTCACTTCTGTCTGCCAACTCCCCTAGCTTCCTTCAAGACTCAGTTCAAATCCTTCTCTCTTATAGGAGTTTCCCCCAATCTTCCCTACCATTAGTTTTTTTATTGTTGTTTGGCTTTTTTGTGACCCCATTTGGGGTTTTCTTGGCAAAGATTCATTTCCTTCTCCTGGTCATTTTATAGTTGAGGAAACTGAGGCAAACAGGTTTAAGTGACTTGCTTAGGGTCATAAAACTAGTTAGTGACTGAAGCCAGACTTGAATTTAGGAAGATGAGTCTCTCTGATACTAGGCCTGGCACTTTATCCACTGCTAATACCTTCTTTCAAAGATTACCTTCCTTCTGAACTACATGTATCTTATGAGTTTACATGTTGTCTCCCCCATTGGCATGTGAGCTCTTTGGTACAGGGACTCTACTCTGTTCTTGCCTTTCTTTGTATTCTCAGGGCTTAGCATGTTCCCTGACACACATTACATGTTTAATAAATACTTTTTGCCTGATTGACTTCATGACTTCTGTATCAGATGTTCCATCAACATCTCAAACTCAACATGTCCAAAATAGATCTCACGATTTATATCTTCCAAATCAATCCACTCCTTCCTTTTCTTTTCCTTCTTTCACCTTCTCCGCTCCTTCTCCTCTCCTTTTCATCTTTCCCCTTATCTTCTTCTTTTTCCTCTTTTCCATCTCCTTTTTCCATTTTTTTCTTCCTCACAATCAACACTTGGGGAAAAGCCTTACAGATACTGATCTCTTTACCTTACTCTTGAGAAAGCAGCTCTGAGATGATGAATCAAATTTCTAAGGTCATTTAGGCAGTGAGACTTAGGCCTTGAGCATAACCTTGGTGACTCTACCACAATGCTTTTGAAAGCTGTGATGATTCAGAGGAGCTGGGGGAGGGGAAGCAGCCACATCTCCTCTGAGGCATCAGGGGAAGCTTACTTCTAAGACACTTTGATAAAGAATATTTATTTTATGTGGAACAGTTGAAACTGGGGGGATGTAATGGAGTTGAAATATTGCCTCATTGCATTTTGAGTGGGAGGTCATTTGGAGTTGAGACATAGCAAGCATGGTTTACCCCTTTCCCCCTCTCCCATTTCTTTCCACTTTTGTACCCTCCCTTGTTCCTTTTTTTATCTCACCTGGGATGCCAGGAGCAAGTGTTTTCTTTTCTTTTTTTTTTACCAAAGCTTTTTATTTTCAAAACATATGCATGGATAATTCAACATCAACATTCATCCTTGCAAAACTTAGCATTCCAATTTTTCCCCTGCCTTTCCCCAACGTCCTCCCCTAGGTGGCAAATAATCCAATGCATGTTAAACATATGCAATCCTTCTGTACATATTTCTACAATTCTCGTACTGCACAAGAAAAATCAGATCAAAAAGTAAAAAATGAGAAAGAAAATAAAATATATGAAAGCAACAATAAAAAGAGTGAAAATACTATGTTGTGATTCACACTCAGCCTCTGTGGTCCTCTCTGATTGCCAATGGCTCTCTTCATCACAAATTGGTCTGAATCATCTCATTGTGGAAGAGAGCCACGTCCATCAGAATTGATCATTGCATAATGTTGCTGTTGCTGTGTACAATGATCTGATTCTGCTCATTTCACTCAGCATCAGTTCGTGTAAAGTCTCTCCAAGTCTCTCTGAAATCATCCTGCTGGTTGTTTCTTCCATCACATTCACATACCATCACTTATTCAGCCATTCCCCAGTTGATGGGCATCCACTCACTTTCCAGTTTTTTGCCACTATAAAAAGAGCTATCAGAAAAAATTTAGGAGCAAATGTTTTTTAATCAACTGGTGGATTAGATCCACCTGAAGTCCCCTCATAGTGAAGCAAAACAGCAAGAACCCAGAAGCCCAAGCCAGGTTTTGATCAGCATCTTCAAGGAAGACATATCAGGGAATCAAACCCCAGAGGCCAGGGGAGCTCACTTCATTTCAGTTTTGAGCAACTTCCCAAATGCCTGAGACTTCATCTTTAGCATAAATGAAGCCTCCTGGGGAAGGTAATTCAAACCAATGGGGATAAAGCAAACAGCTAGAAAAAAAGAAAGAGAGGAGAGAAAGGAGAGGAAAAAGGAAAAAGAGCAGGAAAAAAGGAAAAAGAACAGGAAAGAAGGAAAAAGGCTATGAGAGAAATAAAGGAAGGAAGGAAAGAAAAAAGAACAGGGCTTATAACAAACACTGTCACCTATGAGTTGTGTTCCTGTGTGTATTCCCACCTCATAGTCTGATTTTAAAACATTTGTGAATCTCGTAATATTTTATTCCACAGTCAGGCCTCAGGAAAATCACTGAATAATTTTACATAGCTCAACACATCTCAGTGGGTTGACATATGTGAGATTCAGAATTGTCAAAAGACTGTCTTTGGTAAAAATGGAAATTCCTTGCTCTGCCTTTGTGCAGATGAGAACATGGAAAGACATGAAATGGCCTTGAAGTTGTGAGCCTTTTTACAAGAACACACACACACACACACACACACACACACACACACACACACACAGCTATGTTCCCTGCAAACAGTCCCTGGAAGATGAGAATAAATTCAATTTTAAAACCCTGTCGATGAGATTTTTAACCTTGCCAACAGTCCAGCCTAATAAGTTCACTTCAAAGACCAGCTCAGAGACGCCTCCTTCTTCATGAAATGTTATTTGACTTCACTGAGTAAATGTGATTTCTCTTTCCTTAAGCTCCTTTGTATCGGTCTCACCCTCCCTCATAGAATAATCTCTGTCTGCTACTCTGGCCATAGACTGGAAGCCAGTCAATGTAATGGGGCTACTGTAGAAAGACCACCGGTGTGAGCATTGGAGGACCCGGGTTCAAATTCTGTGTCTGTCACTTAGTACTAGTAATATTTTGATCAGCTCTTTAGACTTCCTGGGCCATAGTTTCCTCACTGTTTAAAAAAAAAAAGGCATTGGATTAGATAGTTTCCAAAGTCTTCTCCAGCTGTAATACTCTTATCTTATGCTGGGCTGTAGCACGTGTTCAGGGAAGACTGGTACCTCTGGTGCAAGGGCTGCTGAGCTCTTTTCAAGGCTGCTTTCCACCTTTGGTGTCCATGTGATCCACCTACAACTCACCTGTATCTCCAAGAAGCTGCAGCGTGCCCAGTGGCCCTAGTCCGATAAATGTCTCAGCAGATGGGCTAAGCAAGGTTGAGAGTAACCAAAGGGTCTCTAACTCATTGATGACTTAAGGGGGTGTGTTTGCCCCTGATGGAATGAAGGGATGAGAATAACTTATTCTGATAGCCTTGAAGGCAGCTAAAGCAGGTGTGGTGGAGAGTTGGGAGTTTGGTTAGACATTGAAGAGATCAAGGTCACCCATTGAAAAGTAAGCCATTACCAGTTGTCTTGACAAAGAATGACTTTGAACAGCTCCAACTCACTTAATTCCAATTTACTGGCAAATCAAAAGACATACCATTTTTACCATTTCTACTATTTCAAAGTCTTATGGTGACAAGCCAGTGTTGAAGCAGGTGTATATACACTGGGAACTATGGCCCAGGCCATAGGGGTGTCTTTCACTGGATGCAACCCTCCTGGGTGCCTGAACATGCTTTTAAGATGCCACTGCTCACTTTCTTGTGTGAAAAAGGGGCTAGAAAAGGTACACTAAAATTGTGCCCTAAAAAGTGCCCTAAAAAGCCATGGCAGATGGAGTCTGAACCTATGGTTGAAACACAAAAAAATGAGCAAAAGCTTCTGAAAAAAATGATTCCACTCACTGTCAATAAAAGGCATATGATTATACTTACAGACAATATAAAATCCAGTATATCTGAAAGATGAACAGTCCTTGTTGCAAGAGAACTCAGCAGGTATCACATCCAAACAGTCACCCTATTACTGAAGTCAGAGCTGGATACATGTTTCTCCGAAGTGTTTGCAGTTAAGGGGGAGCACTATGATGCTGATGTAGGTTTTGCGATCAAAACTAATTTAGTCAAAGAGCTTATATAGCTATTAAAAGAAGCAAATGGCAGGCTTGTAACAATGAGATTGTCACTAGCAGAAAAATGCCACGCCACCATCATCAGGGCTTATACTCCCATCATGACGAACCTTGACGAGATCAAATAAAAATTTATGAAAACCTGGAAACCCTTATTGTCATTGTGCCAGAAGAGGACAAGCTTATAATTCTGGGTGACTTTAATGCTAGAGTAGTTTTGGATTACCAGACATGCTCCAGGGAGTCCTTGGAAGGAACGGAGTTGGAAACAGCAATAACAATGATCACTTACTTGAGAAGACTTGCCCATCTCCTGACTCTTTTCATTGCCAGTCATCACCAACACTGTTTACCTTAACACAACAAAACTTTGTGGATGGATGCATCCTTACAGCAAATAATGGCATTTAATAGACTATGTGATTATAAGAAGAAGAGACAGAAAGGATGTGAAGGAGACAAAGGTGTAGAATGCTGCACTAATCATAAACTTATCTTTTCCAAGCTAAATATTAGCATTCAACAAAAATGGTGTCCCTACAGCCAAAAGACTTTCAAAAGAAAAAAAAATCTCAATAGATTAGACTACTTCTCCAGGAACAGTTTTTTAAATTATTATAGCTTTTTATTGACAAAACATATGCATGGGTAATTTTTCAACATTGACCCTTGCAAAAACTTCTGTCCCAATTTTTCTCCTCCTTCCCTCCACCCCCTCCCATAGATGGCAGGTAATCATCTGGGAACAATTTGTTGCACACTTGGAGGAAAAGTTGAACCAACACACAGTTGGCAACAATGGAGCAAAAAAAAAAATAGGAATCTTCCAGAGAGTTGGTGCACATCACTGCATTTGTTCATCTGAGTCCGAACATTCACAAACATGAAGACTGGTTTGATGAAAATGACAAGGAAATTCAGAAGCTGCTGAATGAAAAAATGAAAACTCCACAGGGTTTTTACCAGCAGCATAGTTCATCCATCTCTAAGAAGGCAGCCTTTAATTCCACCAAAGTAAAGTACAAGTGAAGCTTAGAGAGATGCAGGATTTCTAATTTAGTAAGAAGGCAGATGAAATTCAGTTTTATGCTGCTAGTAACAATCCAAAGTGCTTTTCTGGTGTCCTGAAGGCTATTTGTAGCCAAAGCTCTATGATGCATCTCAACTATTCAGTTTGAATGGAGTCCCATTGATTAATGATAAGTACATGACCCTAGGAGATGGGCTGAATACTTCCATAGTGTTCTCAACAGACTGTTAGCAATCAGTGCTGGAGCTATTGACCATTTACATCAGGTTGAAGTCAATGTCTCCCTAGCTGAAGTTCCAACTGAAGAAGAGATTTTGAAGGCACTGAAGGTCTTTTTGTGGGGCAAAGCACCTGGTGCTAATTCTATTGCAGTTGATATTTACAGTGTGGAGGGTTCATTGGTCATGCAAACGCTGACTGAAATTATTTCTGTTATATGGCAAGGGGAGTTTATACCACTGGAGTTTAAGGATGTCTTCATTGTCCATTTCTATAAAGATAAAATTCCTGAGACAATCACAGGAGGTTGGGTGGGGGTAGGAGTCCTCTCTCTTAGTCATCACTGGCGAGATTCTTGCTAGAGTCCTCCTTAATCTGCTGACCCTTCATTTAGAATATGGTCATCTACCCGAGAGTCAGTGTGGGTCCAGAAAGTGCTGAGGAATCAGTGATGTAGTGTTTGCTGCATGGCAAATGCCAGAAGCAGAACGGAAGTCTGTACACAATGTTTGTAGATGTGTCCAAGGTCTTTGATACTGTCAATCATGAGGACAAATGGAAAATTATGTTAAAATGTGGCTGCCTGGAAAAGTTCTTCAGTATTGTATGTCATTTTCACAACAGTATTCTCACCCGAGTTTTGGATAATGAAGGATGCTTGTGGATTTTCAGTCATCAATGAAACGAAACAAGACTGAATGGTTGACCCCCTGCTTTTTAGTTTTTAGATGTTTTTAGTCATGTTGTAAAATGCATTCAATGAAAATGAACACAGGTTCAAGGTCAGCTGTTACACTGATTGTAAATTCTTCAACTTCAAAAGGCTACAAGTCAACACTAAAGTTTAGGGAAGTCTGGGGGGATGATGTTTTTGCAGATGATTGTGCACTCAATGCAGCCTATGGAGCTGAGATGCAACAAAGTTTGGATTGGCTCTTGCTGCTTGCACGAATTTTGGCTAACAATGTCAAGAAAACACAGGTACCCCATCAGCTCGCACCACACCATCCATTTGGGGAACTATTGGTTACAGTAAGTGGAAAAATGTTGGTTGCTATGGATACGTTTGGTTATCTTGGCAGGACACTTTCCAGGGATGTTCATGTGGATAATTAGGTTGGTGCATACCTTGGCCAAACTAACTCAGTGCTTGGGAGGCCCTGGAGGACAGAGTGGAAGAGGAGAGGCATTTGACCACCAACTGAAGGTCTACAGAACTGCTCTGCTGAACTAATTTGTGTATGCTTATGAAACCTGGATGGTACTCTCCTACCTCTGTCAACAAGGGTGGCTATATCAGAGAGGATTTGTCATTGAGCCAGGAGGTCGACTTCAAAAAGCAACAATTGCCTTCTGGTGCCCTCTCCTCTTTTTCTCTCAGAAATTCCTAGGTTGGAATTCTCTTTGGGATTGTGAAGACACTTCTGCTGTGGTACTTGCAGAAACAGTGACTAGTAATGCAGAAAAGCTAGAGCAGGTGAGGCTCTAGATGAGTCTGAGCCACGATCTCAAGTCCCTGGCTGCCTCTTCTGCTTTGTCTTTCTTTCTTTGAACATAGGTGACTAAAGAACGATTCTGAGATGGCAATATTGGAAGCTTCTTGGAGGAGAAGACAATGACCAACAGGAGGCAGAGCCTAAGTGCCTGATTAGCCAGAAGAAACAGACTTTTAGGGGGATTGTTTAGGTAACGTAAAGTCAGGGGGGAGTGACAGGTCTATTCCAGTTACATTAACCTGCTTTGTATTTACATGTTCTACCTTTCGACCTCCTAGGAAAACATTCTGAATCATATATTACTGAAATGCTTCATGTTTAAATCTTCCTCAATGTATGCTTAGGAGACTATTGTGTTTCCAGCTTGCTTTTTTTTTAAATAGAGGAAATGAGTGGCTGTCCTATTCCTGACCTACATTTTGTATTCAGTATTTTTATGTTCTTTTTGGGGATGCCATGGACAAGAGCAAAACTTAAGCTTTAAATGAAATCTTAAGCTTAAAAAATCAAATCTTCTGAGAAAGAAAAAAAATAAAGATAACTAAAGAAGTGCACAAAAAACAACATATACAGCACTGATTCTGACAATATTTGCCATATTCCACAATAAGACTTTCCCATCTCTGAAAAGAAGGGGAGGGAGGTTCATTTTTCATTTCTTTTATTGAGAGAAGCTTGGTCATTATAGGTAAAATGTTCACTTTAAATTTGTTGATGTTGCTCTTGTTTCCACTTGCAGTATTATAGTTATTGTGTACGTGTTTCCACCGATTATATCTGTTCTGTCTTTATTCAGCCAAAATCTGCCTGTCTGCTTCTTCCACTCACAACTTCTACTTTAGATTCTGCAAACTCCACTCTGCATCAATTCAAATGAATCGGTTCAGGGTTCCCTGTAGTCATCATATTCATCAATTCTTACAGCATTGTGAGATCCCATTGCATCCATATTTAGCCCATTCCATATTTAATGAAATACAGAATATTTTAAAAGGTAAGGTAGGGAGATGACTGGTTAACGGAGAGAAACAAATTAAACATTTATCTACTCAAGAAATACTTATCCAAGGTCTACAGACTAGAAGACACTGAAAGGGATGGAAAAAAATCTTCAGAACCCAGGGTCAGGCTTTAGGAGCTTGTAACCTGGGAGAGAACCAACTCCAGTGATTTCTTATCACTGGATCAAATACAAAATGCCTTTTTTTAAGGATTCAAAGCTTTTTATAACCCAATCTCATCTAACCTTTTTAGTCTTTTTATTCTTCACTCCCCATGATGTGATACTGGCCTTCTGGATTTTCCATGGACAGAACATTCCATCTCTTTGCTTTGATCCCTTGGCTTTCTCCTCTCTCCTTGCATGAATGCTCTACCTTCCCAACTCTTTTGGTTTTCTTTAAGTCCCATCTTTTACTGGAAGCCTTTCTCAGCTCCTCTGAATTCTAGACTCTTCCTTCTGTTGATTATTTCCTATTCATTGTGTATGTAGCTTTTATTTATGCATGTGTATGCACCAACTGCCCGGCTAACTATTTCCTGCTGAGAGCATTCCATCTCCTGCCTCTTGTAGGAAAGATCTCTTGTACCTGAAATATCCTCTCTCCTCCCCTTTAAAAATCCTGCACTCCCTCTGGAAGCACAGCTCAATTTTGTTTCTGTTTGGGCAGCACTCAGGGTAGTACCTGGCCAAAGAAGAAACATGTAATGAATGTTTTTTAATTGATTAAAAACAAAATAGAACTTGCCCTCATGGAGGTTAATGAGAGTTAGAATGTGAAACACAGATGTGTGACTCTGAATAATGTTTAAGTCAGTAGGATATAATTTCATGAGGAAGAGACTGGGTGATCAAGAAAGTCCTTTAATAAATTATAATGTAATATCCTTTATGATAAATAGTTTGCTTTAACCTTAGGACAATGTAGTGGCTCCTACGGCCCATGTGGCTCCCTCTTCTGTGACATTAGGGAGTGTATGTTTTGGATGAAAAGTTATCACTTCAATTACAATTGCTCTGAACTCCCACATAAGAAAATTCTTTTCATTTAGATAAGTTGCACTCTGTGCCTAAATTTAGATATGTCTCCAGTTATTTTTTGGCCTCAATATTTTTCCAGAAATAATCAGATTATTGGGAACATTTGAGTATCAAAATAGCAGATTATACTATAATATTGGTGAATAGCCAGACCCTGAGAGGAGAAGCAAAAGGGCAGGTATTTTCTATGAATTTCCACTGAATAAGTAGTGACATTTGGGTCAGTGTGGATCTTCTCCGAGATGCTTATAGATCCAATGGCCCTTTCCAATATCTTCTTTCCGTAGTCCTAGCTTCTCTTTTCCCCTTTGCTGGATGTCCCAGGGCCTGCGAGTTCTTGGCTGATCCAATGGCCCTCTTCAATATCTTTTTTCCTTATTCCTAGCTTCTCTTTTCTCTTTTGCTGGATGTCCCAGGGTCTGCCAGTTCTTGCCTTAATTTATTCTATTCTAGCTTCTTTCCTTCCATTTTTTCAGTCTCTATCTTGTTATGAAGTAATTCCTTTCATAATTATACATATCTCCTTGGGTGTGAACCAAATCCAAAATTGATCCATGGAGTTGAACTTGGTCTATTCATGTGACTCAGGTAAATCCATCAGAGCGTATTCTTACCTAAACAAAGTAAAAGAACCCACTTTTAAGTGGTTGGGATAATCACTGAAGCCCAAAGTTTCAATAATACCTACCATTTATGTAGTACTTTATATATTTTATCTCCCACTGATTTTTAAAACAACCCTGTCATGTTGATGAGATCAAGTGACTTGCTGATTGTCACTAATGTGTAGAAGCTAGCAAATGTCTGAAGCAAGGTTCAAACCCAGATTTACCTGACTAGAGTTGTAGGGCGGTGCAATACTGCTTCTCAACCAAGCCAGTGACAAACATGATGAACTTTTTCTGGGGCACCTACACTAAGGTGGGATCCAACAACGTCCAATTATTTCTTGAGTAGTTTTTTGATGACTAGAGTCTCAAATATTCAACTCAAGCCCCACTGATGTTCTTGAGGCCCTGCATGGTAAGTTTTCTGCAATTTCCCTAAAATATCAAGTTGAAAATGCAAAGAAAAAAAAAGAATCATTAAGCTTTTCAGAGCTAGTCCAACAAGATCCTCCTTTCCACAAGAAATTATTTTACAGGAGATTTCTAGTTGTGATTAAGGTAGTTTGCATCTTGAACATGACAGTTTACGAGCCTTTGGGGGGAAGAAAAGCTTTTAGGGTGGGAGAAAATCATGGGACTTTTGTGATGCTCTAGTCAAATTGCTTCCCCACTAAATGAGGCTCTCTCACTTGCCTTGATTACACACACACACACAACACACACAAACACACACACACACAGCAAGTGAGAGCGAGAGAGAGCAGACAACAGTGACTGATAAAGAGACAGAGAGAGACACACAGACAAAGAGGGGGGAGAGGGAAAAACAGAGAGAGAAGGAGAGGGTGGAAGAGACAGAAAGGGGGAAATATCAGGGGGGAGAGAGAGGGAGAGAGAGAGTGCACCTTCTCAGAATCCCTGTGTACTCCCTTTTTGAGACTGGCTTCTTCCCTTCCCTTTTTCATTTTCCTCCTCTCCATCTTGGAATAAACACTTTAGCAGTTGCTTTGCTAGGATTGGAAACAAAGCAGAATTCTCTTCATTTTGGATCTTACATCTAAAGAGACAATGACCATTCAGACTCTGGTTCTGCCTTCCTTTATCTTTGACTGACTATAGGACTTCAAGGACTTGGGTTATGGAGAGTGGGGGTCTTTCCTTTTTAATGCAGAGAGTACGATCCATGTTTTAATGCATGATCAGCATGCTATTCCGGGACCCAAGCCCATTATAATGTCTACTCTATCTAACTCAGCTACACCTTGTAGAAACATACATCAAGAACTGGGAGGGATCTTAGAGGTCATTTGCTCCAACTCTTTCATTTTTCTGAGGTTTAGCTAATGTAAGTGAATTATCCAGGGTCATACATTTATGAAGTATTGGAAGTGGGATTTATAACTAGGTTTTTCTAAGCGCAGGTTTACAGCAGGCTATCTATCCATCCATCCATCCTGGGTCCCAACTAATCCTTTCTTTTTAGCTGATCACAGCCCAGGTTCATCAGGTTAATGAATCCTTCACACCAGCTTCAGTCTCAGGTAGATTGGTAGCTATCAATCACTGGATGTTGGACAAAGGACTTCTGATGAACTCCCCTATACTTTACTCCACATGACCAGGATCTCAGCTCACCCCCCTTCCCCTTGAGAACAGGGGAATTATAGGATAAAGTAGAAGAAATAAAGATATGTAATTTAACTGATAGCTTTTGTAGAAAGAAGGGCATAGATGGATTTGAATCTACGAATAGGCTCTTGTAACACCCAACAGTCACTGATCAAGTATTTAAGGTATAAACAATTTCTATGTGCTATACACTAGGAGAGACACAATGTTTGTGCAAGACATTTATACAAAGGCACAGTTCCTGCTCTTTCCCCCCTCCCTTAGTGTCTCTGACAATAATAAATATTTATCAAGCTGCTACTACTGTGTATTGAGTTCGGTGCTTAGCCCTGGAAATGCAAATTAAAACAAAACACTTCCTGCCCCCAAGGAGCTTACAATGTAATGTGGGAAGATAACTTATAAAAAGGAGCTGATTGTTTGGGAGGTACTTGGAAACAGAGTCAAGAAGAAGTCTGACCAGATGCCTCTAGTCTGATAGTGGGCATACAAAAGTTCTATACACATCAGAGATCTCATGCCTTGGTGCCCTTTTTGTCCTGGAGTTTGCTCTGGAGTGCGCTTGCTCTGCCAGCCTTCAGTGTAAGAAAATGCCATGATGCTCTTCTCCCTGAAGGAGGTTATTTATATCTAGTCTCACAGGAAATCTCCAGGCTATTAGGGGTCTCAGCAGACAGCTAGGCCAACTTGTACTTGACAAGAATCCCCCCTACAACCACCTTGGAAATTGCTCATCCAGGTTGTTTGAAGGCTATAGGACTGGGGAAACTTCAAACTCCTCCCCATATTCCTTCAGGACAGCTCTTCTTGTTAGGCAGATGGTCCATAAGGGTTGAAGGAAACTCCTACAGAGGCGCTGCCTTGCTCCAATTATCCATCACTCAAAGCTTTTTGTTATTGTTCTTTTCAAGGACTTAGTGTCCTACAAAAGTCATCTAGCTCTGACCCAAGGCCTCAGCTTTCACCTCCGGCAGCACTGTGCACTTGCCAATCCAGAAGCCAATACTCCAGCATTACCTCTAGCCCTCCACAGTGCCATCCACCCAAATCAACAGTATTAAATAAGGAATTAAAAAAAAATCAGCCCAGGAAGAACAAGAAGCAACTGATTTGACTGAGAACATGCTGAGAGGATCAGATGTTAGCGAGTGATCCTCTTAAGGTAGCTCTGTTACAGACCAAAAGCATAACAAAATAAAGGAAATCAGGGAAAATACCGCCTTATAAAGTAGATATATCTCCATCTACAAAACTGAGATTTGAATCTCTAATGAAAATATATAACTACCCATCTAAAATCTCAGAAAACAAATTCCTTAAATCCATTTTCTAAATACAAGCAGGAAATAATACATAGAATTTTTTCTTTCTTATTTTCATTTTCTCTTCCTGACTCTCCTGTCTATCTTTTCCTTCCACACCACAGTGAGGCAATAGAGGATTATGGGATCATGACATGAAAGGGAAAGGGACCTGAGATATGATGTGACCCAAACTCGCTCATTTTACAGATGAGGGAACAAGGCTGTGTTTTGCCTAAAGCTACCCAGATAGAACCTGGATTTGACTCTACTTCTGAATGAAATTCAGCAACTGACACTTAATACAAAATAGCAACACATTTCAGTGGTGCTTTAAGGATTCAGAGCTCTTTTCTCACAACACCCCTGTCAGATGGGTATTTTTAACCCCATTTTATAGAAGAGAAAATGCCATGTCCAGAATCCCAATGTTAGTGGGCATCAGAGCTGGGATTTGAATCCACCTCAACTGACTTCAGGCCCATCACTCTTGTGAGTATATCACATGCCTCTTTTTTACAACCTACTTTCTTTCAAACCATTAAAACTTATTGCAAACCATTTTGCAATAAAAACAACATAGATTAAACACTGTTAAACCATCGATTATGCTGATGAATAGCCAAGCATAAAATAGATGAAATAGAATTTCTTTAGTATCTCCAGAAATCACTGTTTCAGAATCACAGAGTGGGAGGAGGAGACTTCACTGTCCCTCTTCTTCCACCTATACCTGCAATCCTTTCTAGTCTCCTGACATGTGGTCCCTCGACCTTTGTTTGGAGACTTCCAAGGAGGCTGAATCAATGATTTTTCAATACATCCATTTCCCCTCAAGGATAGTTTCAATTATAGAAAAGTTAGTTCTGACATCTCACTGCAACTTTTACCCATGGCTTCTAACTCTGCCCTTTGGGGTCAAGAGAACAAGTTGAATCTTTGTTCCACATGGAAACCCTTCAACTACTTGAAGACAGCTATTATACCAATCTCAAGTCTAACCTTCCCTCCTCTTCTGAACACTTCATTCTTTTTGTCAGCTGTCATACATCTCAAGGCCCTGTGCACTGCTGGTGCTTTCTCCATTTTGTTCATGTCTTTTTCTAAATATGGTACCCAGGGGTTATCACAATGCTCCAAATGTGATCTAGCTGGGGGAATAATCAGATGATCCTGAAAGAAATCCTTGATTTATTGAAGCCCAAGATTATGTTAACCTTTTGGACCATTGAATTAATTAACTATGAACTCAAATTGAGTTTCCAGTCCATGGAAATCCTCTACATTTTGGAGACAACCTTGACAATTCAGAACCCTGCCCTCCTTCCTTAGAGACAAGGTCAAAGAATGATATTGTCCCTTGGGAGAAAAAAGGGGCAGGTGAAACCCATTCCAGTACACAAATGTCTATACATATGCTCCTTGAGGTAGGAATGGGCTTGTGATAATCAGTGATCTCTTCCTCACTATATCCCTTTTATTACTACAATTTTGCTAGATA
Organism: Sarcophilus harrisii; assembly: GCF_902635505.1. Lineage (NCBI taxonomy): Eukaryota > Metazoa > Chordata > Mammalia > Dasyuromorphia > Dasyuridae > Sarcophilus > Sarcophilus harrisii. Next base: position 658,086,508 of record NC_045427.1, read on the forward strand.
ACAAGGTTGGGAGTAGTAGCTGGTGCCTTTAGAATGAGACAAGCCAGCTTGCCCCCAGGGGCCCCGTTTCACAGTTTTGCCTGATCTCCTTTGGGAAATAAGTCTTTCTTGAATAACTAGTTACCTGAGGGTAACTAGCTACTTTAGTGGCTACCAGAAATATATTTCTAGCCTTAGGAAGTGTGTAATCTAGTAATGATGTGATGTTGATGTTCTAGAAATTCCCTGCTCACTACATTTAAAGCACAAATGGTCCCTTCTGAAAACACTGGATTATAGAGAATCAAATCCAACAGAGTCACTTGGGCACATGTCCCCATTTTCTCTCTGTTATTAGCCTTGTGTGGGAATTATCAATAAAGAATAGCTTCTCTCCATTGCCAGAATTCCTTTCAACACTATAATGGATGCTATTTGTTCCACATCAATTTGAGTGAAGTTTATTGTGTTACCTCTCATGAAAAACATCGCTTTCCTCCCTTCCCTTATCAGGTTTGCAGGACATGTTATCTCTATTGACTGGTGAAGGCAGTTTTATTAACTTGTCCACAGATTTTTGTTATAATGAGTCCTCCTGATATTATTAAATGTTGCTCTGTGAGGAGGGAAGGCGATCTTTGAATCTCACAAATCTGTGAGATTCAAACCGGGGAAAGGAAACGGTCACGTTCTTCCTCACTTTGGTCTGCTCAATCATGTGAGAACTTTATCATGTTTTGAATCTGAAGCAGCATTATAGAAGGTACCTAGAGGCAAACACAGGTCACTGTTGACCTTTGAATTTGCCAATTCTGTTTCTCTACCCAGATTTATCCAGACTCTTCTTCCTCCTCACAATGTCACAGTATCCCAGAACCAGAGGAAACTTTAGAGTCTTGTCTAAATTTTATCATTTCTGAAAATCCCTGTTCCTATGCTCCTGACAAGTCTCTCCTTGACTGACCTTCCAGTCTTTGTTTTAAGACTAGTAAGGAAGGAGACCCTTTACATTTTGAGCACAATGTGCTTCCTTTATGTTTCTCTGAAATACTTATTTTCCAGGAGGGAGAACAAAGATCTGTGTTGGCATCTTATCTCCCCCTAGACTGTGAGCTCCACAAAGGTAGGCATCGCTTTTTATCCAAACTTTGTATCTTCCATCTAATTAGCAAAAGTTCTGTAAGCAGGACCTTCTCAAATGCTTGAATCCAGCATTGCTGTCTTTGTCCTTTATCAACGACAGAAACTCTCAGCCATTTTTAAACAAGTCTCTAAGATATCTCCTGAATTGCAGGCAGCGGGGGAATCTTCCTCCTCAGGATGGGGGATTCTCTTGCCAGTTTGCATGGCCTATAGCAACAGTCCATGAAGGTGGTGATGATGCTCTGAACTTCAGAAGTGGAAATAGAGGGAAGATAGGACAGATTTGGGAAAGATGACAGAAAGGCAATGACATGAGCACATGGGAACTTTAGATGAGAAATGAGGGAGAAGAAGAATACATAGCAGCCCCAAGGGTTTGAAAATGATTAAGTGGGTAAATGGAGGTGATGCTTATAGAAAAAAAATGAAGCCGCTCATTTGGAGTAAGAGGATTTGGATTTAAATCCTGCTTCAGACAATGGACACTATAATATCTGGCAAGTCCTGTTGCTTTTCTGGCCCTCAGTTTCTTCATTTGTAAAATGAAGAGTTTCAATTAGGTGGCCTTGAAGCTATGTTCTGTCTTCAAACTTATGGTTCTATGTGGCTATGATTCTGTTTTCCTTGATGGAATAACAGTGCGATGAGCCCCAGTAGTTTCGTAGCAATGAAAGTCTGTCATGTCGAAGGCCAGCTTTTTCCGATACTGAACACATCAATATGTAAAATATGTCAAAATGACAACGTATGGAAACTCCCTCCGCTGACATGGATCCCAGTCTGTTTATAACTTAGTAGATGTTTTACAGAGTCGCCTGAGGCAATATGTAAAATATCCTTTTCAAAATCATTGATATTGAGGAGGGAGGATCATTTCATCACCCAAAATACATTTATCCAGGTGGGGAAATGACACTGAAATGCCTTTGTTCAGTATAGCAACACTACATCCCAATACATGGCTCATGAGTCTCTTAGCTGATGTTCCATCCATCCCATGGCATAACTTGGATGTAAGATTTTTAACAACCTTGTAGAAAGGATTGTTTTTAGTGATCTTTGTACAATGATTATGCCATAGAAGGGGGGGGGGAGAGAGAAGGAGAAGGAGAAGAAGGAGAGGGAGAGGGAGAGGGAAGGAGAGAGAGACAAAGAGATAGAGAGAGACAGACAGACAGACACAGATAGACTGGCATACCGACAGATGCACAGACACACAGACACACACAAATAGACACAGAAAGGCACACAGAGAGATGGAGAGAGTAGGTAAAAGGGAGGAATGAAAGGAGAAAAAGAATGAATTTCAATATAGACTTGAATTTACTCCTAGCCACTGGTTTCCCTTTTGTTCTTCCCTAACATACAATTATCTCAATTATGGCAAACACTTAGAACGCAATAGCAACAATGACAAAATCAGTTTATCTGAAGACAAAACCATTATAAAAATACAAACAGGAAATAAAATTGAAAAGAATGGGAAACAAGAAATTTTATTCCCACAGACAGCAATGGGGCAGGGGAAGACAAGGAGCTAAAGATGGTTGGGGTGGGATGGGGGATTCCCCAGGTCTCAATTCACTTCTTTGTTTAGTTTGGCTTGGTTTGGTTTTTCAAAATTCAATTTTATTTTATTTTCAGCACCAAATTCTGTTCCTCTTCTATTCTTCCTGATTCACTAGCTATGTCCTACCCATCTCCCCATGCCTACAAAAACCAACACAAAGAGAGAAGAAAGTCTACTTTATTTTGCATTGAGTCCATCTGTTTTTTCTCTATGTTTGATTGCTAGTGCCTTATAAGTGTTCTTGGTCATTGTGGTGATCAGATTTTTTCCTTTCAAGTTGATTATGAAGAAGATCATTGTTATCTTGGGGTAATGCCTTGATTTGTGCATGAGTCAGATTTAAGTAAGACAGAGGTGCACCAAATTATCAACGTCACTTTCTCTTACAAAGTCCTTAAAGTCCAGTGTTAAGACAAAAGTCGAGGCAACTGCCAATGACCTGGAATGCAGTGGATGACCTTGACATCTTCAGTGTCTGACAGAGCTTTAAGTGATCCACAACATCTGCTACAGTCAAATTCCTGATCTTTGGACAAATTGTTCTCATCCAGACATTGTGACAGAAGAAGTCTTCATGTGCTGGGGTAAACATCCCCCTAACTCCCTGATTGGGTTTGTTATTTTATAAATTGATCTTCTTGGTCCATTAACTTCACTCTGCATTAGTTCATATAATTTTCCCCAGGTTTTTTTGAAACCATCCTCTTTGTAATTTCTCACAATACAATAGTATTTTGTAACTTTTTTAGCCACTCCTCGGTTGGTGGAGAATTCCCTCCAGTTTCCAATTCTTTGCTACCACAAAAATAGCTGGTATAAATATTTTTGTACTTATGGAAACTCTCTCTTTCTCTGTCTCTGTCTCTCTCTCAAACTTCTTTGTGGCATCAACTTAATGGTATCATTACATTAAAAAAAGTTCCCATTTAATATCATTTTAGGCATAATCCCAAACACTTCCCTAGAATATTTCAAATAGTTTACAGCATTACCAGCATTGCATTGTCCCCTATGCTCCCTACAACATTTCTCACTTTCTTTTTTTGTCATCATAGCCAATCTGCTAGGAGTGATGCGATTCTGAAAAGTTGCTCTAATGTTCATGTCTTTAATTAGTAGAGATGGGCTTTTACTTCCTATTAATGTGTTCAGGGTGGCAATTCCTAGTTTCTAATGTATGGAAACTCCCTCTGCTGACATGGATCCCAATCTGTCTATAACTTAGTAGATGTTTGAGGTTCAGGCACCAGACATTGGGATTGATGTTGGTAAGAAATGCTGGGGTTCAGTCATATGAAGAATTCACAATGGCTGTTCTCTTTGGGAACAGGTAGATTTATTTAAGAGAAGAGGTAACAGACAATACGAAGAGATGCAATAGCACTAGGAGTGATAAACATGAAGCAGACTTGGGGGATCATATAGTTAGCAAAGAAAGGGGTTTTTAGCAATTATCAATGGAAAGATAAGTTCCTCAGTAGAACTCCTAATTAACCAGGAAAAAGGGAACACCCCCATGAGATTGGAATATGTCCTTAGCCGGCAGGCTAAATCCATACAGGAGGTCAGAACCCTAAAAGAGTTACCTATAGGAAGGAGAAGGATCCAATGAATCACAGTGGGGGAACGGGTAGAAAAATACCAGCTGGCATGGGGATGGAACGAAGAGAAAAATACCATGAGGCAGAATGTCCTGATGCACTGCCCAAAAAGGGGTTCAGCAAGATGGTGTGAGCCATGGATAGATTTATAGGGGAAAGTTAATCTCATGGATTCGAAAGAACTTGGATTTCTGGGTAGACGTAGCAAGGTGGGGCTCCCCATGACCTCCAAAGGTGGAGGATGTATAATCATCCCCATCTGCCCTTCCCTGCTTGCCTCAGAGAGTAATTTTATCACCACTTCAGACTCTCTGCCCATCCCATCTAGTGTCCCAGGACGCCATCACTATGATCCTTCAGGTCTTCTTTCTATGTAGCAAAAACTATATTCCTTATCAGCCCTTTTACTTTTAGGAGAAAACATGGAAATTAGTTACCTACCTAGGCAATTCAAGTGTTTTGTCATCCAGCTCCTATAGTCTTGGATTGGATGGAATCTGGAGCTTACTGAAAGCCAATCCCCTTATTTCCCTTTTAAATTTCTCTTAATACTTCCAAGTCCCAAAGGCAATGTTACTGTTTTTTTTTTTTTAATGTAGTATAGCAGAGTGGTAAGTTTTTGAGTTAACTGTTCTCTCCTTAGGGGAAGATCAACTTCATATGGTGGGAGAGGGGAAAGAGCAGAAGTAGATTCCATACATAGTCATGATTGGCCCCTAGGGACAGGTCAGTAAGATGCAGGTTGACGTGGGACCATAATGTGAAAGTTACCATTTCTCTCCTCAAACAGGACGTGAGGTAAGAGAATGGTGAAAATGGAAAATATCCAGCAATTCTTTCAATTAAAGAATGTCAAAGAAATTTGAAATGGGTGTGTAGACATAGGAAAAAAATAAACAGTTTGGAAAAGTGTCCATGTTAACACAAATAGCATGAGACAATTATGGTAGGATGAGGCAAGACTTTCTTGGCCTTCAACATTTACTTTTGTTAGAGCAGAGAGAAGGCAAAGGAGTATCCACAAAGCTTTATTTGGAAGTCATACTGCTAAAAAGGCTAAAATACTGACTCCAGATGGATTCATCTTCTCTCTTCACACCTCACTTTAATTTAGAATTTAGCTGTATTATGGAAAACCGACTCCACTGGTTGGCTTATGTTCAAAGTACCACTGAACAGTTGGTCACCTGAAGATCCCAATATTTTGCGAGCTTTAAAATGAGGCAGATTTAAGTACCTGGAGCCAGACATTCTCATAAAATTGTTTCTGCTTCGTTAAATGCCCCTTCGTGGGCATGAACATCTCACAGCACATTTATGATGCTGAAGTTGATGAAGTCGCAAATTGTGACATCAACTTTATCCCTATATCCAGAATTCCCTCCTTCCTCATCTCTGTCCCTTAGCATCCACAACTTCACTCAAAGTGAGACTCAGGGGCCATCTCCTACATGAGGTCTTCCTGATTGTACACTCTTCCTCCAGTTGCTTCCTTTTGAAATTGCTTTGTTTTTATTTTTATAGAGCTATATTGCATCTCTTCAGTAAAATGAGAGTTTTTTGAGTGCAGAATGGTATTCTCAGTGCCTGGAACATAGTAAGTGCTTTATTCACTAACATGACTGGAATCCTGATGTCATGGAGGACTCCTATATTACATCCAGTTTATATCCATTCTTAGGTGCAGTATTGTAATCAGGTGCAGAGAGCCTAGTGATGATCTAGGGATAAAACAGTTACTGCCAAGCACCACAATCGAGAAGATAAAGGTTACCCGAGAGCATGAAATTAATTCCAGTTAATTCTGTACCGCACTCTTCAAGCTGATTAGCACAAATTACCTTTCAGTACATTTTGAAGTAATCAGCTTGATCCACGGGTGCAATGAAAAAGGCTATAATTACTGTCGATTGAAAGCAGCGTCTGTCGGTGTTGCAGGCTAAAGAAGTGAGTACAGTATCAATGAAAATAACTACTGGCCCATCTGCCATAGGCATGGGAGAAATTAAGATGGGCCAAATGAGAAACTGCATGTACTTGCTTTTCTTTTTCTAGTCTTCAGTATTCATGGAAATATATCTTGGGAAAGACGGATGCTTATGTTCTCCCATGTTAGAGAATTAACGATCAATGTTGGGACTTTGAAAAAATGACTTGGATCTGAAGTCAGGAACACCTGTCACTTATTAGCTTAGTGTGAAGCTGAGTAAGTCATTTCACTGACTTAGGGTTAACCCTAAATCTAAATACCTTATTTTTCTAATTTGTAAAATAAGAAGGCTGGATTTGGTGTCCTCTAAGATTTCAGGTACCTTAATGGATAGGGTGCACATCCTGGAGTTGGGAAGATGCATCTTCTTGAGTTCATATAGATGCTCAGACACTTAATAGCTGTGTGACCATTTCACCATTGCCTCAGTTTCCTCATCTGTAAAATGAGCCAGAGAAGGAAATAATAAACCACCCCAGTATTTTCACTAAGAAATGGGCTGATGCAGAGTAAGTCACAACTGACCAGCAATGAAATCCAGACAAAGCAAAACAAAGATTCTGTATATCTTCTGTAAACTTATTTTAGTTTTTAGGTCTCACTTTCTGCATCTAGAAAGGGTTGGAGTCTTTTCATTCTAATTACCCTGAAAATGGATGTCTAGGTGGAGGTCCAGGTGTAGTCACTATACAATTATGTGGACTAAATTGTTTTTACAATTGACTCAAATTTTCCAAACCATCTTTTTTTCATTATAGTCATGGAAACCCTTAATTTCTAGTGAACTGGGGTTCTATAGGTTTTTGAGGTTGTCATTAGTTCAGAATCAAAATCTCAGAGTGAGAAAGAACTCACAACTTAATTCAAAGCCTTCTGTCTTAACCTTAAGCTTTCTAATTCACTTTCTTGATCTCAGTATTTTTTCTTTCTTTTTTTAAATAACTTTTTATTGCCAGAACCCATGCCAGGGTAATTTTTTTACAACATTATCCCTTGCTCTCACTTCTGTTCCGATTTTTCCCCTCCCTCCCTCCACCCCCCCCAGATGACAAGTAATCCTATACATGTTAAATAGGTTACAGTGGATCTTAGATACAATATATATGTGCAGAACCCAATAGTTCTCTTGTTGCTCAGGGAGAATTGGATTTAGAAGGTATAAATAACCCAGGAAGAAGAACAAAAATGCAAGCAGTTTACATTCATTTCCTAGTGTTCTTTCTTTGGGTGTAGCTGCTTCTGTCCATCCTTGATCAATTGAAACTGGGCTAGAGCTTCTCTTTGTCGAAGAAATCCACTTCCATCAGAATACATCCTCACCCAGTCCTCTCTGTATTCGTCCTGCTAGTCGTTTCTTATAGAACAATAATATTCCATAACATTTATATACCACAATTTACTCAACCATTCTCCAATTGATGGGCATCCATTCATTTTCCAGCTTCTAGCCACTTCAGTATTCTTTCAATATATACTTTATTAATCTCTCAGATAAGGGGAAAAGGTCTTGTTCATTTAAGACACACTGGCTACAGCACTGGATTGGAATAGGGTAGATCTAGGTTCAATTCCCATCTCAGACACTAACTAGAGGTATGATCTTGGGCAAGATTATTTCTTGCCTCTATGGCTCTCTATGCCTCAGTTTCCTTCCCAAGGAGATGAGATGGTTGGATTTCATGCCCTTTAAAGGTCCTATCCAACTCTATATCTATGACCCTTTGATTCATTAACCACCAAATGTTTAAGGAGCACCCACTTCAGGGTTTAGATAATCACAAAAACCATTTCTAGGCAGCATTTGTGAATTCTGAGAAAGGAGAAATTTTCCCCTCCTCTACATTCTTTCTATTTCTGTGTCTCATCTGACTTTCTGTATCTTTGTGTCTCTGTCTTTATCTTTGTGTCTGTCTGTCTTTTTGTGTTTCTGTCTCTATCTCTGTGCCTCTGTCTCTTTGTCATTGGGTTTCTGTCTCTGTGTCTTTCTATCTTTATCTCTGTTTCTGTTCATCTCTGTATTTTTGTGTTTCTTTCTTTCTGTCTTTCTCTCTGTGTCTTTGTGTTGCTGTCTGTATCTCTGTCCCTAGTTCTGTGTCTTTATGTTTCTATCTTTGTGTCTCTGTCTCTGCCTTAGTGTGTCTTTATATTGCTATCTTTATTTCTATGTCTTTGTGATTTTGTATTTCTATCTCTGTCTTTGTGATTTTGTGTTTCTATCTCTGTGTCTCTTCATTTTTGTCTTTGTGTCTCTGTCTCTCTTTTCACCAGCTCCTGTGGATGAGTCTTAGACCTGACTATCCAGCCTGATATTGCCCCTGAGTTCTAAAAATCCTTCATTTCCAATTTCTCCTGGACATCTCCATCTGGATGCCTTATTCGCAGCTCAGATTCAACACATGCAAAGCAGAACGCATTATTGTTCCCACAGATCCCCTAGCTTCCATATTTTTTAAAGTCTCTATTTTCACTATTCTTTGGGTCCAGGTCACAACCTCATCTCAATATTCCCCTTCCCTCACAAATAAGTAATTACCAAGTCTCTATAATCACAATATCTCTCACATATATTTTTCTCTCCACTTTTGTGGCTATGACATTGGTTCAAGCCATCCTTATCTCCACTAGATTATTACAATGAATTACAAAGTGGCCTCTCTACCTTTAGTCTCTTTTCCAATCCATTCCCTACATAGCTACCAAATTAATATTCCTAAAGCATTTCTCTGACCTTATCATTCTACTGTTCAGGAAGCTCAGTGACTCCCCATTGTATCTAGGATAATATAAAATTCCTGTTTGCCATTTAAAGACTTTTTCAGCCTGCCTTTTCAGTCTGCTTTCACATTATTTCTTCTCAGACAATCTATATTCCAGTTACACTTGCCTATGACTTTGTGCAGAATATTCCACACTCATTTCTGGGCCTTTGCCCATATTGTCTGTCATTCCCAATCCACTCTCCCTCTTCACCTGCCCTCTTAGCATCCATGGCTCCTTTTAATCCTTAGCTTAAATAACATCTTTGATGGGGAGGCATTTTCTAGCTCTTCAAAGTATTAATGCTCCTCCTCATCCCCTTGAAAGTGCTTCATAAAGATTTTTAAATGAATGTGCTTTATCCCTTTCCTGTTGAAGAGAAGATTCTTCTGGGTGCTGAGTTTTTTTCTGTTTGTGTCTCTCAAGGCCCAGTTTATAGTGGGCGCTTTATAAATATCCATGGGATTGAGTAGAAGAAAGCTGATTTGACTTGGGATATAGATGCTTTGAAATGATGGGAACTTTTCATGGAAGTCACTGCTCTTTTTTCAGAAGTATGGTAGAGGAGAGGAAATCCAGAAATGGTCTGGCCTCTGCCCCCCAGCTTTTAGGGAGAGGAAACTTCAAAGCTAGACACAATGAATGGAGAAGAGCCTAGATCTTCAAATTCTAAAAGATTCCAGCCCGGGTGGGACTGAAATGTCTCAAGAAGGAACTTCTCAGGACACATTGGTGAAGAAAAGAGGGAGCAACTCCAAGAAACAATATCCGTATCCAAGGGACTCACTGACTTAGATTTTTAAAACACCTGGGCAGAAGATGGAAGCAGGGATGGATGATGGAGGATAAATAGCAGGAAAAAAGTCCAGCACACTCCCATAAAAAGTGTTAGAAATGATGATGAAGGTCAGAATAAACTGCAAAGAAATGCTTAGCATCAGGACAATATAAAGGGAACTTAAAGAAAAAGCAGAATTACTAAGTTATTATTTTGTTGATTTTTTTTCCTGTCAAGCAGAATGATCTTTGTAGAGAGAAGCAGGAATTGAAGCCTCTTCCATTCTGTTGTTTTTCTTGAGAGCTTGACAATATTGCCAAGGCTATGATTGGGAAAGGTGCCATTAACCTGAGGGAACTAAGGAAAACCTTCTGTCACAAAGGAGAACAAAAAAAACTTGTACTGCACCTTGGGCAATTTTGGATAATCCATTATTGTTAATATTTTGCCACTCACAGAATACCCTGGAGGCTCCCACAGAGCTTGCTAAGTCTCAGAAATTTAACTTTGAATGTATACATTAATTTCATGAGCACTTCTGTAGACTCACTGAATTCCCAAACATGTCTGCTCCATCCTCCCTCTTCTACAAATGAATGAATGATTGGAAAAATATCAAGTCCTTGCTCTGTCCCCAGCACTGTCCTAAGACCTAGGGTCACTAACCCTATTAGGTGCCTGGCCATGTTATTCCCAATGACAAGATAGTTTGTCTTTCTGATATTTAGGCATTTTTCCTGGCTCCAGGCCTGGCATTCTATTCACTATGCCACTTAGATGCCCTAGAAGAATCAATAGAGTTTCTTAAAACATTTCTGTTTTATTCTGAGAAATGCTCTTGTTTTCATGAACTGCAGGCTAGTGGCTGGAGAGTTTCCTTGGTTATATACGTAACCCAATTAAAGGCAGTCAGTTAGCCAATCAGTGTGTATTATTAAGCACTTTAGGATGTCATAGGAGAAATGCTGAAAAAAAGGCAGAAGTGGTGTAATAAGTGGAAAATGTAGAACTAGATTTCGTGAAGTAGATCTCTGTGAGTATTGCTTTGGATCCCATCAGTGAGCAACACAGGATAGGATTTTCTCTAAAGTGATTTTTTTTTGGTTGATCCTGATAGTATGTATAGTAGTGAGATGTGTTTCTGTTGAGGGTACCTATATTCTAAAGTGAATTGAAAGAATATTGTAGATAGCATAAAATACCTGAGAATAAACCTGCCAAAACAGACACAGGAACCACAGAAATATAAACATAAAATGAATTTTAGACAAAGTCAGATCTAAGTAATTGAAAAAAAATTGTTATTGTACATGGGTAGAGAAAACCAATATAAAAATGACAATTTTTATTCAATTTAATTCCAATTAATTAACTAAAAATTATCTTACTGAGTTAGGAAGCAGTTATTATACCCTAACTATACCCTAACTATATTATAAACTAATATTATAACTATATTATATTATAGTTATATATATATATATATAACTCTAACTATATTATAAAAGGATTATTGAATGCAAAATGGATAATTTTTATAATTTTAAATTAAAATTTTCATATATATATATATATATATATATATAAACTTATATAGCCAAGAATAAGAAATTGCAGAAAATTGGGAAAAACTTTTATAAACAATCTCTCGATAGAATATGATCTGGTAGTAATATTACTTTGGTATAGAAAATGATGAGCTGATTGACTTAATAAAAAATATGGAAACACTTACATTTATGAAGGAAGATGCTATCCACCTTCAGGGAAACAGGAAACAACTGGAAATAGGCATAATACAGCCATATATCTGTGTATGAACATTTATTTATATTTATAGTTATAGTTATCTATGTACATACGTGTACATATGTGTATGTACACACACACACATATATATATATACAAATATATACACATACATACATGAATCTATTGATCTATCATCAACTCTCCCACTTAATTATAGACTGTTTTTTAATTCTCATTTTATATTTATATCTAAAATATTTATATTTATATTTAAGTTTAAAATAAATTAAAGATACCAAAAAATCCCAACAAAATATGTTTTTAGTACCCTAAAATAAAATAAAGAATATTGGGACTTTGGTAGAAAGAAGCTCCCTGCTTGGTGCCTAGTTATCCTGTAGATCTGCCTCCCAGGATTGTTGTAAGAATGAAAGGAAATAATACATGTAAAATACTTTGAAAACTTGTAAAGCACTAGGTAAAGTCAAGTTGTAGGTACTGTTATTACCACGGGGCTGCTATATAATCAGATTGGCCATGTCTGGATGGATTATTAAGATCATTGGGGCTCCTTCAGATTGATAAACTCTTTCTTTGGAAAGGTCATACTAGAGCTTTCCTTCCTCCAGAATTACTTAAAATCCACCTGGTGATATAGTTTAGAACCTTCTTCAGGGTGAGAGCAGAGGACTTGTCTAGGAGAGTCCAGGGGCTTAAAGTGATGTTGATTGGGAATTATAAAGCTATGATTCCAAGACCTATGGTCTTTTATTGTAGCTGCTGATAAATCTTGTACAATTCTAATTGTAGCTCCAGTATGAATTATTTTTTTTTTCTCTTGTTTCTTGCAAAACTTTCTCTTTGATCTGGGGATTTCAAAATTTGGCAATAATATTCCTATGTGTGTTCCACAATGGATCTTATTGAGGTGGTGATTAGTGGATTTATTCTATTTCTATTTTCTCTTCATGTTCTATCACTCCAGGACAATTTTCTTGGATTATTTCCTGCATTTTTGTGTTAAGGTTCTTTTTTTTGTCACAACTTTCTGTCAATCCAATTATCCTTATATTTTCTCTTCTTGATCCATACTCTAAATCTGTCATTTTTCTTATGTTTCACATTCTGCTCTATTTTCTTATTCTTTATAATCTGTTTTGTTATTTCTCGGTCTCTCATAGCTTCATTGACTTTCCCTTGCCCAATTCTAATTTTCAAAAGGTTATTTTCATCTTTGAGACTTTGTACATTCTTTTCTAGTTGGTTAAATTTTTGTACATACTCTTTATTTTTCTTGTATGTTTGTTCATATTGACATCTATTTATTTATCTGTTTATCTATTTATAGTTTTTCCTCAATATCTCTCATTTGATTTTTAAAGGTTTTTTTTTTTTTGAGTTCTTCTATAAATCCTCTCTGGGCAAGTGAGTCATTTAACATTACTGTTTGGGGTGGAAGTTTTGTTTTCACTCAGGTGTCCTTCTCTGAAGATGAATCCTGGTCTTTCCTGCCTCACAATATGTTTCTATGGTAAGATTCTTTCTTTGCTGGTCCATTTTTAAAATGAGGTATTAGTGTAAGCACTTCTAATTGTGGGGTAGGAGTTGGTACCTCAGGATTCCCTTTAGCTCTCCACTCTGACCAGGAATCCCAAACCAAGAGCTCTACCCTCCTGCAAGTGCCCACAGCCTGTGGCTTCCTTGCCCCACTTCCTCTGTACTCCTGATGTGCTGGTTCCTTCTCATCCAGGGCCATGTCTCAGCAACACAGCTGGGCCTGCTGTTCCTAATCAGCCAAGGTTCCTTCAGTCTTTTTTTTTTTTTAATTTTAAATTTTAATTTTAAAAAAAAAATTATTGGTTCCTTCAGTCTTTCTGGACTCAGACCCTGACTCCACAAATAGTAGGGAAGGTGAGAGTTTTTTGGTGGTTTCTCTTGAGGCCTGAACCACACCTCACTGGCCTAAGAGGTCCCCATTTGATGGTTCAGCAAAGCTAGTTCAGAGTTTTACACTTCATACAGGTTAAGCCCGGGGTCTTCCTTCAGATAGTCTCAGGTTATATCTGGAAGACCCCTGTTTTGCCCAAGTCTTCTTGATATTTCACCATTCTATGTTTGCCCTGAGGTGCAAATTTGTTCTATTTGTGGGGGAAATCTGGAGAGCTTGAAATTTAGCAACCTGCTCTGTGATCTTCCCAGAATCTTCCCTCCCTCTTTCTTTTCTATTAGTTTCCTCAATACTGAGAAGATTGAGAGTAGAGGATTTATTTAGCGCTCCAGGAAACGGTGTTCGGTAACAAATTTTAAGGGATTTTAATGATGCTGCTGACATTGACTTAAAGTCCAGAGACTTTCACTTAAAGGAAGCGGTCTCTCTGCTGGAGATGTTTCTGGGGGAATTATGGGTACCCTGTCTGACTGACAAATATTTCCAGTCACACCTGACAATGACAGGTAAGTAAAAATACCAGGAAAGAGATAAAAAAACACACTTTTTAAACTCAACAAATGCGTTTGGAGCTTGTGTTATTTTAAATCACAGTAATGTGACCATTGGTCTTAAAGCTATTAGCATCTGTTCACATTCATGGGATAATCCAATGTTGTCATTCATTCTCACTGCATAGTAGAGTTGCATTCAATGCCATTTCTACTCCCCCTTATTTATAACTTGGTTCTGGAGAAGAAAAGAAAGCTGGAGACTGTGCAAGCCTCAGGTTTCCAGGCTAAATCCATCCATTTTTGAGGATATTGTTCAGTGATTAGATAGAAAATACAGATTTATTAAGTGCCTACTTCATGCCCTGCATTGGTCAAAGTGGCGATGGTGGCAGGACTTGCCTGGCATACGCTGTCTCTTGTCACTCCCTGAGGGAGCCTTCTTGCTTCATCTCGATGGGAGCAAGGAATTATTGAGCAGTTATGGCTGTGGGAGCAGGCTTGGAATCAAGTCTTAGGATCCGAGTGGATGGAGTATTGGCTTCTTTTCTCAGGACTCTGGGGTTGACATTCTGGACTTTCTCCATCCAGGTCTGGGATTCGGGTGATCTCGTTGTCTCCAAATTCTCCCTCAAAGTATTTTACTCTTTCATCTGACTGGCAAGTTCTGTCTAACCAGGAGTCATCTGAAAAAGATCTGGAGCCTTTAATGGCTGCAAGCTCTTGCCGAGTCACCGGTGTGATAGGAAAGCAAAGCAAATGGATCCAATCACAGGATGAGTAACAATGTCCAGCTTTGGGCAGGGAATCATCCTGCCGTGCCCTGTGCTGGTTAGACCACTTCTTGTCTCATTTTAGAGAAGATATTGGGAAACGATATGGTAGAGGGTGAGGAACCCTGGGCTTTTCCGCTACTATCCTTGGGTTTGAATATCATTTCTGACCTTTTCTAGTTAGACTTATTAGCTCATGAGCAAGCCAGTTTATAGTCTAATGTCAAGCCAGAATGAGTCCAGCAGTAGTCACCTAATGGATGTTTATTGATTTATTGAATTGATTTAGAAGTCACATTACCTTACTAATCTTTAATTTCCTTCTCTGTTAAATGAAAATAATACCTATGGGTATCTTTGTTTTACGGTAATTGTGGTAATACATATAAAACACTTTCCACGTCATATTATTATTGTAATTCTGAGAAGGGCAGTGAGGCTGGTGAAGAAGCTTGAGGACATGCACTATGAAGATAAATTGGAGAACTTGGGGATGTTTACCTTGGAGAAGAGAAGAGAAGACTCAAGGGTAAAGTGGTGGACATCTTCTTGTGTCCACATGGCTCTCTTATGAAGAACGGATTGGTTTTGTTCTGCTTGATCACAGAGGCTGAACAAAGCTGCATGGATGAGGGATCACAATGGTAAATTTCACCCCGATGCTGATCATCGAGGCATTCCAGAGTAGGATGATTTTCCCAGAAGGCAGAGCATCTCTTTGCCCTGGCTTCTTTCTGACACAAACTTTAGAATGGGCTTCTTTCCAGGTGTGGGTTGGACTACATGGCCTTTGGCATCCCTTCCAATTTTCATGTGATGATATCCTTTTTTAAATAGTATTTTATTTTTCCAAATATATATATATATAAATAAATTTCAACATTCATTTTTATAAAAAATTTATGTTCCAAAATTTTCTCTTTGCCCCCTTACCTCCTCCCACCCCCAGACAACAAGCAACCTGATAGAAATTAATGTGATGGGATCCTAGTAACTTGTTTTTTAGAGATGAGACATTGTGTAGGTTGTTTCACATCACCATGCACACGTAGCTTTGCTGGGGTTTAGGAGTCATTCCTTTCCTCAACTTTTACTCTTTTATGGGTACATTCCCCTTCCCTCAATACTGAGTTTTTGGCATTTGTAGAGTGGACTTATTCTTGACCAGGGTTAAATAAGGAAACACAACCTACTTTCCAATGACATTTTCACCACTCTCAACAGAAATGGCTTATTGGATTCTAAATTATTTCTTGATATAAAAGAAAATAAAAACACATTTACACCCACAACAGCACCTTTTCTACAGAACAGTTCTCTAGCCAGACAGTCATTTATAAACTCAGAGCCCTGCGGGGGCTATAGCCAAAGAGACAGCTCTGCCTTAACTACTGTCATGTTCCTGATGCTTTTCACAAATAGAAGTTAATAGCATCTGGAGAGAAAAATCTATTTTCTGCCTTGGTGTGAGCTGCCAGTGGCTACTTATTGTGGAGGCTTCCTGGAGCAAGTTGGCAACAAGCAACTCCTTGGGGCCTGGTAAGAGCCAATCTTGCCATTTACAACTGAAATCTTAAACTGTGAAAGTTACTTTTCAGAAGGACAGCGTTGAACAGTGGGTACGACTTCAGTAGGGCTGAAGGGTTGATTGGACTCCTTAGACCAGGGCAAGATGTTCCATGTTCCATGGCAGGTACAAAATGTGGGAATGCTGAACACCAGCCTGAATAACCTCCTGAAGCAACCACTCATTTCATACTGAGGCCAGCCACAGGGGTTTCTCCCTCATGCACCAAAAAGGGTCCTTGTTGAATTTTGGCATTGCCTGCAGACACAAAGAACATGCCGGCTGCAGTTTTCTCTAAAGTGCTCCTGGTGTCAAAGGGTCCGGATTCCTGGGGAAAGTCACAGGAGGCTGTTTTCTCAGCTAACATTAGATTATTTATGAGTACATTTTGTGGCTGGTCATTCAGACCATTCCAAATATCCATAAATTATTGGTTTTTTTGTGTGTGTGGTATTCAATATTTCCCATAAAATACTAATAAGGCACTTTGTCTAATGCTTTGCTGAAGTTATGTTTAATTATACCTATACTGTTTTCCTATTTGTTGCCTATAAATACGTCTTCATCTCCATCAGTCTTTAAAACAAACAAAATCCTTCAGCTGATCTTGCCATCAGCGAAAATTGTTTCATATGATTCTTTCTTTTACAGTCAAAATCCTAGCAGGGTTTTCTATATATGTGGCCTTCTTCATCCTGTAAACCAAGAAGTCTCCATTCCCAGCCTTCATTTGCTCCCCTCACCTTCTAACTTGGCTGTTTTCCCACTGGACTGTAAGGTTACCAATGATCTCCACTGCAAAAGAGAGTGGAAGCATTTTTCTTGACCTCTTTGCACTGGCATTTCCTTATTCTTGGACATTTCTTTCTTTGTGATTTTTGATATTGTTCTTTTCTCTTTTTGTGTCCATGATACTGTTCTTTCTTGGTCCTTCTCTTGATTTATTGACATTCCTTCTCAATTTCCTTTGTGAAATCATCCTCTTAACTTTTCTCTCTCTATTCTCACCCTTGATGAACTTATTAGCTCCTATTGGTTAAAATGATCATCTCTATACCCCGATTCTTCTCTTGGATTATAATCTTATATTTAAAATTGCTAGTTGTCTCTCTTGGATATCCCACAATAACCTCAAATTTGACTCTATTCAAAACAGAATTCATGTTTTCCCCCAAACTATTCTTCTTTTACATTTCCCCATTTCTAAGTACCTGCACTTTCCCAGGCAACGTTGCAGTTACCAATGACCCTTCTTCCTCACCTTTCATATTCAATCCATTTTCACATCTTGTCAATCTTCCCTCCATATGCCTTTCTTCCATGTCCTTGACTACTTACAGAACTGCTACCCTAACCCTACCCTAGCTGCTAACCCTAATCCTTATCACCTCTCTCTTGAATAATAGCAATAGCTTCTTCTCTAGTTCCCCTTCTTTTAATTTCTTCCATCTCCAGTTCATTATTATTTGACACAATAGTTAAATTGATATTCCTAAAACACAAATCTAACCACATTACCCATCTTAACTGGTCAATTAATCAATCACCAGTTGTTCATTGAATGCTTACTCCATGCAGACCCTGTATGAAACCCTGAAGGCACAATCTCTTTGCTCACAGAGCTTTTGTTCCACTGGGGGAGATAGCAAGTACGTATCTATACATATACAATATACATCTACCGTCAAAGTAGTTCTATACAATCTTGGCTGGGAGAAAGTGTACTAGTAGTTAGGGAATCTGGAGAGCTTCAGGCAGAAGATGATGCTTGAGCTGTATCTTAAAGGGAGAAATTCTACAAGGCAGAGGTAAGGAGGGAGTACATTTTTAGACACATGAAATAGCCAGTACAACAACTCAGATATGGGAGATGGGAACAGAAATTAGTTTAATTAAGTTGGGTCATAGAGTATAGGAGCAAGCAGCAAAGTTTAGTGATTCTAGAAAGACTGGGATGAGGCTATAGTGTGAAAAGCATAAGTACTAAACCAGAGTTTGTATTTTATTCAAGGGGCAATGGAATTTCTTAAGAAGGAAAGTCATATATTATGATCCATACATAAGGATGATCACTATAGCCTCAGTGTAAGAGAGATAAATTGCAAGATTCTAAAGACTAGCAGATCAATTAGGCAGCTTTCAAAATAATGCAGGCTGTAGCTAATGAGGGCCTGAACTAAGCTGGCAATTGTGTGTGAATGGAGAGAAGGATATGGTAGAGTTAGAAAAGGCAAGATCTGGTGACTGTATATATAAGTTGAGAAAAAGGAATCATAGATAACGCTAAGTTCACAAAAGGTTCTAGAAGAATTTCAATGCAAATAGGGAATTTTAGAAGAGTCTATGGCTGGGGGAAAAGATAAAGACTTTAATTCTCGACATGCTGAGTTTGAGTTGTCTCTGGTACATCGAGTTGGAAATATCTAATAAGAAATGGATGGATGATCTAAGACTAAAACTTTAGGGAGAGAAGGGAGCCTGCTCTCGCCACAACACATACTTAGTACATACAAATGCTTATATACATACGTACATATATGTAAGTGTGGCTTGAATAAAGCCACAATGATTCTTGGCTATCACCGTTGCTTACCGTGGTATTTGATATCCACCACATTCAAAACATAATCTGACATTTAATCTGTAACTGGAATATAAATCAGATATTGACCTGTCATTGGGCAGATAGATTATTTCCCATTAAAAAAAAATAGGACATTTTCTCTCTCCAGTCTTGAGATGTTATCCCATTGTTTTGCTGTCTTAATTCTTATCCCTTCTATCAAATCCATAGACTCATTGTTTTTTGTTCTTTCCAGTTCATTGATCATTTTAATTGGTAGAGAAAATGAGCAAAAGAAGAGACCAATAACTTTTCCAGTTATGCTGAGAAATGATCTCTTTCATTTTCCAGACCCTCATCCAGCCTGGGAAATAACTTTTCTTAGATTTTTCCCTCTTTTCCCGTATGACTAAATATCCTTTTGATTATCTTTAGCTTTTCTTGCTGACCTTATCCCATTGAACCTTTGGCATTGCTGAAACTATTCTTATAGAATAAGGGCATATGTTTTTACTTCCCTTTGATTACTTATTTTTGCTTTCCTCTCCTCGACATTTAAAAACTCATGTATATTAACTGCTGACTTCTATGTATATCTGTATTATTTCTTTAGGTGACTGCTCCCTTTCCTATTCATGAGTTTTTCTTTTGGTGTTCAGAATTTTGTTTGTGGGAATTTCTCATTTTATTGATAAAATAAAATCCCTTATAAAAATCCCTTCTCTGAAACTTTTGAAATATGACCTTTTCAAATCTAGTGTGCATGTCAGACTATGCTGATATTTGTCTCATCTTCTTTATCACAAATTTAAGATGTAATTTTCACTTTCTTCTAAGATTCCCATCATTTCTTTATTATGATTACTTTTTTCCTTGTAAGTAAAATCAGATTCAGGGAAAAACAAACATTGTTGGTTTGTTGACATTTTCTAACACTTTGCACATATATTAAATACATAATCAGTGCTTAATAAATGTTTTGATTAATTTGATTAAATGGTTGATCTTTTTAGAATGAAATTATAACTAAAGTAAATAAAAAAAACAACTATTTGTCACTCTGGAAGAGTAGAAAAACTCAATTTTCCATCCATTTTCTCTTTATGTTAATGTAGTCTTGTAATTTTGATTCCATAATGATTGGACTAATTTATAGTTCTCCCAATGTGTATTATTCTTCTGCTAATCCATAGGCCTTCTGTTATTTACTATTTTTCTTTTGTGTTATTTCCCCCCCAATTTGTTAAGAATGAGGCAAAAATCTCAGAGATGTTTTGATTTGTGTTTCTCTTATCATTAACAGTTTGGGACAATATTTCATATTTTTATTAATAGTTTGTAATTCATCCATCATAAACAGTTATTTCATATTCTTTGACCACTTTTTCATTGGGGGATAATTCTTGCTCTTATTTATAAACATTAATTTCCCAATATAGTTTGAATTTCATAACTTGTCAGAAATATTTGATACAAATTCTTTTTTCCATTTGACACATTCACTTATCCTACATGAATTGACTTCTGTCTGTATAATTTTTTTCATTTTATGTAATCAGTGATTTATTTCATTTACCTAGAAAAATCCATTCCTACATTGCACACGTACAAAAATTATACACATATATACACACATAACAGAGACATTTATTATTCTTAATTTTTCTTTATCATTTATTTAATTTACCAACTTTTCTAATTTTTTTTACCCAAGATTGCTAATTTTGATGATTGTTGTTTTATAATACAATTTGAGACCTAGAAGAGCTATCTGCTTTTAAATAATATTTTTCCTTTTATTTTTCTTACAATTTTGACCTTTTGTTGCTTCAAAAGATATTTTTTATTTTTTGCTGAGGCAATTGGGCTTAAGTGACTTGCCCAGGGTCACACAGCTAGGAAGTATTTGTATCTGAGACCAAATTTGAACTCAGGTCCTCTTGACTTCAGGGCTGGTGCTCTATCCACTGTGCCACTTAGCTGCCCCATTTATCATTTTTTGATAAAAACGTGTTATCATTTAACTAGGTCATGGTAATTTGTATAAAAAACATTAAATCTATAAATTAAATTTTCATAGTATTATTTTTTCATATTTCCACCTCCCAAACATAGATATTCAATCATTTAAATAATTTTCTTTGTAGTGTTTTGCAATTGTGTTTATACCTTCAGTGTGTCCTATTGGATCAACTCCTATGTATGTTATTCTTTTTAGCTATTTTGGATATTTCCTTTTCTATTTCTTTTATTCCAGAATTTGTTATTATTATAGAAAAAAATTTTGATGATATTATGTAATCATTTTGTATATTATGAAGTTATTTCCTTACATTATTTATTATTTCAATGAGTGTATTTGACAATACTCTCAGGATTTCTATGTAACTCACCTTGTCAACAGAAATCAGAGATAATTTTATCACTTTTATGTTCATTTTTAAACTTTTAATGTGATTCTTTTGTCTTACTGTTAGCATGTGAATTTCTAGATTTATATCAAACAAGAATGAAGAAAAGGGACCATAGTTTTACTCACATTTAAAAGAAAAACTTCTATAGTTGTCCCATTGAGAATATTAGCTTTTTGCTATGTATATGTGTGTATGTGTATGCATATATACACACACACACATATATATGTTTCATTATATTAAAATGGCCCTTCTCCGGAATACTTCAGGATTTATTTCTTTACTTATAGCATTTGTGCTATAAAGCATCCACTGATATGTGGTTTGAGCTGTTTCTATTTTTAATATGATTAATTATGCTGATTATTTTTCCGAATGTTGAGCCATCATGTCTTTGTGCATTTATTTGCATAGGGTATAGAGTCCCATTCCTAGAATATACTTCCTCTTCACCCCCCATCTTTTGAGTGTCTTTTTTCATTCAGATCTTAGCTCAGATATCCCCTCTTACTTCACTCCTTTGCTGATCTCTCATCCCCATCCACCAGCTTATCACCTCTGATCAAAATGATTATTTTGTTCATAATTCTGTAGCACCCCCTCTTGACCAACTTCTCTAGATGGCAGCTACCATTGGGATGTACTATCATCTGCACTCAACTATAGCTCACAAACTGTACTCACCCTGTAGACTGGCTCCAAAAAGTCATTTGCCAAAATGACTTGTAGTTTGGGACTAGTAGTTCCCAACATTCTCGGTTTAAACCTGAGTCTCTCTCCCCCAAATTTCCATTTCCTTCAGTACTAAAACAAGTTTTTAAAAATCCATGACGTTTATTTTTTTTTATAATCAGGATTTGTATTTCTTGAAATTGCTTCATTTTTTTCTTCTGTATCTATGTAAGTGGAGAACACTTGACTTTTTCCTTCAACTGTGCTTCAGATATCTGAAACTGACTGACTCTCAAGCTTCTGGATGGGATGTATCCTTCTGCATTTAATTATGGACCCCATGACCCTTTCCTCTCTCTTCCCATCCCCTTCACACTCTTGTCCAAGATCCCACAAATGCCACATTTCATAAAGCTGTTCTTAGTATAGATGTATTTGAAGTACCACTCTTCAAATGTCTTTTAGAGGTCACTTGGGGCACAACCAATATCTAATTTGATTCACATTTCATAAAGGAACCCACAGGGAATAGCTACTTTATAGTCTGTTAATCACCTGACTATTTACCATTGGATCATACATTTTCAAATGTAAGAAAACTTAGAGGTTGTTGGATTCAATTTTCTTTGTTTGAAGATAGAAATCAAGGCACAAAAAGATTAAGTTATTTGTCCAACTGGTAAGTAGATGAGATAGGATTAAAACTCAGGCACTCATGATTCTTAAATTCAATGTTCTAACTACTGTGCAGCACTGACTCTCTATTTTTTTCTCTTAAAAGCTTTTTTTATTTTCAAAAATATGCATAGTTCTTAACATTGGCCCTTGAAAAACCTTGTGTCCAATTTTTTTCTCCCTCCCTTCTCCCCACCCCTAGACAGCAAGTAATCCAATATATGTTAAACATATGCAATTCTTATATACACATTTCCACAATTATCATGGTACACAAGAAAAAATCAGATCAAAAAAGAAAAAAAGAGAAAAATGCAAGCAAACAACAACAAAAAGTTAAAATACTTTGTTGGGATTCACACTAAGTTCCCCCAGTCTTCTCTGGATGTAAATGGCTTTCTCCATTACAAGACCATTGGAACTTGCCTGAATCATCTCATTGTTGAAAAGAGCCACATCCATCAGAATTGATCATTGTATAATCTTGTCGCTGTGCACAATGTTCTCTTGATTCTACTCAGTTCATGTAAGTCTCTCCAGGCCTCTCTGAAATCATCCTGCTGGTCATTTCCTACAGAACAATAATATTCCATAACATTCATATACCACAATTTATTCAGCCATTCTCCAGCTGATGGGCAGCCACTCAGTTTCCTGTTCCTTGCCACTACCAAAAGGGCCGTCACGAACATTTTTGCACATGTGGGTCCTTTCCCTTCTTTAAAATTCTTTTCGGATACAAGCCCAGGAAAGACAATGCTGGATCAAAGGGTATGCACAGTTTGGTATTCTTTTGGGCTTAATTCCATATTGCTCTCCAGAATGGTTGGTTCAATTTACAACTCTACTGACAATGTATTAGTCTTACTCACAAATTAAAACTAGGCGGGACTTCAATAGCCTTTCCTTTGTATTGCTATAATCAGCCTGGGCTTTCTGGGACTTTTCTATACTTATATGTATTCATGTGTCTTATAGACTATAAGCTCCTTAGGATAAGGTTGATTTCATTTTTGATTTTCTATCCCCAACTCCTGGCCGGCTGCAGTGTCTGTCACACAGCAGTTGCAGAATAGTGTCACATGCTTGTTAAGCACTTAAATGATTGCATGAAGAAACAGTATACATGGATTTCCTCTCAGCTTCTCTGATGTCCCACTGAGTGGTCTTTCCATTCAGTCTCACTGACTCCTTTTGGACTAATGTCACTGGGACAGTTTCTGAGAGACTTTGGGCAAGCTTTTCCCCCATTCCATTATTGCTACTAATCATATTAATGTCGTCTGCTCTGGGATGAACTGAAGTAAACTTTATAAGGTTCTAGGTGTGTAAATTCCATTTGAGAACTGAATAAAGCATTACAATAAGCATGTATTATAGATGGAGCAAATAGGTAGAATTACTATAGAGAAAGCAATATAGGAACAATCTCTCCTCTGGCAGAAAGGAGAGGAAATAGTGGATTTTTCTATGCTTAGTTAAGAGAACGATGGCATTGCTCAGTCAAGCTGTCTGTCTTCACAAGGAATAAATACAGAAAAAGAAGGATGAGTGATGAAAATCTAAACACTGAAATCACATACCCAGGAAAGTGGGTTTTGCTCTTCTTATGCTGTTTGAAATTCTCTTGGGATGGTAAGTCCCCATCTTATTGGTCTTATTGACGGAGTCAAAGTTCCTATAGAAAGGCTTCTAGTTGAGAGCTGATGATGAGCTCCACAGTCTGTCATTGAGGAAAGATGCTGCTGTCATTGTCACCCCAGATCTCTGGCCAGCAGATGTTGAGCTGCTGTAACAATTCATGAGAATATCTCCTAAGGAACGGAGGAGATACTCTCCTAAGGAAGATGTTCCTGTGTTCCTGAAGGGCATGTCCACATTGATGAATCCACATTTTGAATATTTTGAACAGTGAACCCCCCAGGACCCACTATAGCATTTTCAGGGACTAGAAAATCATTTATATGAAAAAAATCAGAATTACTAGTCTCCCAGTTTCCCAGATGAAAGTTAGAACAAACACTGCAAGGCTGCTACAGTGGATAAGCTGCTCACCCAAGCCATCCCCCTTCCTTTTGGCACGACGTAGGCTGGCCATTACATCATCATTGGTCTGTCTTTTCCAATGCAGTATAGATAAGGAGATGTGACAGAGAGAGCCATCCTTAATTCAGCACATCCTGTCTGAAGCATTCTTTGGAATGAATGCATTTCTGACTGAACTCTACTGAATACAAATGATTTATGGAAGATGAAGAGAGTAGGAACCAAAAATAATCCTGCTCCTTAAGACTGTGAGAAAATGTTGATTTTTGGCAGTCGTGGGTCACCCATGGACCAGAGTTGTTTTCCAGCAGAGCATTAGCCCTGGAACTGTAACTTCAAACCCCCTGTCTATGAATGGGGAAACTGAGACCCAAGTTTTTCCCAAAGTCACATAGAGAGTAAGACTAGAAATGGGATTTTACTGAAGAAAAAAAGCCATATGAAGTGAAAACAAAACTTAAGGCTTTTGCCATGAGCAGAATTTGCAACTTCTTGCAAAAATCTTTCATTATTCATTGGTCCCCGAAGGGCTGCCTCTGGGAATTGGTCCTGGATGATGGCATTAAAGTTTTATTGAATCATCTGGCCCAATTTTCTGACGCGGAGAATTGAGTCAGCTCCAATAATGTGCTATTGGCAGCCTTCTCAGCATCACCTGCAGAGCCCTTAGAGCAAGCTGGTGCTGCAAATGAATCTCTACTCATGCAAATCTGGGATGAGAAGAGATAGAAGGACTTAGACCTGACCTTCTTTTAGCAAATTGGGATGAAGAGGCAGGGATAAAAGAGCAAAAAGGCTCAAGCATCTTACCCAGCTGTCACTGCTGGGATGCAATGGGTAGGATTACAATTCTACATCAGAAATAGGGCAGAATATTGGGTATGAAGAATGCTGGCCAATGCAAAGCCCGCATGAGAAGAGAGATGTAAGAGAGCCAGTGGTTGAGAGTGGGATATTTTGATCTGAAAGCAGTGAATGGATGTGTGTGTGTGTGTGTGTGTGTGTGTGTTTTATATGAATCCTTTTCACTGTTCTTCAGTCTCCTTGGAGTATAGTCCTAATACTATTATAATTTTGTTAAAGTCTATATACCATTCAATAACTATTAGGTTATAGTTCCAAATTACTTTCCAGAATGGCTTTCTAATACATAACCATGACAAATAATGTTGTATTCCTGTTTGGTAAAGGAACACATCCACTTAAAGAATTAATATTAAAAATCCCAAACAATCTGACTTGCACAATAAATACTCATCATTTTTCCAGTGAGAAGCCATTTTCTTTCTAATCCAAATTCTTTCAATCATGGATCCTAGAACTGAGATGTCCATATAGTATTACTTTCCATTTATCTAAAAAAAATCAGTTTAGCTATTGTACC
Source organism: Sarcophilus harrisii (assembly GCF_902635505.1). Classification (NCBI taxonomy): domain Eukaryota; kingdom Metazoa; phylum Chordata; class Mammalia; order Dasyuromorphia; family Dasyuridae; genus Sarcophilus; species Sarcophilus harrisii. The sequence continues at coordinate 658,112,611 of NC_045427.1, forward strand.
CTTCTTTTTATTGAACATTGACTATTTTTATAAGGAATTCCAGCTAGCTGTAGGTAATATAGTCTGTGATTCTGTGTCACAACTAAAAAGAATCTTAGGGATCTCTTTAGTTCATCTTCCTGATTTTACAGAGGAGAAAACTAATATTACTATTCCATCTTTCCATTCCCTCTACTGCCAGATTTCTAAAGAAAACAGATTTAATTTCTTACCTCTACTTCCTCATTACACTGGTATCACTTTCCCCCCAATCCTTTGCTATCTGGTTATTTCCAACTCATAATTAATCCATGAAACCGCACCTGGATCAGGAGGGATCTTTTTCCTTGGATCTCACTTGGCATTTTGTTCCACAGCTCTCTATAGTACTTATCCTATATCATTGTAAATCACAGTTATTTATGTTTGTGTCTTATTTACCTACAAAACCATGGGCTTCATGTCAGGCCACGTCTGAATCAATCAAGTATTCATTATAATATTTATCATAGCCTAATTTTTTTGTCTCAGAACCCAGTGCAATATTCTACACTCACAGAATCCTTACAATGGAAAGGTCCTCAGCAATCTAATTCAATCCATACCGGGACAAGAATAGTCTGCATAAAATCCCAACAAGCAGTCACTCGCCTTTTGCTTAGTGTGGTCTTTAATTGGGGAGACCTACAGTGTCCCAGGCTGTTCCTAAAGGTTAGAAATCTCTTCCTTTCATCAAAGTGGGCATTTGTTTCTCTATAAAATGTGCTCATTATATTCTGTACTGAGGAAGAAAAATATGTTCTACATCTCTCCACCAGGCCTTTTTGTTTGATATCTTCCCAGCCAATATTTGCAATTCTAGGGTTGGGGAACAATTCATATAAAACTATACTATATGTACAAGGAAGGGAGATAATTTTGCTTCATATCAATAATAATCAATACATTCAGCTCAATATTTCTGCTCTCCCTGACACAAATTGAAAATTTTTCATGACTTATGTATTTCTCTTCTTTGTGCTGCATCCTGTTTCAGGACCAGAACTAAACTGAGGCCCATGACAGAGAATTGGGACCTACCTCCAAGGACCATGTGTATGTTTGTGTGTCTTAGTGATGGGCATCCAAAAGTCACAATTGTCGACTGATCTTGGGAACTGTATTCGTTCTTAGGCTGTGAAACCTGGATTAGGAAGGTTATTTGAAGAATTCATTTTTCCAGAATAACTCATTCCTTGGAGGTTCCCAATAAATCAGAGTTTGGGAAGCTGCCTTGAACTGATTTTTAAAGGTCCAACAGTTTAGATGGTTTCTCTTGTACACAGGGACATTAACAGATGTGGACAGGAGATACCTCTGCAGAGACAATGAACTTTACATACAAAGGAAGGTTTTGAGAATACCCTTGATCATCACTTTGCATCTCTTGTGAGCTCTACTATTGAAAAGTGGCACATCTCACATGTTATCATAAACTGAAGGATATTAAAACTATTGATTTTGTCCAAAGTCTGATTGCATCTTTTTGTATAACAAGGGATATTATGCTCTCTCTTTCCAGAAATACTCTTTATTTTAGTTTTTACACCCTAATAACTGTGATCAGTCCTGACAGCTGTTGGTGGATCATAGGTAATCAGAGACTTTCAGAGTCGCTGTGTAATTAGCGGTCATCTCGGTTGTGTTGAGACTTAGTTACTCTTTTACAGTTGCTCCATTGGCCCCCCTGGATGAGGCTGTTGAACAAAGAGAAACTGATGCAAGAGAGTAAAAATCATTCCCTCAGACCATTTGAGTGCTAAGAGTATCCTGACTTCTACTCTCCCTTAGGGTTCTAGGGTAATCCTGAAGGTTACTAGGGTTTCTTACTGATCAGCATCCACCAAATTGGGGAAATTATTTTTTAACAACTGTCCCCATTAGATGTGTTTGTAAATGTACTTTCTGAAAGTTAAGTAATTTAGGTGAATATTCAGTGATTGTTATCTTATAATACTATTATTTTACTATAATTGTTATCAGCCAAGCTAACTTAACTTTCAGAAAATGAATTTACCAATGGGTATAACAGGGGCATTTGTTACAAAAATGATCCCCCCAAATGGGATTTAATTCTCCTTTTTTTGCACACATAGGATCTTGAGGATTTTGGTCTCAAACTTATAGCAGAATAGTAGTGAGGCAAATGTTTAGAGCCCATATGTGGGAAAGTTTGAGGAAGCAGAGCAGTGCAATGAATAGGGCATCAGGAAGCACCAGGAAGATTCCTCTTCCTGGACTTCCTGGAGGGAGTACCTGCCCTCAGATACTTAATGGCTGTGTGATCCTGGGCAAGTCACTTAACTCTATTTGCCTCAGTTCATCATCTGTAAAGTGACCTGCAGAAGAAAATGGCAAAGTGTTCTAGTATTTTTACCAAAAAAACCTCAAATGGGATCATGGCGAGTGCGATACAACTGAACAACACCAAAAATTTAATTCCCAACTCCTAGACATTGAGAGATGTGAATATTTTGAGGCTGAAATGAGATAATGGATATAAAGTATTTTTCAAATCTTAAAATGCAATATATAAATGCCATTCTTCATCATAATCAAACTTAAGTTACCAGGCTTCTAGTCCGGTTTTGACTTCATTTTCTGAGCTTTCTGCTTACTTCCTTCAGAGCTCAAGCAATATCTCTAGAACATTGTGTGTGATGGTAAATGTTTAACAGCCCAGCTTTCTGGGAGAAAATAAATGTAAGCATAAACTTTTAAGTTTTCATCTGCATTATCATCACTTTTTAAAAGCCAAGTCAATATCAAGATCCAAGCTCTCATCTGTTGATTTTTTCTGATGGACTCTTTGAAAATTTAATCATGGACTCCAGTAATGAAGTTAGAGCTGGTCCAGGACCCTCCCATTCTCTTCCTTAAGCGTGTCCTCTGAGGTTTCCCCTAGGTACAGTTCTCTCTTGAGTCCTGAGCATTAGTGGGGTAATAGTAGGTATAACCAATATTTCTTTTGGCTTAAAGGGGGCACATAGCTTGAAGATGCTTTTCTTCTGTATGTCTGTAATATTTTTCTCTAAAATGTAATATTCTCTGGTTCAGGTTTCTTGGGGGGCTTCTGGAAGCAGCCTTCCTTTCAGTTCAGTAATCACCCCCAATGCAGCCAGGGATTAAAGTCCAAATCCTTGATTGTCTCCTTCAAAGTTTGTCTCCTTCACTTGAGGCTTGGCTAGTTTTCTGGAGGCCTTCTGGATCTTGGTTTCAGTGTTCTCCACAGGACAGCCGGCCACCACTTCTCTGTCTTCCTTAGTTCTGCCCGACTGGCTTCTCTGGCTTCTGAATCTCTTCAACTCAATCCTGGTTGAGGCTCCAAGCTTATATATACTCTCTAAAGGTGTGAATCTTGTGGAACTATAGTAAGTACTAAGTACATGTGCTGAACTAGAGAACTGTTAAGCATCATGCTAAATAACCATTGTCTTTATTAATTCCACTGACTTAGTACCTTGTAAGAATCCTTTGTTTCAAGTTCAGAGTTCTGGCCCATAACATATCTACTTTGTCCTCGCTATATCTTTCAGTTCTTAATTCGAATGTTGCCATCTGCCAAAACTTTTTCAAGAATACTGCTACCAATAAACACTAGACCTTCTGACCTTTTGAAGGTCACAATAATCTCACCTGCTTAATGGGGAGAGGGAGACTCCTTTCTCCCCCAGGGCAATTTCCTCCTCAAACTTGAATTCAACCACTGTTTAGTAGACTGGTTCCAGAATAGTTTATTGTTTATATAGGGAGCCCAAACAAGCATCATATTCTTTTAAGTGATCACAAGTTATTGTTTGCATGGTTTCACGTGTCTTTCCTCCATGATCAAAGTACTTTCTTCTTCCTAAATTTAGAAGGACTTACTTATCCACCTGCCTTGTTCTTCTGGAATTAATTGAGAGCCCCATTTGAACACAGAAATTTTTTAAAAAGTCCATATTTGATTCCAGATCTTACTGGTCTATATCCACCTCTACATAATTGGTCTTGATAACATTTAGATGTACCAACCACTTGATCACTTGGGTAAAGGTTCAAGGATATGTCAGGTACCATTTGCTGGCTATCATCCCCAACAGAATTGCCACTGGCATGGGTAATACAGAGCTGAATCAAAACATCCCAGAGGGAATGACTCTTTGCTAGTGAGATCAGTAGAAGTGAGGGAAAGAAGTAAAGAAGTATTTGCTTAACATCTACTATTTGCCTGGCACTGTGCTAAGTGCTTTACAAATGTTAATTTATTATTGAAAAGCCTTGAGAGATAAGTATGATTATTATCTCATTTAACAATGGAAGAAGTAGGAAAAAGCAATGGTTAAGTTACTTCTTCAACATTACCCAGCTAGTAAGTGTCAAATGTTATATTTGAACTCAGATCTTCCTGACTGCAGGGCCAGAGCTCTGTCACTGGGCCACTCAACTGCCCACTAGCAAACAGAGGAGGCTGTGAGCTTCCTTATTCACTAAAGAGAACAAGTTTTGTTGCTGTTGATAATTTTTTCATGCAAAACATATTCATGCAATTTTTCCTGCAAAACATATTTCTGTACCAGTCACATTGAAAACAAAACAAAACAAAACAAGAAAAAAAAAACATTCTATCTGCACTCAGAGTTTATCAGTTCTCTCTCTGGAAATGGATTTTTTATCATGCATCTTTTGGAATTATTGTAGATCATTATATTGATCAGTATAACAAAATCTTTCATAGTTCATCTTCATTATAATTTTGCTATTATATATAATAATAGCATATGATATAATAATATATATGATGGTTTGATTCTGTTTACTTTACTTTGAATCAGTTCATGTTAAGTCTTCACAAGTTTTTCTGGAACTGCTCTGCTCATCATTTCTTATGGCACAATAATATTCCATCAAATCCTATATTCATAACCTGTCTAGCCATTGGCTAATTTATGGGCATTTCATTAGTTTCCAATCCTTTGCAAAAATAAAAAAGAGTCATTATAATATTTTTGTTCAATAAATCCTTTCTCTTTTTCTTTGATCTCTTTCGGAGTCCAGATCTAGTAATAGTATTTATGGGCCAAATGGAAAGAATATCCAATTGTAAGTAAATTCATGATATAATCTAGGGCCTGTTTTTTTACTTGCTCTCAGGTTGCTTTTCATTAATATTTAGATCTTCAGATTAGAAAAGATCACCTATTGAGACCAAAGCTAGTGTATGCATGCCTGACAAACATCCATCTCACTTTGATTTGAAGCCTTCAGTGAGAAGGAAGCTGCTTTGCCTTCTCAGACAGACCATTCTAACTTGGGATAACTTTCATTGTTGAATGGTTTCCTAAATATCAAAATTGCATTTGTCTTTTGTAAATTTCTACCCATTCTTTTTGATTCTGTTCTTAGGAGCAAAGGGGAACAAGTCTCTTTCTTTTTCCTTACGTTAGCTCTTCAAATACTCTAAGGCAACTATTTCAATCCAAGTCTTGTCTTCTTTCATGCTAAATATCATTATTTGTTTCAAGAGGTCCTAGTGAAGCCATCAATTCCCGACCTTTCCTTAACTTTTTTGCTCTCTTTGAGACTCAGGCTGGCTGGCAAATAAATGAATAGTGCTACATAGATGAGACATTGAGCTAAGCACAACCAATACAAAAGTATGATAATATCTGCCTTTTTGAAGCTTATATTCTTTGTTATTTTCATTCTTTTTTTCCTTTTTTATGCTTAAGTTAATATTAAATAAAGGAAAAGTCCCTATTACAGACCTAAAGAATAAGGTTATAGATAAAATGGTGGCTCTCCATTTTGTTTTCCTTTTGTATATATAATATTCATTATGCATTTTCAAAGATGATTGCTTATTTGTGATTCCTTCTAGCTTTTATCTCTCTTCCATTTCTTTTTCCTCTTCCACTTCCTCCTCCTCCTCCTTCTTTTGGAAAGGGAAGAAAACTCTATTTCTATTCCTCACCTGCTTCTACTTTCGACCACAAACAATTACAAACAATTGTGGAAAAAAGAAAAAAATAAAATCCTTGCAACAAATAGACATTAAAATGTGCCAAAACCCCGTCTCATTAGCCATGAACCCCAAATGCCTGTTTCATTGTGTCTTGAGTCCATCACCTTTTTTTTTCAGGAGGTTAGTGGATGACACTCTTATTTATTCCTTGGAGATATGAGTGGTCATTTTCCTGCTCAGAAGTCTTATGTTTTTCTAAGTCATTTTTTCATGCAATATTGTTCTTGTATAAATTCTTTTTCTGGTTCTGCTCACTGAACTGCTTTGGTTCACATATGCTTTACCAAGTTTTGCTGGAACTGTCCTATCTTTTGGCCCAACATTACTTTCATATACTCTAATTTGTTCAGCTATTCTCCAGTTAATGGGTGCCCCCTATATTTCCAATTCTTTCTTACTACACAATATTTTACTTACATAAACATCCTTTAATTTTTTCTTTGATCTTTTTAGAAGATAGATTTTTAACTTACATCCTTCTAGAGGGGAAAGAATACATATAGGTTAGGGGAGTCTAGGGAAGATAGTGTTTGGGGAATAACAGAATGGTCAGTTAACACATTGGGTAGACAATTCAACATATTTTTCCTAAAAATAATGGAAGGATAGCAGTACTGATTTTCATATTGAACCCAGAAAAGGAGGTGGGGAGTGGAATTTTGCAGTAATTAAATCAGACTTTAGGTTTCCTCTTGATACAATGAAATTCAAACTCAATCTCTGTTAGAACTAGCCTGTGTATGTGTAAGCAAGTATGGACACAGGGAAGGAACAAGTTCAAGCTAGGTAGTTCCTATTAGAGCATGGAACCAGGCACTGTCAGATTTCCATTAGTATCTTGGAATCTAAAAATCAGTTGATGAATAAGAGAGACGGTTTCCTGAGTAGAGATTTAGATCAGAAAGTCAGTTCTGGTTCAGGAGGCAGAAAGAGGGCCTGTGTGTGTGGGAGAAGTCCCCTGCCTCCCTAATTAATACCTTTTTCTGTGACTTCTTTGAGTTTGATGTCTGTATCCCGTAATGCACATCACCCTTCTCCATCTGTCCCTAGCTGTGTTCCTGAGTTAAAGGGACTGACTTCTCTTCTTGTATAATTGAACTAACTGAATCTTTTGCTTTTCTACACTTTCTCTAAGTCTCTTATTTCTTGGCAGAGCCTCCAGGGTCCTGTATAATCCTTGGAAACTGTGGATAGCACCTAACAACCATTCTCTTAACAATGCATTTATTTTGTAGGGGTCCTGGGGCAGATATCTCTGTAATCTTTTTCTCCCAGTTTTAGATTATAAAATATATCAGACTTTCACCAGCTTTTAGTGTTTTTAATTTCTCCCTGACCATTTGCTCTTAGGTGACCAAGTTGAATTTCTCTTAGAGAGATTCTCTTAGGAAAGGGCCCATGTAAACCCAAGTCTTCGTCACCCTGGTCTTTGTCAGATGGAGCTCCCACCGTTATTCAGTAGCAGGTCCAGACCCAGACCTGCTCATGGCAATAAAGCTTTGCAGATGTTTCAAAGGTTCTTCACACATAGCCAAGCAATGCTCTTCTTTAGACAATAGCTGTGTACTTCAGGTTTGAAATTTTATTAGCCATGCAAAGTCCATTTAGAGAAAAGTGAGTTGGGCAGATCTGTCTTAGGGAGGTTATTTTTGTTAGCTAAATGAAGGACAGTAGGGACTGAGAGACCAATGAAGTGGCTAACTAGTTGTCCAGGTGAGAAAGATGAGGACCTCGCCACAGGTGCTGGCTGTAGGAGCTGAGAGGAGCCCTGGAGATGTGAAAGAAGTTGATACACAAACCATTAGGCAGATGAAAACTTGTCTTGATTAATCCCACTTCCTCAGCATCCTCTCTCACATTGCAATGAATTGATTCTCCTTCTTTAAATTGCTGACAGTCATAGGATTGGAAGGGTTTACATCTTGCCACCAAGAAGTGGCAAAACCAATTCATACATTGTCACAAAGTCAATTGGGCTTACATGACAAACCCACATTGCTTTTCATGAGCAGGGAAATGCATATCCAAAGGGATGTTGATAATGTGAGTGTTTACCACTTGACAAGTGAATACCTAGACATGCCAATCAGAACTGATGTCAGTTCCCTTCATTAAAAGAAAACTTGATTGTGAGTAATGTGTGACCTTTCTAACCCTTCTGAACTATTATTTTCCTCTAGGATCCAGCTTCTTAAACTGTGGGTCACAATTTGGGGTCTTATAATTAAATGTGAGGGTCATGAAATTATGAGTTATTGTCACTAAATGTTGGTTTATATACCTATTTTACACCCAGGATCATGTAAAAATTTCTTTAGCAAAAAGGGGTCAGAGCGGAAGAAGTTTAAGATGTCCTGCTTCAGATGCGGGTACTTCAGACAAGAAGGTAGTGGTCAGATGTCTTCCATCCAGTTCCAGAGCTATAGAATAAGGCTGGCCATATCTTTCTGGGTTCTAGGGAAAGCTGAGGAGTTGGGAGTGGGCTAAATCTATAGCTTATTAATCTCTATCAATGAGTTTTCTCCATTCTGGTAGGAGGGAATGAGAACTTATATGGTACCTACTATGTGTTAAGCACTGTGCTCATCACTTTACAAATATTAATGGGTTGTATGGGGTATTCAGGAAAAAACTAGTGCTTCTGGTGTGAGTGCTGCTCACCCACCTTTGATGTGTATCTGATTAACCTAACTCTCACCTGTGGTTCCAATAAATTTCAGGATGTACAGCAGCCACATCTTGGTATAACTACTTTAGCAGGTAGATTAAACCACGCTGAGTAACCAAAAGGCCTCCGATGTCTCAGTGAGTTAGTGGAGCATCTGCCCCACAAATGTGAAAATTTCCCCTGTGGAAAAGAAAAATGTGAACGGTTTGTTCCAATGAGCCTCAGGTGGCTGAAGTAGGTGCTGTGGAGCTCTCAGAGCTTGGTTATATTTCTATGATACCAAGTTCATCCACTGTATCCTGAGCTGTCACTAGTCATCTTGACCAGTCCTGCCACTGGACTCTGATGATCCTGCAAGCCACAATATCTTCACACAACTCTGCCTCACTGAAATCCAATTAATGCACAAATCAAGAGACATCACCCATGCCATGTGACCATTGAGGGCTGTAGTCACAACCCTGCATACAGATCGTCCAGACTAGAGGATTTTCTCTTCCCTGGAATGAAGCAGCAATAAGATTTGGCAGCCCTTGGGTGGCCACATAAATATATGCATATATATATGTATTTATATAATATACATATATTAAATACATACATATTTTATTTTTCCCATATAAGATTTGAATAAAACAAAGAATGACAGAAAGTAAATAAAAACATGCCTCATTCTATATTCAGACAATATCAGTTCTTTCTCTGCAGATGGATGGTATTCTTCATCATTAGACTTTTAGGGTTGTTGTGAATGACTGTATTGCTGAGAGTAGTTTAGTTCTTCACAGTTCTTTGCCACATTATTATTGCTGTTATTATGCACAATATTCTCCTGATTCTGTTTCTTTCACTTTGTATCAATTCATGTGATTCTTTCCAGGTTTTTCTGAAATCATCCTGCTTATCTTTTTCTTTTAACACATTAATATCTGTATCACAATCATATTTTTAGCTGCTTTAGTCATTTCCCAATTGATTTCTTAGCCACAGTAAAAAAAAAAAAGAGCTGTACAAACATTTTTGTACAACTAGATTCTCCTCCCACTCCTTTTTTTCTTGATTTTTTGGGGATATAGACTTAGAAATGGCATTGCTGAATCATTGGGTATGGACATTTTTATTGCTTTTGGGGAATCGTTCTAAATTGTCGAGCAGATTTTTTTTGGAAGAATTGTACTGCTGACCTCCTGTCACAAAGAAGGGACAAGAAAAGGTTCCCTGAAAATTGTCTACTTCACAGATCTGGGAACCTTTAATAATGTGTCAAAAATGCATGAACATAATCCTGGTTGACTTTAATCCAAGAGCAGGCACAGACTACGAGACATGGCAGGGAGTTCTTGGGAAGATTGGAATCAGAAACAGCAATAGTCACTTACTACTGAAGACTTGTGCATCTCATGTCCTTCTCTTTAGCAACATTATCTTTCATTTACCTAAATACAATAAAGTTTTGTGGATTCACCCTCACAACAAACATTAGCATTCAATAGACTACATCATTATAAGGAAAAGAGACAGAGAGAATATGAGAGTGACCAAAGTGCTGTGTTGTGCCAAGTGCTGGACTGATCATAGACTTATCCTCTCCAAGCTAAATATTTGCATCCAAAAAAATGATGGTTCCAAGACAAGATCATTACCAGGTTTCTAATGTCAACAGGTTTGTCTGTGCAAAATATTTCCTTGCTAACTTGGAGGGAAAGTCGAGGGAACACACAGTTGGCAATAGTGTAGCACTCAATGGAACCTCCCTCTGAGGCTGAACAGCAACAAAGTATGGACTGATTCTCTGCTGCTTTTGCTAATTTTGGCTTAACAGTTACAGTTAACACTAAGAAACCTCAGGTTCTCCATAAGATAGCACCATGTCATCCATATGTGAAACCATCCATTACGACAAATGGAGAAATTTTGGATGTTCCTTTGGGTAAGTTCACTTAGTTTAGCCATACATTTTCCAGGCAAGTACACATAGATAATGAGGCTGATCCACACATTGCCAGACCTAGTTCAGTGTTTGGGAGGCTTGAAGGGAAAGAACGAAGAGGTATTTGACTGATTACAAAACTGAAGATGTGCAGAGACATTGTGCTGATCTCCTTTATGAAACCTGGATAGTCTGCCAGTGCCGTGCTAAGAAACTGAAGCACTTGCATTTGAATTGTCTTAGAAAGATTCTGAAGATCACAGGGCAGTATATGGTACCCAACACTGAGGTGCTTTCAAGTATTCAAACTCTACTAGTACTTCCAATGGAAAGGTCAATATTGTTTGAATGCCAAATTTACACTTACCCAGGAGACTATGAAGAGCTCACACAGGGCAAGCACTCACATGGTGGTGTGAAGAAGTATTGGAATCCTAGTGTTAACTCAACTTGAAACAAGGTACTTAGTGGAACTGAGAAATAATGCCTGTGTTCACACCTGTGCTCACTGGAGTTCACATATTTGGGAGATTTCAGGGGTTAGTATGAGATATCTGAATTCACACCTCCCTTGAAGCTCTCAGGGCCAGAGAGCACTCTGGGAGAAACCCATAATCCCTCTCTCTCAGAAGAGATCCTCTATAAGAAACAGAAAGAAGTGATAAAGGACATCTGAAGAAACTTGGAATAGATTTCCTGACATGGGAGACATTAGGAAATGACTGCCAACATAACATGCCCACAGGTGCTGTGCCCTGTGAAGGAAGCAGAATTCAAGTAACTTGAAAGAGACTTGAAATGTGCAGTTCTGGAGCCATCTCCACTCCAAATGTTCATGTGTACTATTTATGTAGAGCCTTTCAAGCTTGTATTGGTCTGATCATATTCATAGTCAGATACAGTACACCTTGACTTTAACATAGTGATGTTCTGAATCTAGGCTTAGATCTTTATCCTCTGTACCACCAGCTACCCTTTGGTATCCATTAATTAACCAGAGTAAATTAGCATTGGGGAAAGAATATTTGCTTTTGTGGTCCAGCAAGAACAGTAAGATAAAAAATATCTTCTCGAGTTGAGGATCCTCTCCCACAATTTGGGTTCAGTCCAGGGGAGTGGGCTAGAGCTTTGACATCTTGTATGATAATAGTGGGGAGGTTACATCAAAGATCCAAAAATGCACAGTGTCTGGAGATCCTTTTATCTTCATTATGAGACCCAGGGTGGGTCTAACTGGGTCATGGATCAAATGTCTGCCTGCTGATTGGGTGCTGATAAATCCTAATCCTGCTTCTCCTCTTGGAGTCTAGGTTCTCTTTTCTGGCGCTGTAGCGACTGTGACCACCCTCTGTTGTTCTGGGGTCACAAATCCTCTGCCTTTAGTCTATAGGAAATGAGAGGCCCTATTTCCATTAGGGCTTGGTTGGCACTCTTCTGTCCTCCAGATACTACATGCTTGAAAATTAGATCTAAAAATGTATCACTATTTAGTAGGAGATCCACAAGGGGTAGCTGGGGCTCCTGGCTTAATATCAGCATATCTCCTATGAATAGTCTCCGCATTTCCTCCAATCACAAGTCCAATTCAAGGACTTCTTGAACCCAGTCTAATATCCTTAATTGATTCAATAAAAGTGTTCTTACCTGCACTCATTTTAAGTCAGGTGGAGAGATTCTTGACTGGCTTAACCAACCCTATCCTAATCTAGGATGGAGCTTGTAGTTTCATATCAAGTACCACTTGCAAATGGTGTCAAGGAGAGAAAAGAAAATGATAGGCCAGAAGCTGAGAACAAAGACTAAGGACTAGAGAAACAATTTTATTGCTTGTGAGGCATTTTAAACCATGGAAAGCTCCAAAGGACAGTCTGCAGAATTGGGGAGGATGGCAGACGTATGGCAAGATATGGACGGGAATAACATGAGAATGTGTGCATGTATTGTGACCTTTATCAATGGAAATCACACTTATATCAATGAAATCATTGGTCTGAAATGAATAACAGCTGATATTTATGGAGGACTTAAGGTATCTTACAATGTGCTTTATACATTAATATGTAATGGACAATTATATTTATGATGCTATAATTACATTAATATAATATATATCATTGAAATCTGTAATTAATATATGATACATATAAACATATACATGCAAATATATATATATATATATATACATGTTTGTGTATGTGTATACAATATAATTTTAAACAATATCATCCTAGCTACAGGTATTATTCCCCTATAGAGAATTAAAGACTAAAGTTAGGGTGCTGAGGTAACTTATCCAAAGTTATACAGCTACTAATAGTTTAAAGCACCCTTGGACCCCATGTCATCATTTCCGATTTAGCTCTCAAACTATTGTGCCTTGATATGGCAACACTGATAAAGGCCACATTAGTCAGACTGCCTGTCTTTTCATGTACATTTTATCATTATGAATTTATTGCTTCAAGAGATTTTTAATTTGTCATAGGACACCAATTCTAATCTTAAGATATGCCCCTCATTGTAAAGTTGAACAGTATGGGCATTCTAAGGGATGTCCTATAGCATATCAATGAATCTCTGCTTGCCAATGAGAACACAATGCTATTTCAATATCTAAAACCAATCCTGTTACCTGGGGGGTACTTATTCTAAAGCTTTTCCATAGGAAAAGTGGTCCGTTTTACTGGTGAACTTCCATCTGGATGCACAAAGGGTGGTTGGTTTCTACCCTTTTCCACTGTCCACCTGCCCAATGGTCACTTTGTTCTCTAGGCACTAAGCACAGAGCACACTGATTGGCAAAGAATAGGAAAGAGAAGGCTCAGGGAACTCTGAGTTGCTTTGATTATAAGTTGGATCCTCTTTCTTTTCTTCTTTTCTTCTGTTGTCTTCTTTTCTTCTCCTTTTATTTTTTTTTTTAATTTTCTACATTTACTTTTATAAGATTTTGATTTCCATCTCCTTCCCCCCTTTATCCCTTCCCCCTTCCAAGACAGCAAGCAATCTGATAAAGATTATATGCATATACAATCATATTAAAAACATATTCCTCCATTAGGCCATGACTTTCTTCTGTGCGTTCCTATGGGTGCTGTGAATATTTGTGGGAAAGGTAATACTTTGTAATTATTTTGCCCACTATGCCATCTTATTAAATGCTTCTACCACAAGCTATTTATGTTGATGGATTCTTAATGGGAAGCAGACCAGTGGGGGCTTATGAGCTACAGTTTAGTTATGTGTATAGATCCTGGGAGTAGTAGCCATCCCTATGGGGACTCATCCCATTAGTGAGTTGGGGGTATAGCCCAGAGGAGATATTATATAAAAAATATTAATTATGTGTCTGTATCAGTCAATGAACTTTTGCTGTTATTTCAAACATTAGGGTCAGTTTTAGGAAGCCAGAGAAGGCTGCAGGTCTTGCTCATTGGCACTCTCAGTGCTGCCAGACTGCTCTCTTGCTGTCTGCTTTTGCTCTCACCCTGTTACTCTTGTGGCTACAACACAGTGGTGTCAAACTCAAATAGAATTGGGGCCACTGATGGTACATAAGCATTGCTGTGGGTAGCATATTGACTTAGAAAACCACGTATTAATATTATCTATATTTGATTGGATTTTATTTATTTTGTTAATTATTTCCCAAGTTACATTTTATTTTGACTTGGGAAGCACTGGGGATGGTGAGTGGGGGTAGGGAGGACTGTGTTTGGCACCTCTGTCTCTAAAGAAATGTTGAAAAATATTTCTCTACGGCAAAGCTTTTAAAGTAATTGCAGGAAGCTAATTTCTCACTTTCAAATGGTTTGGGAATTCAGTTCATCAATGTCTCATTTATAAGGTCCATATATGAACATGGTGTGTTGAGTGGATGGATTTGAGATATTTCTCAATGGGATGCGGGTGCTCAGTAATGTGGGTGTAATTCAGGCAAGTCTCCTGCAGCGACCACCTCCTGCACGGCTCCCATGGTGCATTTCCACGCACAGCTGTCTGACTATATTCCGGAGTTCCTACTTTCTTGGCACAGCTTGAACAACATTTTGCCTGTTCCCATCATCCTCTCCTTGAACTCTAGAAGTATAAGAGGATGAGAAAATCCCACAGTGAAATTGGAGCTAATTTTGTCTCAACAATTAACATTTGCATCTTCGTCGGGTAATTAGATAAGATGACATTTCACCTTGTAGCATATGAGTGGCCAACTGAGGAAACTGCCATTCCTCTTGATGAAGGGCAGGGGCTAGATTTTCTCCCCGGGGACAGTCACTTGGGCTTGTCAGATTGTCAGACTGAAATCCCAGCTACAGCAGCGAGAATCCCTTGTGTCATCCTCAGCTGCTTTGTTCCGTCATTTTCCTTTTGAAAAGAAGGGAGAGGGAAGAGCTGATCACTTTTAATTCCCTCCCCCATAGTGGATGACGCCAGGGCTCCTGAAGCACTACGATAGGGAAAAAGGATTAGCTCGTTCCATTTGGTCCAAGGGTCAGGATTAGCAGCAAACAGGAGAATTTCAGAGAGCCAGAAGGCTGAATTTAGGTTCACGGTCAAGGCAAACCTCAACAACGAAGTGCAGAAGGATTTGGGTTTTTCCAAAGTGGAATGGGGTGCCCCTCCCCTCTTCCCTTCTAGGACTGGTGGATAAGCAAAGGCCATCAAGGGGATTTATTTTCAGTCTTGTGTAGCCCTTCCTTCTCTTCCATCGCCATCATTATATGATTGGACCCAGAGGTTCTGGAGCTAACCCTATTGTCATGTGACAAATTACATGTCCTGAAGATGGATGTCCTCATGTAAAAAGATAGAGGTGGGGGAGATGGCTCAAGCAGAATCCAGTACAAATGCCCTTTCTATAACAGGCCATGCCTTAATCTTATTTCCTTCTTAACACTGAATCCATTTTGTATAAATTTTCATATTCGTGTGTTGTCTCTCCCAGCTAGAATGTAAGCTCTGTGAAATCAGAAACTGTTCAGCTTTTGTCTGTGTTTTCCTACACCATCGGGTGGTAGCCTTTAAGTGGAGCATTTAAGATGATAAGGAATCCGGGTTCTAACTGCTGCACTTCCAACAATCCATTTTTCCTTTCCAGATGTATTGGCCATTCTGAGCACTGGGAAGCAGCTTTTTCATGGAGGTCATTAGTGCTGATAGCCGGCCCACTGCTGGCTCCCACACGCAGTCTTGTTGCTCCCCTGGGGGCAGCAGGGAGAGAATAACAAGTAGACAAAGTTATTTTCCAAATTGGTTTCTGACCTCTTACTTATTTTACATGAGCAAATCACAAGAATGAACTGAACCCTGTAGATTGGCAGGGCCATTTTCTATGAAAAGGCCCCGTCTCACACACACTTTACGTTGATTTGAAAATCCTCATCCCATGAGGGTTCACGCTTATTTTTCCACATTGACTGCCCTGAATATTGAAAGCTGGTTCTCAAGTTCTAGTTCAATCCTAAAGTGAAGAAACTCTTAGTTTGCAGGTAAAAGGATTAATCTGGTAAAAATGAAAATTAAAGTCAGGGATTATTAACTTAAATAAATAAATGCATTTTCCTATTTCCGGAGTAGGTGTGGTCAGTCCTCAGGATTACAAGTCTCTGAGTTAGGAGTGCCCAGTGTGAGTACATGCACAGGAAAATACTCGGTCCCTTGGGGCTAGGCCGCTGCTCTCACCCGGGCCCACCTGAAAGCTGCATTTCCTCAGCCGTCCAATCAGGAGCCTTGCCCAAGGGAAGAGAATATTGTCTTTAACAAGCACATGTATTTCTGGGAACCTGATGAGCGCCAGTAGTGTTGGTTCTCAAAGTGGCTGTGTTAATGATTTCACTGCTGGATGCCAGATGGTGTGTGGGCAGCAGGATGATGTCCCGTGTTGGTCCTGGCCAACCTTGACCTCCATCTTCCCAGGCGGGCAGCTCTAAACACAAAATCGCTTCCCAGAATGAGGCTTTCCCTACTGGCCAAATGATGCAGGGTACTTCGGTTGACCCTGCAAGCTGTAGCTCACTTCAGGGACTGACTTCAGTTTGTCTGAGTCTCAATTTTCAGCTGACACTAATTGTTAGTGCTCTCTCAATGCTTGTTGAGCCAGGGCCATGTTTATGGAGTCTAGCAGCCCCGGGCCTGGGAGGGGGCACTGATTGAATTTGTCTCTTTGCAGGCCAATTACTGCACATCATGAGGGGCCATCTTGGGCAGGAAGTCCCACTGCTAGGATCTGGATCCTATTAAATGAACCTTAGGCAGCTAGCTTACAATCACATTCAAATATACATCTTATATTAGCGGCCTTCTATTTACTCCTCTACTAAGAGAGGCTTATAACTATCGTCCACCACAAGTCTCAGTAAATGGTTTTCAGCTTTCTTGAGGCTCTTGGAAAAGTCTCCCCAGTCAAAGACTACAAGATGCTCTACTCTTTAGCCAGAGGTTCCTGGAAATAAAGAGACCATGACGGAAGGTCCAGGATGCTTATGCAGCTCAACTCTTTTTTTTTTCCTCTGAATTTCTCCTAATGAAACTGTTAAAACTGTCTTCCCTCAGCTTCTCAGCTTGATGGTCCCCCGATGTAGTCAGAAATCCATTTTAACTCTTAAGTCTTGTCATTCTCCATCTAATGAAAGTCTTCCCAGGCCGCCATGTTTGCTTTCAATAAAAGGGCCAAGGGACACTAGGAGAAAGATAGTCTTGTCAGCCTTGCTGCTCCTTTGTGGTGTAAAAATGAGCAATAGCTCATTGAGAGACTTTCTGGTCTTGGGCCCACTCCCCTCCCATCATCATGTCAGAGCCTTGCCTCTTTCTCTGAATTCTATGAGACATTTTAGTTTAAATGGAACCCTTGAAGAACATTCTTTCAAAAGACCTG
Organism: Sarcophilus harrisii; assembly: GCF_902635505.1. NCBI lineage: Eukaryota > Metazoa > Chordata > Mammalia > Dasyuromorphia > Dasyuridae > Sarcophilus > Sarcophilus harrisii. The sequence continues at coordinate 658,130,102 of NC_045427.1, forward strand.
TGATTTCACTAATTGCCTTAATTTCCTTTAATAAAGGGGGGATTATAGCTCATCCATGCCTGCATTTTGTGAGTCACATCCACCTTTTGCATTGATCTCAGCAATGAAGATATTGGTTAATTGATTAATTGATACAAGAAGCATTTATAAAATGCTGTTTTCTGTATGTTGTTTGGATAATGGGGAAGGTGCCAAGGTGAAAAATGAGGGTTCCTCCCTGAAAATAGTTTGCAATCAAAAAGCCTAATAAGGTATTTATACAGAAAAATCTATTCCACATTAAAACAGTGTAAGCCCCGAACTAGGGCAGTGGTTATAAAAGAGATTAAGTTGGAGCCTGAGCATTTCTTTTATGGTGTTTTCCCGTTGTGTTTGAAGTAAAATTTGTGAATCTGTCACTAAATCCTCTTTCTCAATGAAATAAGGGGGAAACACACTTAACAAATAGGAGCAAATAGCTCTCTGTCTCATGAACACGGCATGTTCTGGGCACTTCCATTCCTCCCAGCAAATAGATCACCTCTCGCACAAAAGGGATGTTTCATATTCTTCGGGTCTTTTGTAGTCTTTCACACTATCTCACCCCGAGGCTCTCTCTGCACTCATGAAGACAAAGATGGAAGTGGGTATGCCAGCAGTGCCCTTATTTACCCAAGATAAGAACTCTGGCTCCTCTTCATTTCACTCTGAGGTCATCACAAGGCTCATTTCAAGTTACCTGAATTCAGTGTGATGAATGTTTTGTCTCTGTCCTCCAAGACTCATCCACCTTTTCAAATAGACACTTGACAATGACTACATTAAATAATGAAAAAAAACCCTTTCTAAAATTCCACCTCATGCAACATACTTTTCCAAGCAGTTAGATAGATACTAAAGTCACTGCTTTTTATCCTTACCTCCTTCTCTGAAGCTCCTTTTCTTCCTTTCATACCCAATGAAAGCTCTCCCTGACCATTCAAACCCAACTCAAGTACTGTCTGATATTCCCCCCTGCTATCTCGGATTGATTTTTCTATTTTGCATGGACTTCCTTAGCCCATGGAAATACAGGGTGGAGGGAGCACTTCATCAAAGGGCACAGGTGCAGCACAGGTGCAGACGTAGGTCTCCATATAACATAAAGAGATGCTGGGTAGCTCCACTCTCTGGATTCGACTTGCTCACTCCACTCTTAAATTGTCAGAGATAGATCACCAAAGTGGGGTACAAGAGGGGCAGGTTTGTGCTGCTGCTGCTGCTGCTTTTTAAAATTTTAATGCAAGCATTTAGATCCCAGATTTAGACCCTGGCAGATACTACAAATCAGATTTCATTTATCATTTTGTTGAATATTTAAATTTAAGAAAAGGCAATGGAAAATGTTAAAAACGCAGGTATATCTCCATTCTCTATATCTGTGTCTATGTATGTCTGTGCTGATATCAATAAGCATTTATTAAGCATCTACCATGTAGCAGACAGTGTGCCAAAAGCTGTGGACACAAAGGCAAGAGACAGTTCCTTCCCTCAAGGAGCTTACAAATTTATAGAGGAGCCAACATGCAAATGACTTTGTACAAGCAACCTTTATGTGAAGATCTTGTATTTTTAAATCGACTGGAGTCAGGAATTCAGGTTAGGGGAAAATCGTCAGTCTTTATTCTCAGTGAAGAAGGATAGGAGGTGGAAGAGAATCGGCGATAGCAATGTGTGCAGCTGAGTCAAGAAGCTAGCTTGACCAGCAGCCACCCAACCAGCAGCTCGGAGTCTCGAACCCAGGCCCAATCTCCCCCAGATTCTCTTCCTCTCTCTCTCTCTGCCTCCACTCACCAAAATCGTCATTTCCTATACAACACATCAGGGCTTGCACGGAGAGTGGGCAGGGACCATTCTTTATCCAATCATGTATATTAATAGAGTATAGCCCAATTACTATCTAGCCTCACGTACTTGGGGCCTCAGTGCATTAGCTCAAACCTCAGTCCATTACATCAATCATTGGATTCTCTGAGACATAGGACTTGAAAACTCTCAGGAATCATTGGATTCTCTGAGAAATGATAAGACTGTTACAGGACTTCAAAATCTGCTGGAATCATTGGATTCCCTAACACATAAAAAGACTTGCAGGACTTCAAAAACTCAGGGGGATCATTGGATTCCCTGACATGTGAAGCAATGGACAATAGATTGGTTTTGGACTATCTCTTGGCTGCTGAAGAAGGTGTATGTGTGACTGTTGTTTACATACCCTCCTTCTAGGACTTCTGGTGATCTTTTCCAACACCATGTTGATTTATATTGTTTGCTATTCCGCTACTTGCGTGTACAATTCATGTTTGTTACACCACATCGAGCCTGCACTGACTGAGGGGAGGGTCATCCCTAATAGCCTCTGCGTTATTGCTATGTGCTTGTGTAATACCTCCCATGCTGATGGGTTTGTGCATAATAAGACCCTTCAGCCCAGAAACCCGCTAGCAACCCCCATTTCCCTTTGGTGCTTTTCATCTCCCTTCCTGAGATGTCAGGTAGGGCGTGATCATCTCCTTTTTAGTGCTTTCACCGCCTTTTCTGAGAAGTCAGGGAGGCTGTGATCACCTCCTTTTCGGTGCTTTTACCTCTTTCCCTGAGAAGTTAGGGAGGCTGTGATCACCTCCCCTTGGGGGCTCTGACCTCCCTGAGGAGTCAGGGATGGCATGACCACCTGTGTTCTAAAATAAAAGAAAGCGGGAGATGTAATGGGCTGAGGTTTGAGTTGATGATGCACTGAGGTCCCAAGTATGTGAGGCTAAATAGTAATTGGGCTATACTCTATTAATATACATGATTGGATAAAGAATGGTCCCTGTCCACTCTCCGTGCAAGTCCTGATGTGTTGTATAGGAAATGACGATTTTGGTGGGTGGAGGCAGAGAGAGAGAGAGGAAGAGAAGCTGGGGGAGATTGGGCCTGGGTTCGAGACTCCGAGTGGCTGGTTGTGTGGCAGCTGGTCGAGCTAGCTTCTTGACTCAGCTGCACACATTGCTATTGCCGATTCTCTTCCACCTCCGATCTTTCTTCACTGAGAATAAAGACTGACGATTTTCCCCTAACCTGAATTCCTGACTCGTGCTGATTTTAAAATACACGATCTTCACACCTTTATATGGGATAAATTGGAAATAATTAACAGAAGGACACTAAAAGTAAGAGAGATGGAAAAGACTACTGGTAGAAAGTGAGATTTGTAGAACCGGTTGTTAAATGTTTACCAGAGTTTACAATCAAACTCTCCCAGGATTCTAGGGAGATAATTCTATGGAACTTTCAATAGTCACTAAACTGGTCCTTGAACCTCCATTCCATGTGTTTCTATTGATGCAATCAGTCACTCATGATAATGACATTTTTGGCTCTGAAATACAACTTAACAGAGCAAGAGAATCAATAATACTCTAGATACTAACTTATTAAAGATAATATATAACTAATAAAGTGTTGCAATGAATCTATAAACCCAGAACACACATTTGGAGGGTCCAAATGATTCAAACTCTATGGTAATAAGATTACATGGACATTTAGAAGAAGCAGGTAGTGAGATATCTAAGGAAGGGTAATTTTTTTTTGCTCTGAAATATTCCCAGGTTGCTGGTCCATCCAGGAAGTCTCCATCACCTTAAGCTGTACAACTTGTTACTGCTCACTGTTCCTTCTCCCTGCTCTTCAGCTAAGCAAATCTTTTCTCTCTTCTATTCAGATAGTGCTTCCCTAAGTTCTTTCAGTTAACTACCATCCTTAAAAGGACTTTTAGAAAATGTGAACCACAATGAACTTGCCAGTGTACTGGATTATCTGGGTGACAATGAGAACATTTAACTGAAGCGAATAAGTCCTATGGGAATTGGATGGTTCCTTCCTGGTGGTGGGGATTAAGGGAAGGAACAGACATTTAGGCTTTCAAGAATGTGTAGGAATGGAACAAAGAAAGGAAAGGGGGACATTTCAGGCCCATCAAATAGGCTGACCAGGGTGGGGCAAACTAGGGCATATAGGGGTGCACAGCTTTGTTTGGCTTATGTGGACAAACAGAGATAAGAAAATATAAGGCAGCCTCAAATGCCAGGTGAATTTTGTGCTCTATTTGGCAGGTGATAGCCAGGATCTAAAGAGGAAAGCAGATCTGATTCCTGTAATAAGGAGGAGGCTGCTATGATTAGGTGAGTTTCCTGCCATGTGGGACACAGCAGAACTAGACGCCCTTCACAGGGATGGCAGACACTTCCGTGGATCTTGGTCATTCGAAATCCCTGAGCAGCCTCCCTGGTTCTCATCCCTCCTCTTGCTATAACCTGAAGTCTGGCACATCCAAGCCTCCATTGTTTGACTTCTTTAGTGCTGAGCCTGTGTATCAAATGAGATCACATTTATAAAGCACTTAGCAGAGTACCTGGCACATATATGATGTTTAACAAATGTTTGTTCCCTTCTCACAAATGTCTTTATTTACTAGGACCTTAATGTATCCTTTGCCCCAAACTTCTCTTCCCTCTCAACACTCTTTTTTCCTCCATTTTATTTTAAGCCTTTGTTTTCTGCCTGTTCTCCAAGACTCATCGCCTTTCGAAATAGACACTTGACTATTTGACTTGACTGGGAATGAAATAAATTGAAAAACTAACCTATGGCTCATACATGGATTTTTCTGGGTTTGGGACAACTGAGGAAACGAAGTCGAGATATTATAGCAGTAGTCTGTGTGGATATTAGTGAGGGGCTTACCAGGATGGTGACACTAGGAGGGGTGGACATAAGAGGTGTTGTTGAAGCCGACAGAGCAGGGTCTTGACCCCTATTGCTATGAGCTATAAGGGTGGGGGGCAAAGATAATGTCAGGCTTCAGATTTAAATGGCCCCCATTTGCCAGATCCATCATTTTCCCAGGAATCCAATGAAAAACCTCTTGGAGGCACTCTTCTATTGACCTTCAAGTTTTCCTCTTGGGGGAAAAGCAAGCTTTTACATGTGTTAATCCATGGCCCTCGGCCCCCAATCCATCATTCTGATGGAAACCTTTTAAACAACTGATATGGGGTCTGCTCTCCTCTTAGTTAGAATAATGAAGGACCACTTGGGGCAGAGATAGTGACCTCCCACTTGCCTATGTGTAGACGGTTCTGTCCCTTTCCTTTTCACTGAGACATGTTCCCCATTTCCCTTCCTCTTGGATCCTGAAAAATAGTGCAGGTGCTCACAGGCTTTGACTTCCAAAATTGGAACGAATGGCGATGAGGCGATGTTTGTCCTCCAGACATGTAGCTCCTGCCTTTTCTGCCTCCTTGCAAAAGCTCTCCTTGGCTGCTAGTAGAGTATTTTATTGATCCGCATTTCAAAATGAAATCTACAACCCATAAAATACCATATTTTAAAAAGCCTTTTAATATACAGTCCCTTTAAAGATTTATAGGGTCTCACAAATAAGCATTGTATAAGGGAAATTCTGACCTTAAATCTGGTGCTTGTAATAAGATCAGAGGACCTGATTTATTGGCTTATTTTTTTGTTGTTGATGTGTGTGTGTGTGTGTGTGTGTGTGTGTGTGTTTGCTAATATAGTCAATAAATACGGTTCCTTTTCTCTGGTGAGAAATTCCGTTTGGGCTCCGTATGGGTTCAAATATACATTATAGGAAATGATTTTTTGTTGAAATGATTCAGAAAATGCGTAATTCAATAGGCTTAACGGGAAGTCTTTGGGATAACTAGACCTCTTTGATTCGAAAGACTGTCGGGCTATTTGAATTCACAGCTCAGGTGTTTTGTTTTCAATTCTGCAGATTGCCAAATTGTTCTCCGAGTCACTTAGCAGTAAGTTATGGAGGGAGCAAGGTGGAAACAATAACCTGTGGTTTTAAAAAAGATGACAAGACATTCCAGCTAGCGCAGACCCAGAAAGGAAGAGGTCGCCAGGGACGAGAATTATCTGCTGTGGAAATACGGCTGGGCCACTCGCTGCTGGGCCTGCCTCCCCATGCGGGGCATAAACCATTGACTGGGACAGTCAAAAAATGGCAGAAGAGGAACTTGGAAGTGCCCAGAGCCATAAAGAACTTCTCTGGATGCTCTCGCTAGGCGTGATGTCCCATGCAGCCAGAGAGCCGGGGATCTGCAGGGGTTTGTGGGCTAGCTAGGTGGGTGTGCTCTGGGGGTGTCTCTAGAAAAGGTCTCAGCTTTGGTGGGCTTGCAAGTAAGTATATATGTGTGTATGTGTGTGTGTGTGTGTGTGTGTGTGTGTGTGTGTGAGTGTGTGGGTAAGTGTGTGTGTGTGTGTGAGTGTGTGTGTAAGTGTGTGTGTATGTGTGTGTGTGTGTGTGTGTAGGGTGGAGCGGACACCAGGGCAGCAGCTTTTACTTCACGTTCACAAGGGACATAATTGCCTTACAGAATAAGAATGTTTTAACCAGGAGGACAGCCCTGAGCCCTTCGAGGTCAGAGAGGAAAACCACGGGTGGTCAGGGGCTCAGACTTGAGCTCTGGTGGGATCCCCTCCTTTTGCTTCTTCCCTCCCAGCATGCCTTTCTCCACTCAACATTTTTCATTGTCTCAGGATGGAGAAGACACCAGTAGGGAGGCATCCTACAGAACCCTGTACATTCCCTTCCCGGCCTTTGACCTGACCCTTCTGACCTTCCTGATTCAATCCCTCATAGTACTTCCATTCTGCATCCTGGTTCCCTCCCTCCCTCTCCCCACCTCCATCCTCCACGGTCTTCCCTTTTTAGAATGGAAGCTCTCTGAGGGCAGGAACCGTCATTCTTTTTGTTTGTATTTTTGTCTCCAACATTTATCACAGGGCTCAGCCCATAGTTAATGCTTAATAAATGCTTATTTTTCCCCTTCACTCATGTTCTTCTCACTCTCTCTTTCTATCCTTCTCTCCTTCCTTAAAGCTTCCTGGTATCTTTGATGCATTTAACACCCTGACAGGTAGGCTAGATGGGATTGTCCATTTTACAGATGAAGAAACTGAGGGTTAGAGAGGTGGGGCGACTTCTATGGTTTCACAGCTTATAGATAGCCAAGCTGGAACCAGGGCAAAAGGCTTCTGACTCAATGTCCTCCATTTTCTTCCCTTGCTCTTAAGAGAAAGGGGAAGCAGAAGCTAATGCCTTATGTTAACCTACTTCAAATGAAATACTTTGGGGGAAACGCAGAGAAGGGTCTCAGGGCAATTATTACAAACTAGGACCTTGACTAATATTGATAAATCCTCCGAGTGGCCAAGCCTCCACTCCATCAGGAGCCCGGGATCTTTGTGCTGCAGTCAGCCCCTGGTTTGGGGCTGTGTCACTCAGACAACATTGAGCTTGCTCCTCTGTGCCCACCCAGGAAGATTCCCAGGGTAACCTTCTCTCATTGTGCTCCCTTTGGGGCTTCTCCCTTTTCATGGCTCTGGTTCCCATCTCCATGCAGATGCTTCACAGGGTAGGATGCTGCAGTCCATTCCAGGCCTGGCCATCTCCTCATCCGGAGCTTCTCTCTGGGTCATTTCTCCTCTCTTTGTGGTCTAGGGCCCCTTGCTTCCTTCTCAGGCTTCTAATGACTCACCCCTAAATCCCCATATGAGGTTCTGCCTCCTGACTGTCCTGTGATTCTCCAGCAACCAGTCCTCTATTTTCCATCAATCCTCTTCCTCCCCTTTCTCCTGAGCCCATCTGTGTACTAGAACCCAGGATTCTATAATCTTGTAATGAACCAGATGTTCAAAAACTCTTCCTTGAGAGGAGGGTCCAACAAGTAAATAAAAACTGAAGAATTAAGTGATGCCCATTGCCTTAAAATCAGATTAATGTGACCCAACATGCAAACTGACTCCTCCTTTCCGAGCCCTAAGCTCAGCTCTGTTCCCAGGATACCTTTGTTTTTCTCCTCTTTTTAAAATGTTTATATTTTTATTTTATTTCTGCATTTAATAATATTTTCAAATTATATGTAAAAATAGTTTTAAACATTCATTTTTGAGTTCCAAATTTTTTTCTCTCTCTCCATGCCTTTGCTCCCTCTTTCCTAAGACAATAAGCAATCCAATATAGACTATACACATACAGTCATGTTAAATATATTTCCATATTAGTCACATGAAAGAAGAATCAGAACAAGAGAAAAACTATAAGAAAGAAAAAAATAATAAAAAGTGAAAATATTATGCTTCGATCTGCATTCAAACTTTCTAGATCTTCTTTTAGATAAAGACGACATTCTCCATCACAAGTGCCTTGGAATTGTTTTGATTCCTTGTATTGCTTTGTAGAACTGAGTCTGTTATAGTTGATTGTAGCACAATGTTGTTCTTATAGTGTGTTGTATCTAAGTCTTTTAAGTCAGGAACTGGGTCGAAAGTGAAACAAAGGAAATCAGGAATTCTAGAGGCAGAGGTAAGGAGGGAGAGCATTCCATACGTGGGGGATGGCTCTTGTCAGGGTCGGACAGGGAGTATGGAGCATCGGTTGTGAGGAAGGAGGACTAATTTGGAGACACATAAGTGAGATGTGGTTGACAGAAATCTCTGTAGGTTCCCTTCTCCTGCTTCTGCCCACTTTACTCTGTATCAGTAAGTCTTTTCAGATACTTTTCTTCTTCCAAGCAGCAACAGCTGTGTAGGCTAGGAGGTGTCTCCTGGTCCTGGCCTTGAGGATGTTCCCAAGCCCAACTTTGAGATCGGTTCTGATTCACTCAAGAGGTCTGGACTCTGTAGTCTCTCGTACTCCAAAGCAGAGGTCCTTTTGGGTAATATTTGACTTCAATCTGATGATGAGAGACCAAAATCTACCATTCCACCAGCAGCACTACAGCTATGAAATCCACATTTGTCTACTAATCACCAACTAATCACAGGGTACAGGGCTTTCCAACTATGGACCTCCGATTCCTCATCTTAGCCGGATGCGGACTGTATGTGGTGGCCATCTTGAAGCTGAGGGTCATTTCTTCATGTTCTGTTTTTATTTTTCACAACGATTCTCATTTCTGCCTCTTTCTATTAATAACTGGACACATCAGCAGGGTATTAACTTCCCTCTTTATTTATTATCCATGCCATTGTACTCAATACTATCATCTGATCTGGGTCATCTGCAGATCTCCAAGATATCCTTCCATTTTTGTAATTATCTTGGGCATCTGTTCCTCTGGCTTCTTCTCCATACTTTTCATTGTCATAATCATAGTCTTCGATATCCCCAGTGATGATTACTAATATCTTATCTTTACTCTTATTTGTTATCAGTCCATGAAAAAGCATTTATTCGATGTCTTGAGTATGTTATATGGTCCAGAACATAACTTCGATTCCAAAGAGGCCATTATTGGCTGGGGTGACAGAGGGCAGAGATGATGATGTCTTTATGCAACAGCTTCTTCCTTTATCCCCAGGGAACCCTATCATCTCTGCTCTTTTTTTCCTCCTTGGGAGCCCTTTAATGTGTGGTGAAGAAAATATCTTTAAAACCTAGAAATGCTCCATGAGTAATTTCTTTCCTTCTGATTATGTACAATGAACTTTGCTGCTTGCAATTTGATTGGGCTTTAGGGGTGCACATTCTTATGGAATTGTTCTATGGGGCTTCAATTATTAAAGCAACATGCAATCCACCATTATTTTATTTATCTATTTATTTATTTATTCAATTTATCAATTGAATCAAATGAGATTCACAGTAGCCCACTTAGAGAAAATCTTAACCATATTATATCACTTCTGATGAATCGATTAATCAAAGGCATTAGCCTTGGTGAGGAAGCCATTGGTCATTTTGGAAAGAATGAAACTATTGGTGAATGGAGCATAATGTATAGGAGACATTTTGAGACTGGATTAGCTAAAGAAACTGAATCTTGGAAAAGTAGTCAGTCAGATTAGAATACAGAACAATAAAAAGAACAGTAATAATGCTAATAATCAGTCATCTACAGCTTTAAGGTTTAAAGTTCTTTACACATCTATTACATAACATATATATATATATATATATATATATATATATATACACATATAATTAACATGTATTAGCTCATTTTCATCCTCATGTCAACTCTGAATTAGGAGCTATTGTTATCCCCAAGGGAGCATCTGGATGGGTCTAGAGTATAAAGTCTTGCCTTCATTGCTTCAAATTTAGCATCAGATACTTGCTATAAGACTTGGACAAGTCACTTAATCCTGTATTCCTCAGTTTCCTCATCTGTAAAATTATCTGGAGAAGGAAATGAGAAATCACTTTAGTATCTCTGCCAAGATAATCCCAAACAGGGTCATAGTGAGATATGAATGAAAAAAAATGACAACAATAATTATCTCCATCATGCGGAGAAGGAAAATGAGATTAAGAGAGCCTATGTGGCCTGCCTAGGGTCCCAGAGCTAGATAAATGTCTGAGGTAGGATTTTACTTCCAGTTATCCTATCTCTAAATCCAGTGCTCCATCTATTGCTCTACTTGGCTGTCCTTATTTCATGTCCAGCCAACTTAGCGGGAGATAACAGCTTTGGCCAAGTTCTCGAGAGAGGAGGGTTGAGAGTTGGGATCAAAGCTCCATAAAGTCCTACTTTTAAAACAATAATTAATCACCCATGTCCCCTGCTCTCCCAAGTTGCAGTACATGGAAAATGCTCCAGAAGTTTTCATCAATCAGTCAACAAACATTAAACACCAGATCTCTGCCAGGCATTGTCCTAAGAGATTAGGACATGAAGAAAAAGCAAAAAAGGCTCTCAACCTTAAGCATATCTAACAAGGGTACAGCATGTAAATAACTAAAATGTGTACAGAGCAGATCAAAGGTGTTCTCAGTGGAGGAGGGACTTGTGGGAAAGGGGAACCAGAACAAAACCTCCTGGACAAGGTAGGTTTTGACCTGGTCTTAAAAAAAGTGAGAAAAGGAGCATTTATTAAGTCAAACATTGTGCCAAGTGCTAGGGATGCAAAAATGAGCAGAAAGGCTGTTCCGTTGCTCAAGTAGTGTACATTCTAACTGAAGAGCTGAAGCTGCCAATAGGGGACAGGGGATGAAAAGGGAGGTGAAGGTACTTGACCTTCTAAGTCCTTAAGTCAGGAATTGGGTTGAGAGGGGAACAGAGGAAATCAGGAGTTCTAGAGGCAGAGGTAAGGAGGGAGAGCATTCCACACGTGGGGGATGGCCCATGTCAGGGTCAGACAGGGAGTGTGGAGCATCGGTTGTGAGGAAGGAGGACTAATCTGGAGACACATCAGTGAGATGCAGTTGACAGAAAGCTCTGCAGGTTCCCGTCAGGATGGAGGTGACAGGCAGACATGGGGCATTTCCTTCTTACAACAATACAGCAGGGAAGTGGGTGGGGGCAGGGGCAGGAGCATTAGTCCTGCAGTCGGAAAACCAGCGTTCCATCATGCCTTAGATGCAGATTGCCAGTGGGATCGCACATTTAACTTCTCTGAGACTCAGTTTCCTCATCTGTAAAGGAGGTAGTTGAGCTGCACAGTTGCTGAAGGCCTTCCAGCTTTAGAGCTATCATGTTGCTGCGTTTATATCCATTTTGCTTAGAGAAGAATTGCTTTTTCACACACACACACACACACACACTCTCTTTCTCTCTCTCTCTCTCTCTCTCTCTCTCTCTCTCTCTCTCTCTCTCTCTCTCTCCCCACAGCAGTAATCATCAGGAAGTGGGTAGCAGAGACAATCAGCAAGGAGAAGTGGAGGATTTAGCACAAGTTCAGCTGTTTTGTAAAAACCTTGCTGTTAACAGAAAATTGTTGTCAAAATGCTCCCGGCATTATTTTTTTCTGAGATCCATTAGTGATGTTGACATCTTGGCCCAAGGTGCCATTTTCCTGACCTTGTCACTCAGGCTGGGCTTCGGAAATTGGGTGAGTAGAACTTGTGCTTAGATAGATCTCTGAGTGGTGGATTTTAAATATTTGCATGTGTGACTACAAAAGGCTGAGTGTGCCAAGAGTAGCACCTAGTATAGTCTGAGTTCCATTCAGTGAGAAGAGAGCAAAGAGCTTTGGGTTTGCAGAGAAGAGACTTAAGATAGAGGACAACGTTTTCTTATTGTGGAATTGTGGACAAGATCTTCTGAGCCTTAGTTTTCTAACTTGCAAAATGGAGAAAATCACATTTCTATTAGCTAGTTTGCCATTATTGGAATTATTCTTAAGCTTTAAAGTGTTTTAGAAAGTTGATTTCCCTCTCCCTTCTTCCCTCCTGTTCTCTCTGTCTCTGTCTCTCCGTCTCTGTCTCTGTCTCTCTGTCTGTCTCTCTCTCTTTTTCTGTCTTTGTCTTTCTGTCTCTCTCTCATATATGTGTATATATGCTATTTTCTCTAACTAGACCAATGTATTTAACTTTAATTCAATGAATTTGTCACAGTACTAGCAATACTACATTTATTAAGCAACCTGTGTGCAAGATGACTAGGGAATTAGAAAACAACAACAAAATAGCCCAGACGCTATCTTCAATTAGTTTCTATTACATGTGGCATAGATATAACTATGCCATATGTATAGCTATATCTATATCTGTCAACTAGGTGGTAAAGGGGATAGAGCACCAGTCCTTCCTGCATTTAAATTTGGGCTCAGACACTTCCTAACTATGTGACCCCCAGTAAATCACTTAATTCTATTTGCTTCAATTTCCTTATTTGTAAACTGAGCTGGAGAAATCAAGGGCAAACCAGTCCAGTATCTTTGCTAAGAAAAACCCAAATAGGATCAGGGAGTATTGGACATGATGGAAAAAATGCTGAACATCAACAACCTATTTGTTGTTTTCTTGGCAAAGATACTTTAATGGTTGGTCATTTCCTTCCCTAGCTCATTTTATAGATGAGTAAACTGAGGCACGCAGGGTGAAGTGACTTGCCTAGGATCACACAGCTAGGAAGTGTCTGAGGCCAGATTTGAACTCAAATCTTCTTGATTTCAGACCCAGGGCTTTATCCACTGGACCACTTGGACAGATAAATATACTACAACCAGATTACCTTGAACTCTCTTCTTTCCTATAGCTTCCATGATACTGCTTTTTCTTGAGTCCTAATCAACGAACCAGTCAATATTTATTATGTGCTCACTGTGCCAGACACTGTACTAACCACTGAGAATCCGAGGAAAAGATAAAAAACAAGCAAAAACATAATCCTAATAGCCCTTGCCTGTAAGACTTATAGTTTTTTCTATGGGAGTAGATGGGCTGGGATGGGAATATAATGGGTACAATTCTGGGAAAACTAGAGAACTGACTTTGATGATGTGGTAAAGGGCAGTTGTGGGTAATCAGGCCATTTATCCACAACTGTTTCTGTTGAAGACACCTCCAGCCTGCCAGGCCTCTAGGTGTGCAATGCTGGAGTTCCCCTAGTTTTTCCCCTCACCTGCATCACTCTGATCCAATCAGTTCCTGTCTTCTTAGCTTTCTCTCCACATTTCTTGCATTTCTCTCTTTCTCTCCTGACATTCTGCCCCTCTAAAGATTCGGGCTTTCATTATCGTTTGCCTGGACTCTGGCAATTACCTCCTAATTGATCTCCCTGACTCTAATATCTCTCTCTCTTCCAACCCAATCAGGACTTGGTGATATTGCTTAAATGTATGTAACTATATCAACATCCTGCTCAGAAATGAGAATGGCTTGCTGTGGATTGTCAGATAAAACACGCATCCATTGATCACCCAAGGTCACTTAAAAGTCTTTCACCTTTGCCAAGTGTGAACAATTTTTTACTAAATTGATGGGAAATAGGTGTGAACACAGCCAACATATTTCCATGAATCCATAAAAGACATTTCAACTGAGTGTGAAAGGAAGAAGTCTGTTTTAGGATAAGAGACCTAGTAATTTGAGGCTGGGGCATAGAGAGGACCATTCATCTGTTTTTATCCATCCCTCTGCCTCTCTAACACATTTAGTTATTTGACAAACATTTAGGAAGTTTGTCTGAGGTGTCAGAGACAGTCCTGGGAATACACAGACAATATCAAAAGGGGACTTGCTCAATTGGCAGGCGGCTCTGCCATTTCTAGTCTAATGGTAGTCATCTCTAAGGTGAGGGGATGTGATGGCCACGCTAGCACCCAGGATACCTCAGAATCAGCCAGAGTCGGGATAAACAAAAGTCCTTAGTCTTTATTCTTGGTCTTTAGGGATAGAAGTGAAGGGGATGGAAGCAGGATCTCCTCAACCTCTTTCTTCCTCGTCCACCACAAATGTGACTCTGGCTTGTCTTACTCCACCCCCTAGTCCCTCCTACAATGCTCTGTATACACCAATCATTGATCCAGCACAGGATAGTGGGAAGGGCCATTTTCCAAGCATCTGCCCATAGAGTATTGTCCAATCGGTCATCAGCCTCAAGTGCTGGGCTGCATCAACTCAATAGTTTCAGCCCTCTATAAGGGGAGGGTGAGGAGGGAAGAAAAGAAGAAAAAAAAGTTACACAATAACTTTATTATATATTTAAAAGGAATAGCAAGTTGTATGTAATAGATTTTTAATTTCACATGTAATCTTTTCCCCCCATTTTACTTTATTATAGAAATGCTTATTTTATTTCTTAAATTCAGAATAAAATAAAATTTTAACAAAAAGACCTGCTACCACCGAGCTCCCTGTTAACTCTCATAGATCTAATTCTATGACTACTTAATACTAGTTCTTTACAGTTAGGAATGAATGCTCCTCTGGTTGTTCCCTGAGGGCTGGTTCTGTCTCAGCAGCTCAGTTGGGCCTTGCATCTGCTGCCTAGCTTAATTTCACCTCCAGAGAACAAGATCCTCTTCCAGGATAAGCTCCTCACTTCTAACCTCCCCCCAATGTTGATTTAAGTCTTAACTGACATCAGCTTCCTCTGCCTCCCCTCGTCTCCTGAAGGGAGGACCAAGCTCCTCCCAATGCCTTCCTTGATAGAGGGCAGAAAAAGGTCTCTCAGCTCACTCCACTCTGCATCTGCTTTCAGTCCCTGGTGCCCATTTACCATCCTGGCCCCTCCCAAACCTCCTCTGCCGCTTCCTTCAGACTGTTGCTGCCCTCATCCCTTGTAGACCTTGAGGTCTGGGGCCATCTTTCTTTACATTAATTTGCTCCCCAGCACTCAGCACAGTGACTGGAACATCATAGGTGTTTTATAAAAGTTCATTGAATTGGAGATCCCAAAGACAAACACCATGGGGACATAACTCCTTTTCTCTTACAGCTTTGAGAATAGAAGAGCCTACCCAGGGACTCATTCAGGGCTCCGGGTGTTTTTACATTGAACTAGGCAGGCAGATTGGCAGTTGCCTTATGTGTATATAGTTTAATAAATCATTAAAAGACATAAAATACCTGTGAGCTGAGTAGCTCACAGCCCGGTGGAGAGTGCTCAAGGAGATAAAATAGGAATAGCTTGTTCTTCTTGCCCACAGGGGACTTAGAGTTATTGCAGAGATGGCTCTTACAGAAGCAACTGATAAACGATGGAGAAGTGGCCACAAAGAGTCAGCTTGCAATAGACAGTCCCTGGTGCTGGCCAGGGAGGCTGCCTGGAGGAGGGGACATTTGAGTTGGTCTTGGAATGGTCAGTAGGTTGGAAAGTATTGTTGCCTAGGAGAAGAGCCCAGGAGCCAGGTGGGTAGGAGGACCAGGTAGCATAGGAAGCAGGAGGAGTCAAAGAAAGGTGGGGATGCATTTGCTTGGGGGATAGCAAAGAGCATGGATCGGCTCTGGTGGGGTGGAGGCTGTGAGGTTCTGGATGAGACTGGGAAGGGGAAGGCAGAAGATGTAAGACATCGGATTCCCCTTAAATTGTTGTTCATTCGTTTCAGTCGTTTCCCACTCTTCCTGGCCCCATTGGGGTTTTCTGGGCAAAGATATTGGAGTGATTCACCTTAAACAGTTGGAACTTTATTCAGGAGTGAGGGGAAGCCGTCCATGGTGTTTGGGAAGGGCGGGTGGCCAACTCCGAGCTGTCTTGGGACCATCGGGCTTGCAGGAAGAATTTAGGGTGATTCAGAGAGAGGAAAAAATCTGATTGGGGGAGGGGTAGTAATGTAGAGAAGGGGGAAAGGAGGAGGGAAAAGTTGTGGAGATGCTGCCTGAAGGGGAGGAAGGGAACCTATACTGACTTCAGCCATTTTTATTGATATTTCTTAGCACTAAGCAAAGGCTCTCCTTGCTCCTTGTAGACACTCAATACAGATGTGTTGAGTAACCTAAATGATGTGGATCTCTCTGGGTTTGGGGGTGAGGTTCAGGTCCTTTCAGATCCAAGGGTTCTAAACGATGCAAGAGCAAATAAGGTCATTTAATGCTGAGTGCATGGGACAGGGGAGGGGTCTTATTCCCAGAGGGGTTTATCTCAAGGAAGAGCTCATCTGGGAAGACTGCCTAGGAGCTGTTTAGTTTGTCCCTTATCCCACCCTCACCTGTGCCCTTGGTCTAATGGTCAGGCCGGGGGACCTGTGATACTTTAGGACTCAACACTCTCTGGGATCCCTCCTGGCTCTCAGTCTGACAAAATACCAATCCTGTAAACTGGGTCAGAGGGCGCAAAAACCAAACAAAAACACGAGAGAAAGTTTAAGCTGCCACATCATGATGACTTCAGCCTTCTCCCTACCCCATCCACAGATCTCTTTTCTATGAGCTTTTTTCCAAGTTTCACAAGAGCTTGAACTCATACGTGGTTCCTCCCTCTCCTGCAGATTTCCTTTTTGGAAGTGGGCAGGTCTGTGTCGTGACATAAAGAAAAGCCAGAAAATGCTGCCCTTCTCCCCTGACTCACCAGTCAGCCCACTTGGGCTCCCCATAGAGAAATCGTTGAATTCCCACAGTCCCTGGGACATTCAACGCCTCCTTCATCACTCTAGTACCTTGCTGTGCCAGGCAAAAATCTCCATCCCACGTTCTTCTCCAAGGGTCTTGGCTTCCATGACTTTCTACAAGCACACTGTGAGTGACTCAAAGTCCAAACTTGAATTTTTGTCATCGCCTTATGGAAGGTTTGTTGGGGAGAGACTTGTCCAGTGTGAAATGGAAGGATCCTGGTTTGTGCAGAGAGAAGCTGGAGCTTCACTGAGCCCTGAGAAGAAAGAGCAGGGATGTGTGGGGAGTTTGGCCGTCATTGATTCCCCAAGATCACAGCTTCTCCCTGGGAGGGCGGTGGAGGAGGACATGAAGACACAGCTGGAGACTTGTGGACACAGGCCTGGAAACCCTCCCAGCATGCTGAGTCCTGTCCATGCTGAGACCTGCTTGGTCATCAGGGAATTTCTTCTGCATCCGGAGGCGGGCTCCTGCTCCATAGGAGAGCCTGTGGGATGCTGAATGGCTAAGGGGCTTTCCCAGGGCTTCCTGTTCAGAGGCAGGATTTCACACAGGTCTGCTGGGGCTCTAACCACTGCTCCTAACATCACTTAAAGGAAACAAATCCTGGGCTTGTCCGTGGCTTTCCTTGCCACACTCCCCTCCAGTCCAGTGTCTCTGCCAATGAGGTCGTGGCAGGGTGCGTATTCCCGACTACAGAGTCACAGTCTTGGAGCTGAGGGGAGCTCTGGTTCCCACCCCAAAAAGTCCCTCCAAGGGGCATCCAGCCCCTGCCTCCCCCCTTCCCTCCAATGAGAGGAATCTCCCTCCCTCAGGCAGCCCCTCTCCCTGTGGAGCGTCTCTCACCGTGGCTGGATCACATGATTTAAATAATTGGATTCCCAGCTTTCCATTGAGACGCAAGTGCTCCCCGGAGGATTACATAAACCCAGATTGCCATTTTATGGTCAGTCGGAGGCTACGCGCCCAACTCCCGTCGCTGGGTCTGGAATACCAATGAATGGATGCCCCTTCTTCCTCTCCTATTAAATAGGGCCTTAGAACCCCAAGTCCTGGGGAGAGAACCCTGGGGCAGCAGAACCCAGCCTGGGTTCTGGCAACCTTTCCACCTTGGATTAGGGGAGGTTCTCATCTTATCTCAGACAAGAGAGAGCTGCAGAGTGAGCCCTAACACTGTATGGCCTTGGGCAGACTGGAGAGGATCAGGGCACTTCTGCCAACATGGGAGTTTCTGACAGTAAACACAGGCTTTATATATATGGGGAGAGAGAGATAGAGACAGAGAAACAGAGACAGAGAGACAGAAACAGAGAGACGGAGAGAAAGAGAGAGACAAAGACAGAAACAGAGAGAGACAGAAACAGATACAGAGAGACAGAAACAGATAGACAAAGGCAGAGAGACAGAGAAAGAGAGAGACAGAGACAGACAGAAAGAGAGAGAGACAGAGAAACAGAGACAGAGAGACAGAAACAGAGAGACGGAGAGAAAGAGAGAGAAAGACAGAAACAGAGAGAGACAGAAACAGATAGACAGAGGCAGAGAGACAGAGAAAGAGAGAGACAGAGACAGACAGAGAGAGAGAGAGAGACAGAGACAGAGAAACAGAGACAGAGAGACAGAAACAGAGAAATGGAGAGAGAGAGAAAGACAGAAACAGAGAGAGACAGAAACAGATACAGAGAGACAGAAACAGAAAGACAAAGGCAGAGAGACAGAGAAAGAGAGAGACAGAGACAGAAACAGAGAGAGAAACAGATAGACAGAGGCAGAGAGACAGAGAAAGAGAGAGAGACAGAGAGACAGAGACAGACAGAGAGAGAGAGACAGAGAGAGACAGAGAGAAGGGAGAGCAGAGAGGGGAGAGAAAATTTCCATCTAGAAATCTCTAAAACTGGCTTAGTTATAGACAGACCTTGTGTTAGCTAATGGGGGGCAGGCTTATTTGGGGGTCCAAGAGGATCATTGCTGGAGAGAAAAGTATAATAGAATGATGCTTTCTTCCCACCTTTTCTTATCGCTCATTCATGACTAGTGATCAAAGGAATGACTGTTGGCTTTCCTCCCATGGGGGTCCTTTAAATGGCTGCATCTTTCTTTCTCACATTCATCCCTTCTGCCCTAATGGAGCTTACAGTTTGCCGGCCTCCGATTAGCAGGTCTCCGATCCTGGGCAGAGAGAAGGACAATGGTCTGGGCAGGAGAATGATGCCATTTGAATTCCCAAGTTATATTTCTCCTCTAGTCCAGGATCCACAGTAGGTGCTTAACACATTTCCCCAAGTCTCGGCCTCTGGCCATTTCTGGGGCCAGATTGTTGCAGTGAAGAGAGTGCTGAGAACCAGAAGATTTAGCCTTAATTCCACTTCAGACAACTATTAGCTGTGTGATAAAGTCCCTTCATCTCCTAGCCTCAGTTTCTTCCTCTGTAAAAAGTTAGCCATCATCATTATCACCATCATCATCATCCTCATCCCCATCATTGTTCCATGATGCTGCAGCCTCCTCTATACCAACCTCCATTAGAGGTTTGAATGGATTCAGTTACATCCAATGAAAACTTACAGGCTGTCCGCCGTGTACAAAGTCATGAGTTCCATGCTCATGGTGAAGAACGAGTTAACGGCCCGGCCTTCTGCTCTCAAGGAGTTCCCAGCCATGTGGCTGGGGGGGGGGGGGATGGGGTCCATCAGCTGGGCTGCCACTTCCTGCTCTCCCAGTTGGTATTGGGACAATCTTGGACATGATTCCATGTTCCTGGTTTCCGCATGGCTGCCCAAGGGAGGCTGGATGAGGTCATTTATCAGTTCCATCTTCCGGGCACATGTCCGCTTGTCAATGTTCTCCTTAAAACATGGTAGCCAACACTGAGCTCCCTCCCTCCCTTAGTTTTGCTCTGGACCCTGGGCCAGGACGTCTCTCCCTTGCTCTGGACCCTGGGCCAGGACGTCTCTCCCTTGCTCTGGACCCTGGGCCAGGACGTCTCTCTCTTGCTCTGGACCCTGGGCCAGGATGTCTCTCCCTTGCTCTGGACCCTGGGCCAGGATGTCTCTCCCTTGCTCTGGACCCCTGGGCCAGGACGTCTCTCCCTTGCTCTGGACCCCTGGGCCAGGACGTCTCTCCCTTGCTCTGGACTCCTGCCTCTATCAGGAAAAGAGGGCTCGGGTGAGCTTCTCCAGCTGCCCCACCACGTGCTGTTGCCTAACATTCAGCGAGATCATCTGAAGCCTCCAGACTTTTTCACTGTGATTTCTTGACAAGCCGGCCCTCCCGCATCATACATTTCTAATTGAGTCTTTTCAGCTGAAACCCCAGGCTTTCCACACTGTTCTTTCCCAAGTCTCACCCAGCTGCCCAGCACACATGGCTTCCGGGATCTTTCTGCATTGAATTCCATCATCCAGGAAGGAAATCCGTGTCAGTTCGGTGCCATCTGTCACACACGTGTCCTGTCTTCTTCATCTTTGCCCAAGGCATTAATAGAAAACGTGGGAGAGGGTGGGTGCTACTGGTTGGGGCTGAGATGTCTCCTGTCTCATACGGCTTGTTGTTGAACCCGTTCCCCCAGCCCCAGGTCTGTGAGTTTGTCCACAGTGATAGAGACTGGGGGGGCTTGTTAGAGCTTTCAGAGCATTAGAGTCTGAATTACTGATCGTCATAACAGACTCTTCCCAATGGGGAGTCTGGGCGGGTTTGTCTGATGTCCTGCAAGTGCAGTTGGCCTCTGGGCAGATCTTTGGTCAAGTTTCACCTCTGGAGGTGAAGCCATAAATGGCCCGATAAGTTGTAGTCTGTAAATATAGTGAAATATTATTGTTATATATATAAAAAAAGATGAACAGGCTGATTACAGAAAGGCCTGGGAAGATTGACATGAACTGATATTGAGTGAAACAAGCAGAACCAGGAAGACATCGTGCACAATAACAGCAAAAAGGGCGATGATCCACCAGGAAAGACTCGGTTCTTCTCAGTGGTTCAGCAATCCAAGGCAATCCCAATAGGCTTTGGGCAGAAAATGCCATCTGCAGACAGAAAAAGAACTAAGGAGAATGAATGTAAATCAACACATGCTAGGTCCACTTCTTTTTCCTGTTGTTTTTTCTCTCTCCCATGATTTTTCCCTTTTGTTCTGATCTTTCTCTCCCAATATGATTCATGAAGCAGTGTGTATTAAAATAAATAATTGTTTTTATTTTTAAAGATCAGCATTAAAATACCTGGTGCAAAAATGTTAGCAAAGATGATGTCTCTAGAACTGGGGCTGGGGACTTAGAGAGGCTGCCTTAGTCTTGCTGGGCACTTTGCAAATTCAATTAATTGGAAATGAAAATTGGCTGATTACACGCATCCAGGTGCTCCTAATGCTGCATAAGGATGGATCATCAAAATGTGCTCAGGTTGGGGCCGTGATTGCTTTTTTTTATTATCTCAATATATGGAAAAGGAATTGGACTATTATTGCCACCGGGATGGTCAAATGACAAGCTACATTACCCACAGGGTGAGAGCTTTTACATTTTTTTTTATTGTCAACATTTGCTTCTGAAATCTTGAAATTTAGAAAATGCAGAAAGAGACTCTTGATTTCCCATTTGCACTGTCTGTCCAAGATTCACCTTCACACTCGTCTCTCTTCTGTCCTTTGTATCTCCAGCACTCAGCACGGTTTCTGGAACACAGTAGGGGTGCAATGCTTGACACACAGTAAGAGTTTAATGAATACTTGCTCACTGCTGGATAATCATCCTCTGTCTCACACTCTCAGGGGCTCTTCAGATCTTTTCTTCTTTCCTGAAAGCATTTGTTCCCCCTTTCCACTTATTTCTTATCATAAGACCTCCTATATATTTCACTGAAAAAAATTTCAAGCTATCTGCTATATCTCTCTCTCTGTGTCTGTCTCTCTGTTTCTGTCTCTCTCCTGTCTCTTTTTCTCTCTCTGTTTCCCCCATCACTCTCTGTCTCTGTCTCTACCTCTCTGTCTCTTGTCTGTCTCTGTCTCTTCCTCTCGAAATCTCTCTGTGTGTCTCTGTCTCTGTCAATCTCTGTCTCTCACTCTTTCTCATTTTTTCTGTCTCTATTTCTCTCTCTCCTCCCAGCTAAAGGGCTCCATGAGACACTGTGGAGTTTGGAAAGCCTGAGTTCAAATCCCTAGTCATATGACCCTTGGGAAGTCCCTTAATTTCTGTTTGCCTCAGTTTCTTCAACTGAAAATTAAGAATCATTTTTAACCTTCGAGGACTGTCATGAGGAACAAATGAAATACCATTTATCAAGTTATTTATCAAGCATTTATCAAATACCATTTATCAAGCAGTTATCAAGTGTTTGGCACACAGTAGGTGCTTACCAAATGCTTTTTCCATTCCCTCTTTTCTCTCTAATTCTATACCTCAATCCCCTGCAAAATCACCTCCATCAGTCTTCTCTGGTTTTGCAGAGGGTAACATCTTTGTCTTAGAGGGTAACGTGGCCCTTCTTGCCAATACAACTTCCACATGTTCCCTTGACCCCATAGCTTGTCATTTTCTCTATGAATCTGTCCCAAGAACAACTACATCTCTCCCCGCAATTTTCCATCCCTTTGTAACTCCTGGCCCCTTTTTTGGCTCCTAAAAACTTAAGAATGAGATCAGAATATTGATCTCATCCTTAAGAACCTTCCTTTGGCCCGGCCATCCTCCCACTGGATTATCTTGTTTTTCTTTTTCGCATCTAGACTCCTGGGGAAAAGAGCTGTCTATATTTGGGTCCTCCAATTTCTATTCATTTCTCAAACCATTGAAAGTTAGCTCCCATCTGCAATCAACTGAAATGGTTTTCCTCCAATTAACTTATCATCTGCTGTTGTACCTTGTTGTCTTTGTTCCCTCTGTTATGCCATAGTTCTCTTTAACTGTTCTGACTTGGTTTCCCTGAACTAGTTTCCTTAACTGTTCTGTCAAATCCCGTTAGTCGTAAAAACCCACTCTGGTCCATTAAGACTGGAACCGTTTACTCTAAGGTTATAAATTGCTAGCAAGATAAACAAGAGAGCAGAACTCCTGACCCTCCCCTGTCCTCAAGAATTTACACTATCCCTCTAAAATATTCCAAGATACCTCCCTGACATCTTTATCTCTGGGTATTCAGACATCCTGTCTCTGGGCTTTTAGGAGTTATGGTCTCCCCTCAACCTGACAGAAGCCTTCCCACCTTTTTTGGGGCTTTGTTTCTAGGGTTATTTAAGGAATGGGGCAGCTCCTGTTCTTTGCTGGATTCTTTGCTCCCCAGCCCTGGGACCAACATGGTTTCCTTGGTCCCAGTATATCTTTATCTGACTGGATAATTTGAGACGAGAGTCCTGTCCAGTCAATTATACTCTCCAATTAATAAACTATTGAAAACTCTCTAATCTCTCTCCTGCCTCAGTTTCTCCGGCATTACACCTCCATCTCGACCTTTTGGCCAAATTCAGTAATCTCTCCTTGCTTTAAAATCCCCATTTTTGGTGGGCTTTGTGATGTGGCTCTCTCTTGGCTGGCTTCCTTCCTGGTTGGTTTTTCTTTTGCTGCAGGATCAACAGCCAAGTCCTTCTCCCACCCCAGGAAGACACCCCACAGCTCTCTCCTGGAGCTTCTGCTTTTTCTATACTTTCCTGGTGATCTCATCAGCTCCCATGGATTAAAAAGTCATCTCTATGCAGGTGACTCCCCAGTCTCCAGAGCCTCCTCTTTCTCCTGTGCTTTATCCAAGACTGTCTCCAGTTATCTGATCTATATCTGGCTCCTGAACCATATGGCTCTGAAAGAGAAGAGGGGCCTGGGAACTTTGAAGACCTCTTTTCACTAGTCCTCTACAAGTCCTGACATCACCTTCCTGATGCCATGGGCCTCTTGGAGAAAGAGATAAACAGCAAGGCCCCAGCCTGTTGCTACTGAGCTCTATCCCTCCAGATCTGGGTCCCGGAGAACCCATTCTCTTTCCCTCAAACCTCCTTCTTCTAAACTCTTCTGGGTCTTTTAGGAGCCTCATAGTTCTTCCAGTTATGCAAGTCTGCAAGCCAGGCAGTCAGGTAGGGCAGTGGGCAGAGTCCTGGGCCTGGAGTTAGGAGACTTGAGTCCAAATCTGGCCTCAAATATTTGCTAGAAATCTTGGCAAATCATCTATCCTCTTTCTTCCTTTAATTGTTCAATGTGGGATAATTGTAGCCTTGCATTTGTAAAGCTCTTAGCACAGTGCCTAGCATATAGTAGGTGCTTAATAAGTGCTTATACCCATCCCCCTTGCAGTCATTTTAAATATTTCTGTGTTTCTTCAATGGAATTTAAATTCCCCAAGTGGAGACATCTCTGTTTGAATGTGTAATCCCAGCATTCAGCACCTAGTAGGTGCTTAATAAATGCTTACTGGCTCATGCCATTCTACTTGAGGCTCTCACCCCCTGGGCTGGGCTGCTGCTGTAGCCTCTGATTGGTCTCCCTACATCAAGCATCTCCTGTAATGTGTCTTACTTACCCAGCTGTCAAGCTGAGCTCCCCAAGTCTGAGCCTGGGCCCTCTCTCACAAGCTCACTCACTCCCAGAGCTGCCCAGAGGATGACACGCATGGCTGCTCTCCATCTCCCCCGCCGCCCCCAGCCCATAGGAAACGTTCCTTTTTCATCTCCTCTGTGCCCAAGCTTCCACCAGGCTGGGCAGCTTCCCGCTGCCCACATCCTTGCTGGAGAAAGCCCGGTTCTCTTCAAGGCTCAGGACCACTCCTAGAAAGGCCATCCCTCTCCCCGCCGGGACACTCGCTCAGGCAGGTCTCTTGCCTTATTGGGCGCATTTTACACACTTAGAACCATGTACACAGTGGACCAAAGCTTTCTTTCTCCTGTCCCCTTGGCGTACATGGCAGCCAGTGAGATTTCTAGTCCAGCTGTGCACCTTTTCCTCTCTAGTTCTCCCCATAATTCCAAACAGATTTCCGAAATGGTGAGAGCACTTTGTAGCTTCTCCAGGAGTATTAGTATTAGTCCGCTTGTCTTCTCACCAGCCCTCCAGTGTCTTCTCTTTCCCTTTGATCATCTTTCCCCATCTGCTCTGGGTGTCTTCCACGTGGTTAATAATCGCACAGCTCTTCTCTGGGGAGAGAGCTGGCCCTCTCTTTTAACCTCTCATACATTCGAGAATAATTCTCAATTCCATATATTTGTGTTAACGAAGGCCCACTTTTCCCACACTAGGCAAAGCTATGAGATCAGGAATCATGTGACACTATATTCTGAGAGCAATCTCAGTTATGAGGGATCCGAAGGGCAATGGGCGGATTCGTGGCGAGCCAAGAGACTGAGCCATTATGGCCCACGTGGGACAGGAGGCACAGGTAGTTCCTCAGGGATGAAGTCCCCGGCCAGGACTTGGCCAGGAAGATGAGGCGGGCGGGAGGCAGAGCCAGGAAGGGAAGAAAGCTAGAATGCCCATGTGCTGCCCTGCTGGCGGTGAAATGTCCCCCGGCCCTAGGAAGGGGCCCAAAGGCTGGTTCTCTGGGGGGTCTGTGGAGCTGTATGGATGAGAAGCATTCGTATGGGCAGGAATGGATGGGCTGGGGCCAGCATCTTCACCCCTGAAATCAGGGCCAGTCGAGCATTGAACAAAGGAAGACGCGTTTCTTAATCACTTCCTATGTTCCAAGTCGGGGATGATAAGAGTTGAGAACGTAGAAGAAAATTTCAGAAAATGGTGATTGATGCTTCCATTATTATGATTAAGCAAGAATTTCCTGCTTTCCTTCTGGGAGGTGCTGACCGTGCAGAGACGCATCTTCTGAGAAAATGCGTGATTATTAATGTCCTTGTGATCTGTGGCCGCCACTCTGCTCAGCCAGCTGATTCCTGGAGATGCATCAGTATATCTCAGAGAGGAAGAGGGAGAGAGCAGGAGATGGAGGGGGGGGGGAAGGGAAGTGGGACAGGGGAGAGGAGAGAGATGGAGAGACAGAGATTAGACAGAGACAGAGAGACAGACAGAGAAACTGAGAGAGACAGAGTCAGAGAGAGACAGAGACAGAAAGGCACACACAGAGACAGAGAGAGACAGATTTAGAGATAGAAAGAGAAAGACAGAGATACAAAGGGGGGGCTTTTTTTTTTTCTACAATGGCATCGTTGGTGTCCAGGACTTATTGAGATTTTTCCATTGTCAGTCTTTGAGCTGCCCAAACAGCACAAATTCTCTGCTTGGCCTTGCTCTAGTCTCTAATCTCAATGGAAACATCATGACTTTTTCCTACTTTTAGCTGTTCCAAATCCCTGATGTTTTCAGGGAGCGCCTCCATTTTGATGTCACGTTGTAATAATTCCCTTCATTGTCACAGCTGGATGCTTCTTTTGAACTGCTTAAAGCATCTTTTTTCCCCCATTTTATTGAAATCTCATTTTAGACTTGTGTTTTTTTGATCAAAAACTATTTTGCATCTTTATTTTTTGTCTAATATGTTGCATTTTTCCATTTATTATTATTTTCTCTGGGCTTCAGTGGGTTTTTAGCTTTCTTTTCCTGAGTGAACATCCTCAAATTTTTATCTTCAGCAACTTGATTCCCTGACCTTGGTTGCAACAGGGGTTGGGGGGAGGAGAGTTGAACAACAGGCCGGTGTCCTGGGCAGCAGACTGTTCAGCAGATGGATAAAGCACTGGGCCTTGACTTGGAAAGAGCTGAGTTCAAATCTTGTCTCAGACACTTTCTAGCCAAGTGACTCCGGACAAGTCCCTTCACCCTGTTAGCCTCAGTTTCCTGATCTATAAAATAAGCTGGAGAAGAAAATGGCCAACCACTCCAGTGTCTCTGTCAAGAAAATCTCCAATGGGATCATGAAGAATTGGACATGACTCAAAATGTGATCAACCGAACCATTATTGAAAAGCTATCTTCTGGATATTGTCTGATTGCAAGCTTATAACAATCCTGTGAGATAGTAGTTGAATCTGGGGAGATTTCTGGCCCTTGAGTAGGAGCTTTTTCCCCTTGATTCCTGTATCCATTAAGATTGTCAGGAAAAGCATTAATTAGGGGTAGGATGGAAGGACACTATTCTTTCTTAGCCAAACCCCAAACCTGAGGGACCTCTGGGCTGGCTCATCCCTGTGATTTCATCCTGAGTTCTGGTTCCTGCCTTGCTTGGAATGACTGTGGAGCTTCTCATTTTTTACCTTTTTTCTTTGACTCAGTCTTGCTGCTATTTAAATGGACATGAACAAACAAGTTTCTCTGCCACCCTTAACACAAGCATGAGTATATTTTAGAGCAAAGTGCTTCTGTGAGGATGCACACCTCTGACTTCTCATCATGGTATATGAAGTCTGAAGTCAAGTAGAAGGAAAAACAAAACAAAACTAGGCTGAAATAATTCTAGGGTGACAGCAGAACATCTGGTCACTCCATTAGCTTGTAGGCCCAAGGGACCTTTCCAGTTTAAGCCCATCTGGACATGAAAATCCCATAGTTATGGGGGCATGTTACTATGCTCTGCCTTTGGGCAATGATCAGTAATGTCCACAACTCTGCTCCGGATAGCCATGACAAGTACTCAGATCTTTCTGAAACTGCAATTCTGATCTTCAAAGACTGATGTCTGGTTTCTGGCCCTGCCTTGTGACTCATTTTGGAAAGAGTAAATGACCTCATTGTGTCTTGTTAGAAATAATGTAATATCATTTCTGGTGTTCAGTGGGCTGGGCGATCACCGCCGGCCTGGGTGAGTGAGAATAGATGCTCCCTATTACCCAGGGCTTCTGATTTCCCCATCAGATGCATAGCTGGCTGCTTCTTTGGATCTCTGTGTAAAAGTTGGGTGCTCTCCAGGGATCCCAACCAGACCGGCACAGGGATCACACCCAGCCGGGCACAGGGATCCCAGCCAGACAGGCACAGGGATCCCAGCCAGACCGGCACAGGGATCCTAGCCAGACTGGCACAGGGATCACAGCCACACTGGCACAGCGATCCCAACCAGACCGGCACAGGGATCCCAGCAAGACCGGCACAGGGATCACAGCCAGACTGTCACAGGGATCCCAGCTAGCCTGGCACAGGGATCATAGCCAGACCAGCACAGGGATCACAGCCAGCCTGGCACAGGGATCGCAGCCAGACTGTCACAGGGATCCCAGCCAGCCTGGCACAGAGATCCCAGCCAGACCAGCACAGGGATCCCAGCCAGACCAGCACAGGGATCCCAGCCAGACTGTCACAGGGATCCCAGCCAGCCTGGCACAGAGATCCCAGCCAGACCAGCACAGGGATCCCAGCCAGACCGGCACAGGGATCCCAGCCAGCCTGGCACAGGGATCCCAGCCAGACTGTCACAGGGATCCCAGCCAGCCTGGCACAGGGATCCCAGCCAGATTGGCACAGGGATTACAGCCAGACTGTCACAGGTCCTTTTTGTTTCTTCCTAACACATTGACTTGGTATGTTCTGAGTTCTGGAATTACTCTGGATAACCTGGCATTCACTTCATATTTCACTATCAGTGCTCAGGTTGTGATCTCTAGTAGAAAGTCATGGGCGGGGAATTCTTTTTTCTTTTTTCCTTTTGTATTAAAAATAACTCTCACATGGTCTGGAACATAGCAGGGTTTAACAGTGTTCCTCGAGTTGAATTGGAAACATGTAAAATTTATTTGAGAAGTCACTGCACACGTCTCATACTATTGGCAGCCTCCAATTCCACTGTGCCCTCGAACAATGGGTGCAGCTCTGAAGTGCCTCTGTCTGGATTGGATAGCCCCAGGTTTTAATGAAGGAATACATTGGGAATATTAATGAGAAATTCTTGGCTTGAAACCTTTGGTCTGGGCAAGTGCTCAGACTCTGAGCTCATTTAGCGGTCAAGTATCTTCAGATGCTGGGAATGTGAAAAAATGCCAAAGTGCGTGTCCATGTCTTTTTTTTTTATTTTAACTTTTATTTATTCATTCATCTATCCATCCATCTATATGCATCCATCCATCCATCCATCCATTCATTCATTCATTTATCAATGTATTTATTAATTTAATTATCTATCTCTCTATCCATCCATCCATCAATCCATTTATTTATCTGTCCATTTTTTATTCATTCATTTATTTATCACTGTATTTATTTATTTAATTATCTATCTATCTGTCTGTCTATCTATCTATCTATCTGTTTTTGTGTCCATATCTTTAGAGGTGGAGTGACTATGCAGATGATCCATCTATGCATCCATCCATCTATCCATCCATCCATTCATTCATTCATTTATCAATGTATTTATTAATTTAATTATCTATCTCTCTATCCATCCATCCATCAATCCATTTATTTATCTGTCCATTTTTTATTCATTCATTTATTTATCACTGTATTTATTTATTTAATTATCTATCTATCTGTCTGTCTATCTATCTATCTATCTGTTTTTGTGTCCATATCTTTAGAGGTGGAGTGACTATGCAGATGAAAAGACGGGAGGCAGGAAGAACTGGGTACAAGTCACAGCTTGGAGACTGACTCGCTGTGGGGCCCTGAGCAGTGACTTTGCCGCAGGAGTCCAGGCTTCTCATTAGTAGAGCACCTTTTATGGGGTCACCTCATGGATGTGTGTGCTCACAAGCATCATGGAAATGTCAAGTATCATCATGAAATGCCGCTGTCCGAGAAGCGAGCCTCATTGGAAAAGGTTTATGAGAGGGAAAAGCCTAATAATGAGTCACAATAACAACGATGGGCATTTCCACTGGGCCCAGAATTCATGGGATGCTCTGGCTGGCAGAGTTCAGATCCCTGAATCCTGTCCTCTTCTCTCATCTTACAGAAGCAGAAACAGCCATGGCAGGTCCCAGGTCTTAGATGTAGTGATTGGGCCCAGCTCCTCTGACCCAGAACCAATAGTCTTCCCATTACATCGAGTGCCTCACTCCCTCTGTGCCCTCTCAGGGTGCCCACAGCAGTCCGGCGAGGTCTCCTCCCCAACCGAGGTCAGAATTATGGAGAGGGCTGGGGAAGCCCAATCAAATGAGATCATGATTGTAAAGCATTTAACCCAGTACTTAGCCCTGGCAGCCCTCTATTATTGTCTTCTTCTTCTTCATCCTCCTCCTCCTCCTCCTCCTCCTCCTCCTCCTCCTCCTCCTCCTCCTCCTCTTCCTCCTCCTCATCATCATCGCTATCATAACTTAGCCCTTCCATTAGCTGCAGCCCACATTCCCCTCAAAGTCCCAAATTAAACGCACAAACTCCTCTTTGTGGGAAGAGGAGCAGGGAAGATCTGGCCCTGCTGTTTGGGAGGCTCTTATAGGGCCTGGCCATGGACCTGGCACCTGGAGGCACCTTGCGAAGCCGCCCCTCCCTCCACACCCTGTGAAAAACCCTGCCCTTCCCTCCCTCTCCCAACTCCCCCAGGCTGAAGGCACAGGGGCACCTGCATGCAGGGCCGTGGGCTTGGGACCTGGAGCTGCTGTTTGCAGCCCAGGGGACCATGGCCAAGTCACATCTCCTTGGAGAGAAAGCTTATCGTTTGTAAGATGAGGGTTTGGTTTAGATGATCCTTTTACTCCTAAACTGGGAACATCTCAGAGGAAGGGAAGGCACAAGCTGGCGGGGCCTTGGGGCCCTGAGATCCAGCCCATCCCAGAAGGAGATCCTCAATAATGAACCTGCTCAGTTGTCCATCCTCTGCTCGCACCCTTCCCCCTCTTCATGCAGCTTCTCTCACCCTGGAACGTCTCATTACCAGAGTCTCTCCTGCTGTCGACCCGAATGATCTCATCCGCTATTGGCTTCTAGGCTCTACCTATTGGGGCCAAGTGAGGTAAGTCTAATCCTTCTAATAGGATTTCGGGATGGTGGGAGAGAAGCCTCCAATGGCTCTCAACTTATTTTTAGAAGGATTAAACTTATCCCACTTGACCCCAGTGGGAGCCTTCTTGAACCCAACTGTCCAGAATGGAGAACAATACTTTGGATGAAGTCTGAGGAGAGCAGAATACAGTGGGATGACGCTGTTCTTGGGAGCTTTGCCCCTCAAGGAAGCTGAGTATGACAATAATGTAGCCAACTCACACTGAGTCTTCAGGTTACTAAAACCTCTGGATCCCTTTTCCTCCTTATTGGGAACTTAACCCAACAAATTGAAAAACAATTCACATACAGTGATCAGGGGGAAAACAGTATTGTGTAGGAAACTGTCCATCTCATATGTAGCTTGTTGCTTAGAGGGTTTATTAAGTTCAACATGAAGTTCAAAAGCTGCCCTTTTCATATGTTGCCCTTTGAACCTACTTCAGTTGCTTCTGTGCAAAGAAAAATAGTTTCATGGATGCTCTTTCCCTTGATCTCCTCCTTCCCCTCAGTATTAGGGTTAAGGTTTCTCATTCTTCCATGCTCAGGACATAGAAAGAGCCCTTTGGACTTTGTGCAATAATTCCCGTTGCTTTATATCCCAATGATTTTAAAGCTATTTTATTAAAAAAAAGCATCTCCAAGTTTTATCGATTGGGTTGGTAGTTCTTCAGTTTTATTAATCTCTCCCTTGATTGCCAGTTTTGCCTGGATCCTGGATGATGGACAGTGCTCTTACACTTTTCCAGTCACCGGTGGAAGGAAGCGAGGCTACAGGCTTCTCCCATGCTTTTTAGCCAGGATGATTTCGGTGATGTTGGGAGACAGCTTCCACAAGAAGGAAAATGGCATCGAGGTCAGCTACCACACTGATGGTCATTTATTTAACTCGAAACGGCTACAAGCCCAACCTAAAGTGGAGAGAGAGCTGGTGGGTGATTTATTTTTGCTCCCAGATGATCACAGACTCATTCACCCCCTGTAACTGAGACTCAACAGAATACGGATCTATCCCCTGTTACTTTTGCTAATTTTAGTACAACAGTTAACAACTAGAAATCACAGGTGCTCTCCTGACCCACAATGCACTATTTCATGTGTGGAATCATCCGTTACAACGAATGGAGAAAGTTTGAATGCTGTGGATAAGTTCATTTACTTTGGCAGTATACTCTCCAGGGACATACCCAGTGATGATGAGGTTGGGTTGACAATGCCTTGCCAAGGCTAGCTCAGTGTTTTGAAGGTTCTGAAAGAAAACAGTGTAAAGAGTATTACACTGACCATCAAACTGACAGGCTATGGGCCCACTGTACTGACTTCAATTATGGACATCAATACGAAGGATAATTGAATTAACTCTATTTGAATTGTCCCACAAAGACTCTGAAGATCATCTGGCAAGAAAAGGTACCAGACACTGAGGTCTTTTCTCACCTTAAACTGCCAAGGATTCATACTCCACTGGAGAGAGCACAACTCCAATAGACTTGTTGTATTGTTCAAATGTCAAATGTACATTTGCTTAAAAGACTTTCCTTATGGGGAACTCACTCACACAAGGCAAGTGCTCATATGGAGGTCCAAAGAAGTGATTCAAGGGCACTCTCAAGGTTTCCCTGAAAAGCTTTGAAACTGTTTATGAGACATGGAAGATACCACCCAGAACGGAATCTCTGTTCAAAGATAACTCTAACCCCTGACTGTAACCCTAACCCTAACCCTAACCCTAACCCTGCCTCCCGACTCTAACCCTAAATGCGCACTGCTAAGCCCTATGAGCAAAGTGGACTTGGAGTAGCTCAGAAATGTGAGATGCACAAACTGAGAGCCATCGCTGCTCTAAATGTTCCTCTGGACTATTTGTGTCTGACTGGGGGCAGAGCCTTCCAAGCTTGCATTAGTTTGATAAGCCAAGTAAGGCACACTCTACCTTGATCTTAACATAATGATGCTATTTTGATCATCTTTGAGCGCAAAGAACAACAACCAACATTTAGCTTCAAATTAATTTTTAATCTTTATTTCTATAGCTCTTTAATGAGTGTAATTTTTATTGCATTATCATCTGAAGGGCATACATTGAATATTTCTAGCAAAATTACCTTGAAAACCCTCAAGTGCCATCAAAATATCACCAAGTCAATCAACAGGCATTTATTGTCATTGAGGTGCCCTACAATGGGCAACTTTTATTATTATAACCAATGGAAGCTTCACTCTATCCTAAATCAAGGAAATTCTCGAAATTAAAATGAAGACCTTTAGAATAAAGAAGTTAATTTCTTAATACTTTAGAGAATTCAAATTTGCTCTTATCAATTTAAGTACTACTGAGTTTGACCCAATTATTAGCCAATAAACGCTTTCCAATGGACTCCATTTTGCAGAGGTTCTCTTTTGGCGATGACACATTTTCTGACTGGCTTTTAAGCTGATTTTTTTGTAAATCTCCAAGGAGGCAAGATGGAAATAAAAAAAAAGCCCATTGCATACCCAGGGAAGAGTAGCTGGAAGATTTTGTACTGTTTAATATTTATAAATACTCTGTGAATGCAGCTTTAGTGAAATAATGGAATTATCCCATCCATCTAGGGTGGAATTGCCCTTTGTCATAAACCCAGTTAATATTAGAACTCTTTCTGAATGCCGAAGACAACATCAGCACCATGGGTAAACATGCCAGCCAAACTCATCATTTTTCCATCCCTGAACGTAGACCTGCACGACAGCAAAGATAATTGTTTTTAGAGACAGAAATACAGGATCTTGAACACGTGGATGCGGGGAGAAGTAGAAATAAAGCCTGCGTGTTAAGTCCTCCTCTGCCCAGCTTTTAACAACAAATGCTAGCTTAGCAGTGGGCAGCAGGAGGCTCCGTACCCTTTCTCTTTCTCCTCGGGGGAGATCCACTGCAGAAACTGAACATAACATTTGTGCTCACCAAGTCCGTTGGCTCCAAGCTCCCCCACAGTTTGCTTGTTAAATGAAGCTTATCCCTTCTTGTGCTCTGTTCTAGATTAACAACTTCATTATTTCCGTCTAGGTATTGTATTTGCCTGCCCCTTGTCCTTGTCACACAGCTGATCCTTGGAACGCCATTCAAGGCCCTGCCCAGCACCTATAAGCAACGCTCCCAGAGAGATACAATTATTAGCAAATATCATGTGGAAGCTTGATGGGCACAATGCATCACCGCGCTGAGTCTAAGTTTCTAGAGGGAAGGGCATCGTATTTATTACTGTGGTTTTATCCTAACCACCAACAGGTATTTCACATACAGTAGGGATTTAATAATTATTTATTGGACTGGATTGGGGGGAGCCAATTAATAGGTTTTCTGTTGCAGTTCTTTGAAAAGCTCTTATTGAGCTGCAAACCACCCAGGAGTCTGGAGGGACCTAAGGTTGCTTAGCATGCTTTGGAGTGTGGCCAGTCAGGATGGAGATGATCCATAGTCCACTGGGGTGAAAATAGGGCCGTTCCTCATGTTGATCCTGCCCTAATGTTTCCTCCAGCCTGGGAGGAGAGAATGTGTTAACCAGGGCCAAGCTAGAAAAACTCTGGTCTGGTCCCAGAATCAGGAGCCTCTGCTTTTTACCAGCTGGGAGTCACCAGATGGCTCCTGATTGGAGGGAACATGCTTTTCCTGCCATGACAGCCCCTGGAGGAGAACCCTGGACAGGTGATGAAATGCCCTCAGGATGGAATGGAATCACAGATGCTACCTTATAAACACCCTTTAAAAAATTCCAGGTGGCCCATTGGATAAAGTCCTGGGTCTGGACTCAGGGAGGCTGAATTCAAATCCAGTTTCAGGCACTTACTGGTGGTGTGAGCTTGGGCAAATCAATTCACCTGTCTGCTTCAATTTCCTCATCTATAAATTAGGACTAATAATAGTACCTGATTTTAGAATTTTTATAAAGATCAAATGAAATTATATTTTAACATATTCCACATATGTTGAAATGTTATATAAATGCTAGTTATTATTATGGCACGATCTTGCAAGGTCTTCAGCCCTGACACTCCTAGCTCTTTAATACCTCCTGCCCCACTATGGATCCCATTGAGTTTGAATAATCTGAATTTGCTCTGTGAGACTTCCTCTGACTTTGCTCAGGATGGTAGGGATTTTACGGAGTCAGAAATGGAGAAACTGGGTGGAGAGCTGAAGACAAGGTGGCATTGTAGCTGCTAATGGGAAGTTTGAGGGAAAAAAGCAACAGCTCAGAGCCTAATGGCCTGAGGAGTGACTGGAAAGGAGACCTCAGTGTAGGAGAGGAGACACTTCAGGAGGGGAGAATGACAAGAGATGATGGGCAGAGTCAGGAACATCAGATCATCCCATTTTCCATCACTCAGGGACAAAGGATGTGCCAGGGCCATGTGGGAGGTGAGGAAGTAAATAGTTCAAGCACAAAGGGGCTCTGGGAGAACAACTGGCAAAGGGGACTATACCCTTTTCTCTTGTTTGCAGAGGAAAAGGGTTTGACCCTAACTGGCCGGCTGGCCTCTGCTCCCATTTTGATCGTGGATTGGGTCCCTGGCTCTCAGCTACCAAGCTGTTTGCTATAGACATGGAAGCCAGAGAAGAAAGGACTTGGGAGGAAGGGAAATGACCGTGGTACACGAAGGATTGCCAAGAGAACTGACTTTGACCCCACGATAGAGCAGAGAAATGGATGAGAGTTTCCTGGAGTGAATCTGGCCCTAAAGAAACCTTCTTGAACATGTGAGCCACCCGAGAGTAGAATTAGTTGCAGAAGCTGTAGTAGAATTGGGGGGCAGTGAGTGCCCCAGGGCTGGGATGTGTCAAGGAAAGGCCAGAGACCCCTTTCATGGAGCTCCATGGGCGGTCTCTTCTGTCTTGGGGATTGTGGGAGTCAGAGAGATGAATTTATGTATGTGCCTAGACATGCCATTAAAATATGCTGAGATAGCTTCAGCGCATTAAAAATCAATGTTATTAAATTGCATCTGGAATCAATATTCTTATTGTTGACAGATGATGAATATCGATCACTGGTCTTAGGAATTGTGGGTAATCAGAATTTTTTCCTCTTAATTAAGCTTGGATGTGGTGGTAACTTTCTACAGATAGACTTTGAGCAGCTCTGTGACCCAAGGCAGAGAGAACATTAACAGCTTAGCCCCCCACTGAAAGGCAGGCAGGCAGGAATCGGCATCAGGACACCTCCTCAGGGCACCATCAAAACACCTGAGTCAGTGTGTGACTTCAGGTGTGACGGCTACCTTGCCACGAATCTCTGCCTACTGAAATCCCCATTTGAGCTTCTGCAGCCACAGGCTGCCATTCAGCATTTATTAACTGCCTACTGCATACCAGCCCCTATGGTAAGCAATGTGGAAAATCAGACAGGTCCTGCCACAATCTAGTGGAGAAAACTGATCATGCAAGATCCGTCCGGGGCTGATGGAAGTCCGTCTCAGAATGGAGCCACTAGCGGCTCGGGGCATAGGTTTTGCCACTAAGCCAGGACGGGGAAGGAATGAGCGAATCGTATGGTGGCCTAAGTCTGGGGCCAGTAAAGAAGCTTCTTCTGAGTACGTTCTGGTGCCAGTGGATTCCCACTAGCATCAGGGATGGGGAAGGTCCTGTTTCATAAATCAGGGCCTGGGTGCAAGTCTGGCCCCTTCTGGAGGCCCATGTCCTTGTGTGTGTGATGATGGGGACGTACCAGTCAGCCGGTCCAAGTCCAACCCCTTCTAGAGGCCCGTTTCCTTTTGGGTATAATGATGGGGTTGCCTTTCTAGAACATTGTTTTTAAACCTCTTTACCCATATTACCTTGCTGATTCCCCATAAGAACCCCGGTGAGTGCATTTTATCCCCGTTACAACTTCCTCACTGGATCTTGACAGTCCCTTCTCCATTGTTTTTTTTCTGCAACATTTCTGGAACATGTCCTCTTCTCTCCTCAGACCCTGCCCACCCTCCTGCAGTCCCCTCACATATGGACCATTGCAGCAGCTGCTGGGGGTCTACCCTCCCGCCCTTGGAGTCCCTCCTTTATTCAGTCACCAAAGTGATGATCTTAAAGCTTGGGTCCAGCCACGCCCCCCCTTCTTCAATAAACCCCAGTGGCTTCCTGCTGTCTAAAGGCTCATTTTGGCCTCCAAAGCCCCTCGTGATCAGCTCCCTCCTACCTCAGCCTTCTTGCTTCCTGCCTTTTGCTCCAGTGACTCTGGCCTCCTGGGTCCCGGTGCAAGACCCTCCAGCCCTCGGGTCTGCATTTTGAGCAAATCTCATGCCAGTTGTGTGTTCTTGCCTTATCTCCCCCCACCCAACTTTTCAGCTAGAATCCCGCTTTGGGGAAGATTGCCCTCCTGCTCTCCCCTAATGCCGGTGCTCTCCCAGCTTTCTTCTCCTGTCCTCTCCATGGATCTTCTTCACACAGGGCAGTTTGCCTACCCTATTAGATGGTGAGTCCTTGAAGACAGGGAGTCTCTGTCTTTGGCTTTGTTGTGGATCTATACACCTGGCAGCTATTCTCACAGAAAGAAATAAGGGTCAAGGGGCAAACTACTGCAGGCCCAGGATGTTTGAGGATCACTTGTGCGCTGGAAACATATCCTGGGACCAAAGTCCGAGCCCAGGACTGTGTGAGGTGCTTGATCTCTCCTACCCCCCTCCAGCAGGTCTAACCGGGAGGGAGAATATGGGGGATACCCTCACCTATCATCCTGGATTTGCTGGGGCTGCCTAGGGCAGAGGTCTGTCTTTTTATTCTCCATGGAAGTGGAAGGGATTTAGTCTGAAGTGTTTGGCTTGGATGAGTGGGGAAGTAAGATGGATCATAGTGGTAAGTGATCCTGAGGATGAGAACAGAGAATTCTTTGTTACCTGTGCTTTACAAAGACTCATGCATGTATGTGTATGTGTGTGTGCGCATTCATTAAGCATTTACTGTATACAAGGGACTATACGATCACTAAGGAAACAAAAAAAGAAAAACCCCAAAATGATATAGTCCTTACTCCCTACAGGCTCATATAAGAATAGAGGCGTCTAAATATCAAATTTCATCAAGTCAAATAGTAACAAATCTAGGAAGTGTATGGAAATATAATCATGGTAGAGATGAATTGAGCTCAAGAACTAATGATCTGATAGACACAGGGAGTACTGTGGGGAGTGAATAGTACTTCCTTGGATTTTGGTACCACATGGAGACAAAACAGGAGAAGGCAAGTCAGAAAGACTCATGTTTCCTCCTGCTGGAAATGCTATAGTGTGTGTGTCTCTATCTCTAAAAGTAAGCCAGCGAAATAATCTGAAGACATGAAGACATGGTGTAGGGGCTCATACTACATCATCCCACAAGCATCACAGACACATCAGAGAATCACATGCTAACAATTACAGTCCAGGGCTTCCCCTTGTTTTCTGCTCCAAGTTTCCCAAGGCATTGCAAAGCATTGCAGAACAATCACTAGAAATGACTTAATTTCTATTTCCAACTTAGTTGAAATGAGTAGAACTTGAGGAGTTCCTTAAATTTGAAATGTGAAAAGCTGAAGGCACTGAAACTTTATATTAAACATCATTTCAAGCAAGGCCCACCCAAAAATGATAGGGACGGCAGAAATAATGGCAAGGTCTCAAATGGTTCTGACAAGGGGAAGGGTATGCTGGGAATGGAATTTCAAAGGGCTTTTTTGGGATCTTTAATAGCACAAATGTGAGTGATTAGTCTTTCTCCCAGCTTATATCTCATCTAACCCTTATTCATGGGTACATTCTGTCACAAACTTTTACAGATGAAACAATATTAGTAGCATTTTAGATTTTTGCCTCTCATGTAGGCGCCATGGCCATGGTAAGAACCAGAAGAAGAAAGCTGGAGCTTTCTGGTGACAGACCCAAGGAAAGGCCTCACATCCCAGGCAGACACGGCTTGAGAAACTCTTGAAGACCCGTGATCAGGCACAGGAATATTTTATCTTTAAACTTTTTTCAGTAGAAAATGCAAGCATCATGTCACTTGATTAATGACAACAACAATCATAACATCAACAACAGCAAATATATTGAAGGAAACTGAGAAAGTAAATGCTTATCTAATTCTTTGTTCACAAATGGAAAGAAGTAGCCCACAAGGGTAAAGGGGAAGTGAGAAATAAACATTTATTTAGTGTCTACTGTGTGCTTGAAACTATGCCAAATGCTTTACAAATATTATCTCGGAGGATTAGCACAATCCTGTGAGCTAAGTGTGGTTATGATCTCTATTTTATAGTTGAGTAAACTGAGGCAAAGAGAGCCTAGCCAAGGGTTACACAGCTAGGAAGGACCTGAAGCTCAGCACTCTGTTCAGTATGACACCTAAGACACCAAAGCAAGTCAAAGAATAAAATAAGTTATCTGATAGCCATCAACACAAACAATACCAACTTTATTACAGAATACTATAGAATATCAACTATTTTTTATACTATAGAAGAGAGAAGTAAATAAAGAGAAAGCTGAGAGGGATAGAGTGGGACCCAAAGAAGCATGATATATCAAACTTCTGTCTGTCCATATAGTTGGAAAAAGTCCAGTACACAATGAAAATGTGAGTTGGCTCAAATATAAAACTCAAAGCTTGTACATTGTTGGTGTAATGAATGACTGGACAGTTCTAAGAAGGGAAGTGACTGGAACTCTAGGTTTCCTTTGTAGAACTGTGTTGTGATACGGTATCCACCTGCCAGTGGCTGCTGGAGGGCTAACAAACCTGTTTAATGGATCGCTTCATGTGAGAGGATGACGATGATACAAGGAGACTGAGAGGCAGTTGCATTCTCTGACCTGTCTCCTCTTCCCTCTGGCTCTAATTTATTTCATTCTCAATCCACAAAGAACACCTGTGTCAGCAAAGGCTACTTTGCAACTCCTTCAAGTGTTATGATTTACAGCTGTGGAGGCTCTCAGAGAATTGACCTGCCCGTTCACTTAGGCATGGTCCTTAATAGAACTGGACATGGACTGGCCAGGATGGGATCCATGATTCTTAGTTTTAACAAGTATCAATCCCCATCTTTTTTCTTTTTAACAGATGACATGTTTATTTCCAAAAGATATAGCATCAGTTTCTCTTCCAAATACAGGGAAATGATATTTTTATTACTTTTACAAAGTAATACTTTAATATTGTATTTGAGTGACTACTTGAGTTACTCCAGATTCATAGTTATATTATAAATACATATTATTTTGAGAATAAAAACAATTCTTTGGTGTAAAAACAGCAACTCTTTGGACTTTTTTGGTCCAATGATTATTGAACAAACCACTTGAAAACCACAAATATTTCTATTACTTATTGATTACTGCAAAACCTTTGGCTCAGGTCCTTGCTTATGTCTTAGATACATTGATACTACAAATATGTAAAATGGATTAGTCACATCAAGAGTATTTCAGAAAAAAAAAACAAGAAAAAGAGCAAATTCAAATATGCTAGGACTAAAATTAGAATTGTATAAGAATTATTGGAAGTTACAATAAAAAACCACAGGTCCTGGAATCATATCTACAAAAAATCAAAAGAACTTGGCCTGTGGCCAAAAATATCCTAGCCAGAAAAATTTTCTATAATATCGAATGAGAAAAAATGGCTAGTCAATAAACTTGAAGATTTTTAGGATTTTCTATCAACCAAACCTTAACTTAACAGAAAATTTAACATATTAAGAGTCAATATGAAAGATCAATTTTAAGGAGCTTAATGTGGACAAACTGTTTAAACATGGACAAATTGTTTTTTTTTTTAACATGGGGAAATGTGTACTTTATGTCTAAAATTCACATCAATAATAAGATAGCTCAAAAGAAAGTTGGCAGAGTTAAGGTAAAAACAGTAATTGTGTTATTATATAAATAAGGTGCATAGGACACAGAGGCGTTAGAGGAGGGAGAAGGGCTCATAGTTCTGAAAACCTATTCACATCAGGAATGGATTCAATAGCCAATACTACATATATACCATGAAGGATAGAGTACCCTTCAAAAATCTATAAAGAAATAAGGGAGGGGGGCAGCTAGGTGGCACAGTGGATAGAGCACCAGTCCTGAAGTTGGGAGGATCTGAGTTCAAATTTGGCCTCAGACACTTAATACTTCTTAACTGTGTGACCCTAGTCAAGGCACTTAAACCCAATTACCTCTGGGGGGAAAAAAGAAAAGAAGAAAACAAAACAAAACAAAACAAAAAGAAATAAGGGAGGAGGGATGGGCAGATGGGGAAGCTAAGGATGAAGAAAGAAGACAAAGGAGGGATCATTGAGTGGGGGAAGGTTAAGTAATAGCAAGGCAAGTTATGAAGCAGAATTTAATTAAAGACTCAGCAGGGATAGAAAAGAAATGTATGTGTATGTATGGGGTGTGTGCCTGTGAGTGTGCATATGTATATTTATCCACATATGTATACATAAGTATATCTTTTCTTAATTGTAGCTTGCTTGGGGGATGAAAGGGGGAAAAGGAAAAATAAGTAAGGTACACAACAGAGAACCCAAGAACAATTTACAAGGAAATAAAGAAAAATGTACACTTATGAATATAATTTCTTCTACCTAATATATGCACTTTCTCGATCTGGTAATTTGTTGTTATATATTTTGAATCCTCCCTGATGTTCTACTTTTGTTTTGTGTTTTTTTTCTGTGTTTCTTTTTTTTTCTTACTCTGTTTTTTTCAAATAAAATAATTTTTTTTCCAAAAAAGAATATTTCAGGTCCATGTGGGAAATCACTTTCTATTCAAAATATGCTATAAGTTGTCAAGAGTTGTCAAGATGGATGGATAGAAGATAAAATGGAATATGTTTCATGAATACTGTTTATGGAAGGTATCTCTGATTTAGCTTTACCTTCATCATTATTTCTAACTACAATAGTACAGTGTGGCTTTCAAGTCCTAGAAAGAGATATTCCCAAATATCTCATTAATCATTTAATGTACACGGGGTATATGGGTCTACTGAGGAAAAAAGAAAACCGCATTAGACAGTTGCTTTATTTCATGAAAATTTTCTCAAACAGTATCAAAATAACATTTGGATGTGGCAAGTCTAAAATTCTTAATGTCTACCAGAGAAGAATAAAGAAAGTATCAGGTTATTGAATCTGAATCCAGAAATCAAATTGAATGAAGGTGATTCCTTCTCTAGTATGTAAGATAATTAAGGAGAAGTTAGACTTGAACTTGTTAAAAGATTGACTGCTGTCCTGAAGTTAAAACTTGTTCATTAAGAAATAATACTTATACATTAGTCTTAATGATTTTCTTATAATAAAAAATAACTTTTATTCATGTATTTTGTTTTGTAATGTAACCGAAATTCCACAAGGCTATTGTTCCCCTCTCTTTCCTGAAAAGCCATCTCATATAACAGATATTTTTAAAGACAAAAAAAGAGAAAAATCATCAAATCTAATTAGCACATCAAAAAAAAATCTGAAAAAATATGTGATGTGCCACATTCAGGGCCTCACATTCCCGCAGAAGCATCTTGTTGTCTTCATACTTCTCTTATGTCAAACCATGCTTGTTATTTGTAATATAATAATATTCACTTTTGATTTTTTTATTGTTCTTTACATTCACATTGTCATTTTGTATATTGTTTTTCTGGTTTATATATACTTTGTATTAGTTTGTGTAGATCTTTCTACAAATCTTGTATTTATCATATTTGTCATATAGCACAGTGATATTCCATTATGTTCATATGCTATAATTTGCTTTCCCTCTTTCCCCCTCAATTTCTTTGCTATAATAAAAGTACGGTAAAACTATATAGGTTTATTGGGTATGTATAGTACAAGACCTTATGAAATGACTGTTAGACAAATGTGGAATCAAAAGGTCTTCAATGTTTCGAACTCATGAACTCAGTTCATGGTATGTTGATAAACATTAAACAAATAGTTGAGTTATGTGGGTTCTAGGAAAACCATTAAGGATCACGTCATTGTCACCAAATTGTGATTTTGTAGGATTACAGACTTATTGACCAATTTAGATTATGCCATGAAGTTGTAGAAACTTCACTGTATTTTTGTGGAATGCTCACATTTTGAATCTCTCAAGTATTTAGAGAAAATGATCAGGTGCCCACAAAACTAACAGTTGTACAATGGCTATGCTACAAATGTCAGCCTGAAATA
The DNA here is from genome assembly GCF_902635505.1 of Sarcophilus harrisii. NCBI lineage: Eukaryota > Metazoa > Chordata > Mammalia > Dasyuromorphia > Dasyuridae > Sarcophilus > Sarcophilus harrisii. The sequence continues at coordinate 658,172,929 of NC_045427.1, forward strand.
GCCTGGAGACTTGAACAAAGAGACATTTGTGTAGCTGGGACACTCTTACAGATAAAATTGTTGGCCACAACTATCTGTACAAAATATTTGGTCATAACAATTTCCTCCCTTCCTCTCTTCTTCCCTCCTTCTTTTTCTTCTTCCCTTCCCTCCCTTTCCTTCCTCCCTCCCGTCTCTTCCCCTTTCCTCTTTTCCCCTTCCCTCCCCTTCCTTCCCTTCTCCTCTCTTCTCTTCCCCTCTCCTCCCCTCTGCTTCTTTCCTCCCTTCCTTCCTCCCTCCCTTCCTTCTTTCCTTCCTTCCTTCCTTCCTTCCTTCCTTCCTTCCTTCCTTCCTTCCTTCCTTCCTTCCTCTCTCCCTTCCTTCCTTCCTCTTTTCCTCCCTACCTCCCTTCTTCTCTTCCTTCCTTCCTCCCTCCCTCTCTTCCTTCCTCCCTCTCTCTCTTCCTTCCTCCCTCCCTCCCTCCCTTCCTCCCTCCCTCCCTCCCTCTCTTCCTTCCTCCCTCCCTCCTTTCCTTTCTTCTTCCTTACCTCTTTCCCTCCCTCCCTCCTTCCTATTTTCCCTCCCTCCTTTCCTTTCTTCTTCCTTCCCTCTTTCCCTCCCTCCCTCTTTCTCTCCCTCCCTCCCTCCCTCCTATTTTCCCTCCCTCCCTCCCTTTCCTTTCTTCTTCCTTCCCTCTTTCCCTCCCTCCCTCCTTCCCTCATTCCCTTCTTCCCCCTTCCCTTCCCTCTCCTTTTCTTTTTCATTGATAACACATATAAATTCAAAAGATCATAAAACCCAAATATATTTGTTCACAATTTTTGCTTGCAAGTATGTGCTTGGTAATAGATTACTATATGATGATCAACCTAGCTTCATTAAGAGAGATTTATCTTTGGAAAGTTGTTCCTAGGTGATGATAGATTTGTTTCTTTTGTTATTAGGGATAATATAACAATGTATAAAACTATCAACAAACATCTGTGCAACCATCCATATAACATCAAATGTGAAAGAACAATAGAAAAGACTTTTTTCTTGGATCTCTCCTATCATAGTTACTTCAAAAAGATCAGACAATTGAAATAAAAAAAATACTGACCTCAAAACAAATATCCTGGAAAGTTCAATCAATAACCTAGATTGGAACTGAAGCATCATAATAGACTGGGACATTCTCAATAACTTTCCAAATGGAACACTGAACCACAAAATGTTGAGAAGGATCTGAACCAACAAAAGATGAGTTAACAATCAATTATCACATTCAATTACAAAGAAAAACGAAGCAAAACTTTTTCAAAATCTACCTACACAATACTCCACAAAACAATTAGAAAACAAATAAGCAAACATGATTAATTACTTTTCTGTGTCAAACACCATGTCAAGTGCTAGCAATGAAAAGAAAGACATAACCGCAAATGTTTCTTGCTTCTAAAAATCATATTTCAGTGGGAGAGTAAACATGGCAAAATTTGGTGTTCACATAATAGATTCGAAGTAGATGAAGGACAAGGTTCTCTATTTCAGGGATGAGGAAAGGCCTCTTGCAGATAGTAGGATTTGAGCTTACCCTTGAATGAATTGGGAATTAAGAGAGTGAGCTGATGGGTGAGAGAATTCTTCACATGGCAGACAGCAGGACAAAAGAAAGTGGAATGTCCAGTGTGAAAAATGGCAAATAGGCCAGTGTAGTTGAATAGAAGTAAACGTTAAATAGAAAAGGATGGCAATTTGTCAGTCGATTATTTCTCGTAGAATCCCATCAAACAGAATAATAGCAATAGGACAACAATAACAAGACATTGGAGAGAATGAATGGACACTGTAGATTAAACAGTTATAATGATTTTGTATGAAAATCCCTCTCCATGCAAACATGTCCTGAAAGAGGGAAATTCTAGGGATGCTCAGCTTTCCCTCCCTCTCTCCCTTCTGTCATGAGATAGCCCTTTTCATATTTCTATCTGCCAGGTATAATCATACCAGTGCTTGTGGTGCAGAAACAGATTTCCCTGCAGACCTGTATGATGGAAAGGTAAGTTTGCTCAGGTAGAGCAAGCTATTGTGATCACACTTCATCATCAGAGGTTCCAGTGTGTCCCCTAATTTCAAAGAGATTTCCAAAGTCCAGGATGTTTTCCCCTATACATTACATCTTGAGTTCTGGAAGTTAGTGGATTTGTTTCAATTTATTGACAGCTTTCACAGAGCACATCTATTCTGACCAGTCATCATTTTACGAGAACTAAGGCTTTTTAAAGAATTACAGGAACTGCCTTAGTTTTAAATCAGATCTTTTACCAGAGCTGAGAAAGAAATCCAGGAATCTCAAGGAGGAAGGACATTTCCTTTCTGGTCATTTGGGCCGTGGTTTGAGCCATGGTGACAGCGTTAGGGAGTATCTGGAGAATTGTGGTCTATGTAGGTTGTAGAAGGCATTAGTTTCTGCCCATTTGTTGTGCTAAAGCCTTGTCTTATTGATTAGTCACTGGGGTTTACAATTGCATCGGTAGCCGGGTTGGCATTTACAGTGGAACTTTACTAGTGAGTCATTTAGGGGTGGATTGGAGCAGGAAGCCCATTGTGGTGCTTAAAATATTCATTTTCATTATGGCCCCTAGTGAGCCCTATTGCCTTCTGTACAGCTCTGAAAAATCACATAAGTGAGCAACGGAAACTTGCCTACATCTTGGGTCTGAGTTAAAATTTTAATGAGGGCGTTGTTTTGCCTCTTTCTGAGTGCTCCTGGGTTATCAGAGCCAATTAATTTCAATCATTAATTTATTAAAACAATTAGGGGTAATTTCACTAAAGGTAGAATTCATTCCTGTGAGATGATTCCAAGAAAGCAAAGAGAAAATGAAGGTCTACATCAGGGATAAATATAAGGGAATACTTTCATTTGGTCCCTGTAAAGTCCCTTTGCAACAAAGGGCATTACAAAGCAGTTTCTGTCTGCTGAGACAATTTCCATACACCAGAAAATGGTTTATAAAGTTAATGAAAGGCAGTAGGCTGTAGGGGGCAGAGGAGGAAGAAATTCAGGACTCTTAAGGAGGAAGGGTAATTCTTTTTATACACAGAAGCACAAAATATGAATTGGAACCAAAAAAAAAAAGATTTAGTTCACCTTGTCTCTGAAGAGGAATATCTTCTACATCTTAGATAAGTGGATTCCAATCTGCATCCTGACAGTCAATCTTTTGACAGTACAAAGTATTAGGAACATTTTTTCACAATAGATAAAACCAATATTTTGCTCTCTGAAAATTTCTTTCTCTGGTCTTAGCTCTTCCCTTTGGGGCCGAGAAGAGCAGATCTAATTTCTTTTACATATTATAGCTCTTCAGATACTTAAGGACTTAAGGACTTAAGGATCATGTCCTTGCTCCCCCTCATACTTTTCTTCTCCAGGCTAAATGTCTCCTTTTCCTTAAGTTGATTCTTACAAAGTATGATTTTAAGATCTCTCATTACCCTGGTTGTCCTCCTCTGGACACTCTCCTGCTGATCAATGTCTTGACCAAACCTTAATCCAGTAGGACTCTCACCTCACAAATCCTGGACATTCTGACTCTCTTCGGATACCCTCTGATTTCATTAGCTTGTTAAACTGCCATCTCACTCTGTTGATTTACATTGAATTTTCAGTCTACTAAAATCCCCAAATCCTTTTCAGATAACCTGTTGATTAGTCATATTCTCTCTCCAAAGAGTTATGGTGTAGACTTTTTGAATCCAAGCATAAAGCTTTAGGTTTATCACTATTAAAATTAATCTTATACGTTTTACTACATTATTCTAGCCTGTCAGAATCTTTGGGGATCTGTCTGACTTGCTTCTGGTATGTTCATTATTCCCTTCAGCATTGTGTCACTGCAAGTTGGATAACACAACAACAAAATCATCTTTGCTTTTATCTAAGTCAGTGAAAGAAAATGTTTCTCATTGAATAAGATGCCAGTCCTTGGAGCACTCCACAAGGACTTTTCTACTTTCCTCCACTCCATAAGACACCAAAAGCTCACCACAGACATTTGCAAAATAAAGAAAGGCCTTTCAGCCCCACTAGAGAGTGAGACTCGTGTCACCAGTGGCAATCTTTTCTTCAGGTTGATGCCCAGGGGTTGGCCTGAGGAGGGGTCTGAATAGAGCTGAAGGGAAAATATCTGCTGGTCAGTGATCAGTCTTGGAGGAAAGGCCAGATGTCTCTTTCAAGAAGGGTTCTTGCTAGCATTTTTGGGTGTCATCCCATTCCAAAATGGGGTACTCCTTCCCAAAGCCTTGTGAGTGAGGGCTGCCCATGTGGTAAACCTCCAACAGGAATGGAACTAGATAGCAAAGAAGACCTTTGGGGGTATACCTGTAATGATAATGGGCAGATTTTATGAGGAGTATAGACTGGCATGGGAGTCTCATAATATAGTGAAGAATCTGGATTTAGAGTTAAGATCTAGCCTCAAATCTCAGCCTCACTTTTAGGTCATTATCCATACCAACAAGTCACGTGACTCACCACTTCGCACCTCAGTTTCTAACTTTGTAAAATGAATCTAATAAATCCTTTGACATCTCTTCTAGCTCTAATTCTGCTGATCCAAAAAAATTCATGATTTGGCGCCAGAGATATTTACCTTGGTCTATGTAATGGTACAAACTTTATCCTGAAAAATCCAGGATTGTAGAGACAAGAGAAGAGAGGACGGTTGATCTGAACTGCTATTGAATCCCTTACAATTCTTTTATCCTGTCATAATTCAGGAATTAGCTTTCATTCTTAACTCAGCAGACCTAGCGTCTCAAAGAAAGCGCCTTTAAGCTCAAGAATTGGTGAAGGAAGATGTGAAGACGACCATCATGGAAGATTAAGGAAACAACTATCTTGGAAGATTAAGGAAGTTTGATGGCTTCCTGTGCTAGACTCTTCTCTCATTCCTTTTCTGGCCTCAAATCCCCTAGCACTTTATCATAAATTTATTTCTAGATCGCTGGGATTTTTGTTAGGACTGTATGATATGTTAGGCCTGCATAATTCATGAGTTGTTTGAAATCAATGGGTTTGACCTGTTCTCTGTAGCCAATGCTCCAAGAGCTGCATTTGGCATATCTACCCAAAGATGTATAAATATGGTGGCAAGTTAATAGCAAATGAAGCCTTGGAGCTGAAACTGGGACACCTGAATCCAAATCCCATCCCAAACATTTAATAGTTGACTTCAGGCAAGTGATTTAACTTCATTGACCCTCATGATAATATCTGGGCTGTCTACTTTGAAGGGTCATCATGAGACTCAATTACATTATGTACGTAGAATTCTTTGCAAGATTGAAAGTGATACGTCTATTCCATGATTAGCACTACTATATTATTAACATGAATATGTTAACAATAATAATAGTGTTATAGAACTAAAGGGAATTTGGTGAAATTAAAAAAAATTCTCAGCACTTGGCTCTCTTAATTATCTCTAATTTATCCTGATAATAGCTTGTTTCTACATAGCTATTTACATGTTGTCTCACCCATTAGACTGAGTGCTTTGAGAGCCGAGACTGGCTCTTGTCTTCTTTTTCTGTCCCCAGTGCTTAGCATGTGCCTGATAGGCACTTAAGTGTCATAGTAGACACTTACTATGTTTGTTGACTGACTAACTTGACTTCATGTGAGAGGACCTGGGTTCAAGTCCTGTCTCTGCCAATTACTACTTATGTCAGATGGATAAATCCTAGTTGGAATTAGCTTTCTTTTCTTTAAAATGAGGAGAGTGGAGCATGTTCTTTCCCAGATCCTTCCAAGTTTAGATAGTAAGAACCTCTAGGAAGAGGAAGATCAAAGAGATAGTTCATTTCTATTGCCTTGTTTTAAAGGAAAAGAAACTGAGGCAGAGGCAGTCTCTTTCATTTGACAGATTTTGTTTGGGAGGCAGAATAATGAGTGAAAAGAGATTTCCATCTTTGTCTGCAGGGCCTTGGTCTAAACAAAAGTGTGATTTTTTTAGAAGGGAAATCCAAAAGTCCCATTAGCAACCCAACCCAAATTCCTCTCTGCCTAGAACCGGACTTCTGCCTGTGCCAGCTTTTCTCGGCCATCAAGGTCACCCAGCCAGTGGCCAAGCCCCCTTTGCCCACCTTCTCCTTGGCTGCATCTTGGCTGCTTTTCCCAGTCACACCAAAGTTCCCTCTCCAGGCTTTTCCCCCTTAAGGTTGCTCACTGCCATGACTGTGCTTATGATGTTGCCCTTAGAATGGCAAGCAGTGTGACATCTGGCAAGGAGGCAAGGCAGCCCCATGGAACTGGCAGGAATCTGGCCCCAGGAGGCTGCCTGGCTTGGGGCAGTTGACTTTACCCTCACCAAGGCAATGCTGCTGATTCTCACAAGCAGATTTTGTCTTCTAGAGAAGAGGTTTTCAACTACACATGACTCAGCTTCTGGCACTGCCCTAGAAGGGACATGGGGCCCTTTTATGAGTAGACAAGAGTGTCATAAGCCTGGAGATGAATTCCAGGTGAATGGAGGATTCTCTGCTGCAATCCTATCCCAACACTTTTAAAATAGCTTACTGACAGTCCCTGCCTTCCAGATACTTGCATTCTCCCATATGGAGTATAAACTTTCCTCCAGTAACTTCTCAATTGCTTTAGCAGCATGGGAGAGAGCACTTTCTCCATCAGTTTGCTGGAGGGATGTTGTAAGCGATGTCTCTCTCCAAGGACTGGCGGGCTGTCTCATGTGATCATAAGGTGAACCCTCTGAAGGCCCCACCTTCCTGATTTGGATAAGTCTGTTTTTGAGTCAAAAAAAAAAGAATGGGAAAAAAAATTATTATTGGACAGAATGAGCCTTTTGATCAGATGGCTTTATAGTGTTTGTAGGTGACAGCACAGAGTGAAAATCTGCTGGGCTACAAAACAATGGGGATCTACTCAGATCAGATGAAGAGAACACCCTCACCCCAAAGCAATGAGACAAGATAAAGGTAAAGTGTCTAAAGATAGACATGGAGGTGTGTCCTTGTAACGGCCAAAACATTCAAATTAGAAAAATCTGACTTCTGATCATACATATTATATTTATCAGCTGCATGACCCTGTGCAAAGTTTGACTTTTCTCAGACTCTATTGCCTTACATGTAAAATGGAGGTACTTATTACATTTCTTAGAGTGGTTGTAAGGATCATCAAAAGCAATGATGTATGTTTGCAAACCTTGATATAATTTAAAAATTCTCACTTTTTTAGTTAATAAAGCTACAAAGCATTGAGATGACACAATGGGCACTAAATTTAGGAATCTTGAATATTTTAGAAAGTATCTGATTTTTTCAAATTACTAATTTAAAACAAAAGACATTTCTTAAGTGTTTTCTCCATGCTGGGCACTATGCTAAATGCTGAGGCTATCAATAGATAGAGAAGACAGAACCTCCTTTCTTTCAAAGAGCTCACAGTACTACATCCTGCTAAAGGGTAGCATAAACAACGAAGCAATATCAATATTAAACATATATGCACCAAGTGGTATGGCACTCAACTTCCTAAAGGAGAAGTTAAGAGAGTTGCAAAGAAATAGACAACAAAACTGTAATAGTAGGAGATCTCAACCTTGCACTCTCAGAATTAGACAAATCAAACCACAAAACAAATAAGAAAGAAATTAAAGAAGTAAATAGAATATTAGAAAAATTAGGTATGTTGGATCTTTGGAGAAAATTGAATGGAGATAGAAGGGAATATACTTTCTTCTCAGCAGTTCATGGAACCTATTCAAAAATTGACCATATATTAGGACATAAAGACCTCAAAATTAAATGCAAGAAAGCAGAAATAGTAAATGCTTTCTTTTCAGATCATGATGCAATAAAAACTACATTCAACAAAAAGTTAGGGGGAAATAGACCAAAAAGTAATTGGAAACTAAACAATCTCATCTTAAAGAATGATTGGGTGAAGCAGCAAATTATAGATACAATTAATAATTTCACTCAAGATAATGACAATGATGAGACATCATACCAAAATTTGTGGGATGCAGCCAAAGCGGTAATAAGAGGGAATTTTATATCCTTAGAGGCTTACTTGAATAAAACAGAGAAAGAAAAGATTAATGAATTGGGCTTGCAACTAAAAAAACTAAAAAAAGACCAAATTAAAAACCCCCAATCAAATACTAAATTGGAAATTCTAAAATTAAAAGGAGAAATTAAAAATATTGAAAGTAAAAAAACTATTGAACTAATTAATAAAACAAAGAGTTGGTTCTATGAAAAAGCCAATAAAATAGATAAGCCTTTGGTAAATCTGATTAGAAAAAGGAGGGAGGAAAATGAAATTAGTAGTCTTAAAAATGAAAAGGGAGAACTTTCCACCAATGAAGAGGAAATTAGAGAAATAATAAGGAGTTATTTTGCTCAACTTTATGCCAATAAATTTGATAACCTAAGTGAAATGGATGACTACCTCCAAAAATATAGACTTCCCAGACTAACAGAGGAGGAAGTAAATTGCTTGAATAGTCCCATTTCAGAAAAAGAAATAGAACAGGCAATTAAACAACTCCCTAAGAAAAAATCCCCAGGACCAGATGGATTTACATGTGAATTTTACCAAATATTTAAAGAACAATTGGCCCCAATGCTATACAAATTATTTGATAAAATAGGGAATGAAGGAGTCCTACCAAATTCCTTCTATGACACAGACATGGTACTGATACCTAAACCAGGTAGGCTGAAAACAGAGAAAGAAAATTATAGACCAATCTCCCTAATGAATATTGATGCTAAAATCTTAAATAAGATATTAGCAAAAAGACTACAGAAAATCATCTCCAAGATAATACACTATGATCAAGTAGGATTTATACCAGGAATGCAGGGCTGGTTCAATATTAGGAAAACTATCAATATAATTGGCCATGTTAATAACCAAATTAACAAAAACCATATGATCATCTCAATAGATGCAGAAAAAGCATTTGATAAAATCCAACATCCATTCCTATTAAAAACACTTGAGAGTATAGGAATAAATGGACTTTTCCTTAAAATAATCAGCAGCATCTATTTAAAACCATCAGTAAGCATCATATGTAATGGAGACAAACTGCAACCATTCCCAATAAGATCTGGAGTGAAACAAGGTTGCCCACTATCACCGTTACTATTTAATATTGTATTAGAAACGCTAGCTATAGCAATAAGAGCTGAGAAAGAGATTAAAGGAATAAGAATAGGCAATGAGGAAGCCAAATTATCACTCTTTGCCGATGACATGATGGTATACTTAGAGAACCCCAGAGATTCTGCTAAAAAGTTATTAGAAATAATCCACAACTTTAGCAAAGTTGCTGGTTATAAAATAAACCCACATAAGTCATCAGCATTCTTATATATCACTAACAAAATCCAACAGTCAGAGTTACAAAGAGAAATTCCATTTAAAGTAACTACTGATAATATAAAATATTTAGGAATCTATCTGCCAAGGGAAAATCAGAAACTTTATGAGCAAAATTACAGACCACTTTTCACACAAATTAAGTCTGATCTAACCAATTGGAAAAATATTAAATGCTCTTGGATAGGGCGAGCAAATATAATAAAGATGACAATATTACCTAAACTAATCTATTTATTTAGCGCTATACCAATCAGACTCCCAAAAAACTATTTTAATGACCTAGAAAAAATAACAACAAAGTTCATATGGAAAAACAAAAGGTCAAGAATTTCAAGGGAATTAATGAAAAAAAAATCAAATGATGGTGGCTTAGCTGTACCAGATCTAAAATTATATTATAGAGCAGCAGTTACCAAAACTATTTGGTATTGGCTAAGGAATAGATTAGTTGATCAGTGGAATAGATTAGGTTCAAGGGATAAAACAGTCAACAAATATAGCAACCTAGTCTTTGACAAACCCAAAGATCCCAGCTTTTGGGATAAGAACTTACTGTTTGATAAAAATTGCTGGGAAAATTGGAAACTAATATGGCAGAAACTAGGCATTGATCCATACTTAACGCCGTACACCAAGATAAGGTCAAAATGGGTTCATGACCTAGGCATAAAGAATGAAATTATTAATAAATTAGAGGAACATAGGATAGTTTACCTCTCAGACCTGTGGAAGGGGAAGGTCTTTATGACCAAAGCAGAACTAGAGATCATTACTGATCACAAAATAGAAAATTTCGATTATACCAAACTGAAAAGTTTTTGTACAAACAAAACTAATGCAGACAAGATTAGAAGGGAAGCAATAAACTGGGAAAATATTTTTACAGTCAAAGGTTCTGATAAAGGCCTCATTTCCAAAATATATAGAGAATTAACTCTAATTTATAAAAAATCAAGCCATTCTCCAATTGAAAAATGGTCAAAGGATATGAACAGACAATTCTCAGATGAAGAAATTGAAACTATTTCTAGTCATATGAAAAGATGCTCCAAGTCATTATTAATCAGAGAAATGCAAATTAAGACAACTCTAAGATACCACTACACACCTGTCAGATTGGCTAAGATGACAGGAAAAAATAATGATGATTGTTGGAGGGGATGTGGGAAAACTGGGACATTGATGCATTGTTGGTGGAGTTGTGAACGAATCCAACCATTTTGGAGAGTAGTTTGGAACTATGCTCAAAAAGTTATCAAACTGTGCATACCCTTTGATCCAGCAGTGTTACTACTGGGATTATATCCCAAAGAGATTATAAAGAAGGGAAAGGGACCTGTATGTGCACGAATGTTTGTGGCAGCCCTTTTTGTAGTGGCTAGAAACTGGAAACTGAATGGATGTCCATCAGTTGGAGAATGGCTGAATAAATTGTGGTATATGAAAATTATGGAATATTACTGTTCTGTAAGAAATGACCAACAGGATGATTTCAGAAAGGCCTGGAGAGACTTACACGAACTGATGCTGAGTGAAATGAGCAGGACCAGGAGATCATTATATACTTCAACAACAATACTAGATGATGACCAGTTCTGATGGATCAGGCCATCCTCAGCAACGAGATCAACCAAATCATTTCTAATGGAGAAGTAATGAACTGAACTAGCTATACCCAGAAAAAGAACTCTGGGAGATGACTAAAAACCATTACATTGAATTCCCAATCCCTATATTTATGCACACATGCATTTTTGATTTCCTTCACAAGCTAATTGTATAATAATTCAGAGTCTGATTCTTTTTGTACAGCAAAATAACGTTTTGGTCATGTATACTTATTGTGTATCTAAGTTATATTTTAATATATTTAACATCTACTTTTCGTCCTGCCATTTAGGGGAGGGGGTGGGGGGGTAAGAGGTGAAAAATTGGAACAAGAGGTTTGGCAATTGTTAATGCTGTAAAGTTACCCATGTATATATCCTGTAAATAAAAGGCTATTAAATAAAAAAAAAAACAAAAAAAACAAAAAAAAAAAAAAACAAAGAGCTCACAGTACAATTGAGGGAAATTACCCTAACTAGAGTATCCAAAAGTGTCAGATGAATGTGAAAAGGTGATTTTATAACAATTGTCTTTGCTATAACTGATTAGTAAATGCCCTCTGTCAAAAGTTAATTGAAGCTATTGGCTGATAATCTTGGGAAGGATATTGTATGGGGCTTTTGTGAGAACATATCAGGAATATCCTATCTCCTTAGGGTCATGTCTAGAAATTTAAGGGGACTTAGCCATCTATCTTCTGGGCACCTGGACCTCCAATGTGAATTGGAATTAGAGAAGGGGCTTATGATTGCACTATATGACATGGTACGAGTTCAAAGTGGTCAGCCCTCTGGAAATATTGTTAGTTTAGAGTGACTTTAGTAATTGGACCATATCGTTCAATCTTTTCCTTCTATTGTTTGTCTCACTTGGGGTGCAGGGACCAAATTAATTGTGAAAAGCCATTGGAAAGATGATATCTATTTCTTTCCTTAGAGATGAAATCTTCCTTCTAATGTGAACTGTGAAGGAACAGTGGGAAGAAATACTTTGGGATGGATCAAGGAGAATCTAGAAATGGGGTGTCTTGCAAAGAGGATTGGGGGGACCTGTGGAATTGTGGGAAATATTATGTGTTAGCAATGCGATGATATAGTAGAGGGAAATGCATTTGCTTTGAGGCAGTCTTCTGGCTGATTATAATTTAATCTGTTGATACCATTTTTTTGTTACACACAGTCTAATTTTTGATTTAAAAAAGATCTGGCTATTTTTCTGTTTATGCATAAGTCAAGGATGATAAAGGCAGGACCTTACTGCCCACCTTCAATTCTGGGCAAATAATTTCCTATTTCTTGGGTCTCAGTTTCCTTATCCAATGAAATGGGAATAACTAGTCTTACTTTATTTCTCTCACTATACTGGATGAGGAAACACTGAAAAAGGAAAAGCACTCTGGAAATGCAAGTTAATGTCACCATCATCAAAACCATCACTTCTGCAAGGTTTATTTTTGCAAAGTACACAATTCTCCGAGAATTTCCTGTCTTTTGGGGCAAATTTGCTGGCTTCCCTGTGCCTGAATGATCAGTTAGTTTCCCGTCTGGAGAGACTTCATTGTAACTGAATGTTCATCATTACATTCTAGGAAATGTAATATGAGGAGAGACAGGGGAGAGGCTATGGGGCTGCTGAAGAGAAAGAGATGAAGATATCCATTTCCTGTTTCCCCTCCCCTAATCCAGTCCACTTTTAATCTAGATACTGCAATTTTCACTTGATTTCCTTGACAGGAAAAATCTCCATGGAACTTTGGGTTGCTCTTTATTCAAAGAGTCTAGTTTAGTAATGATTGTTTACTCCCTTACAAGTGTACAGCAGAAGAGAATATGAGTTTTTGGGATGCAGTGGTCCCTGATCAAGAGAGCCCAGACATTCAGGAACAAGTGCAGAAAACCACTCTGCAGTGACTTCCATAGTTGCTTTATAGGGTTATTGGTCCTTTGAGTTCTTCAAGCAGGGACTGACATTCCCAGAGGAATTACATGATCAAGCCTCTCTTTTAGGAAAATCACTTTAGCAGCCATACGGAGGGTGGATTGGAGAAAGGAGAGATTTGAGCATAGGGGGACAAAAAGGAGATTATTGTAATATCATAAGCAAGAGGGGATGAGGGCCTGAATTGTAGTGGTTTCCATGTAACTAGAGAGAAGTGGGCAAATGTTAGAGGTTGCAGAAAGAAAACTGACAGTATTTGTAACAGATTAGACATGAAGGAGGAGCAAGAGGGAAGAACTATAGTGGATTCTGAGGTTGTAAACATGGAACACTGGAAGGATAGTGGGAGGCTCGATAAATCTATGGTCATACTTTTTGGGGCAAGATAATGAATTTCTGTTTCTGAATTTCTGGTGGATTTCAGATACTAATAGTATATTCAGTTAGAAATGGATTATAGTTGGCAGGTAATGCTTGAGTTTAGTGCTGCTGCAGCTAAATATAGTAATATGTGAGTCTGGAGAATGGAGTTATTGAGACCACTTAGAGGTGATCAACAGAGAGAATGGAAACATGACTTCAAAAGTAATTTCATAGAAATGTTATTTAATTTTTCTATGAGGTTACTTTCGAAACCTTAAAGTGATATGTAAATATTATCCTTGTTATCATTATAATTATTTGATGGCAAAACCTGGGAGTATTAGCTAGAAACACTAGATGGAATTCAGGTTCCTAAAAGTTCTTGAGAAGGTAGACCTTCAATTAAATTTACGAATAGAAAAGTTAATGGGCACAAATGTAAACAAATGTTGAACTTGGGTTCAAGAAATCAACTTAAACAAGATGGAGGCAAAGTTGGTTCAACAGCATTTTGTCTATAAAAGCTCTAGGATTTCAGTAGACTTCAAACTTAATGTGAATACACACAGTAAAACTATAGACCAAAAATCTCATGTAATCTTGAGTTACATTAATAGAGGAATAGCTTCTGGGGTTAAAAGTACTGTTTATTCCACTCTACTCTGCCTTGGCCAATTTGTATACAGATTGCTAATACAATATTCAATTCAAGATGTCACAGTTTATGGAGTGCATTCATAAATATTCAGAGGAGAGTAACAGGGTTAGTATAGGACCTTGAATATATATTATTTGAGGATTCCTTTAAAAATGGTAGTGTTTATCCTAGAGAAGAAATTATTGTGGAGTTTCTGGTATTACCTTTAAGTTTCTGAGGACCTATGATGTAGGAGAAGGTTTAGAACTGGTCTAACTAGAGGGAAGAACTAGGGAGCAAGAACTGAAGTTGCGAAAGGAAAACTCAGCTATCAGGGAAGTAAGAACTCCAAATGACCACCAATCCACTACCACGTTGGCTACTTCCACTAACAGCAACAGACTATAGCAGCAGCCCCTAAAATCACACTTTCCACTGGACTGCATTTCCTTCAATGTCTTGCTTGTTCATTCTCATTGAAAAACTAAGTCAAAGCTGGATGACCATCCTAGGCAGGTCATTGTTGTCAGATGCTTTTTTTTCTGGTGTGGGTTGGACTATCTGAGGTACCTTTCAATGGTACAATCATGAGATACCATAATTATCTAACTATTTGGTAACTTTTCTCAGATTTTCTATTTCTCTGGAGTTGATGAACTAAAGTCTCTTTCAATTTGAAAACTCCATGAATTTCCAATTTGAAGTCACTTAAAACAAGATAAAAACCAATAGTTATCCAAACTCATTATGCTTCTCAGTAACATAGAAGACAGATAACAGAAGAAGGCTTTTTTGTCATCCCTTTCATCAATCTCATGCCTATCAGACCTAGTGCCAATGCCTTGGTGGGCCTGGTGCCTGCCAAGTGTGTTGTAAATGACAATACCACACACACACACACACACACACACACACACACACACACATACATTCTCCCTTGTCAAAGCAGACTCAGACTGCATCTTTGTCTGGACTCTCCTGCTGAGATGCTCCTGAGGGTCCCCTCCATGCTTGCTGATGTTTATGCACTCAAGTCAGCAGGGGGCTGGTTTTTCACAACACATCACTTTGGTTCCAAACAATTATTTCTTCGAGTTAAAAAAAATCCTAAGCATCGTGTTTGTGTGTGCGTTTTTCCCCCAGCCCACTTGAAAACACTTTTCTTGAGCTTTCAATTTAAAGCAAGTTCAGATGGGTCATTCTCTCCCACTATTGACAGTGCAATTTTAAAATTTGGAAATACTTATTTTATTTATTCTCTAAATAACCCATTTGGAAGAAATGTGAAATATTTGTTTGATTAAAAGAAATGAGACAGAATTGAAATACAAGGGGTTCAAAGCAGGTGATTCAGACTTTCATTCTGCTCAGTCACTGACTTGGACAAGACAACTTTTGCTCTCTCGTTCTGAGGCTCTTCAACTTTGAAAGAAAAGATTTTGATAAGCTAGAACCTTTTTAATTCTGGATTCTAACTTTTCATGATTCTATGAATGACAGAGTTGAGTCAGTCTTTGAGAGTTGGGGCTGCCTCTTGTTTTTGTACTTATAATGTTTGATATATTGTAGAGACTTAATGTTATTGGTAGAATGACTGACTTTATGCTGGTATGATAGATGACCAGCCAGTCTTTGAATCAGGAAGATTTGGATTAAATATCATCTCTGACTTTCCCTTTGGATCACTGCCTTATCAAGATGGAGGGGCTTGTGTAGTTCAATTAAAAAAAATATGAGCTGTTTTGTGTGGAGTTACCAAGATGAACAGATCATGGGGAAGAATTCTGACAAAATGTGAGCCTTTGGAGAAGAAAATGGCAAATAATTTTAGTATCTTTATCAAGAAAACTCCATGGAAAATACGCGTGGACAGAGATGGGGAGAAAGTGGAGGACAGAAGGGCCTGGCACACTGTGAACTCTGGGATTATGACGAGTTGGACATGACTAAAAGACTGAACAATGACTATCTCTGACATCTTCTGTGTAACCAAGGGCAAGTCTTGGAAATTTTCTGAGTGCTAGTCAACTCTACGGGATCAGCAGTTATGGGTAAAGTGCTGGTACCCTCGTTAATCGAAGGTTGCATATTGGACATTCCCTGCACTGATGAAATCAACAGCTTAGAAAGATGATGATGACCACCACCACCAAAGCAACATTACAAAGAGAAAGAGAGAGAGAGAGAGAGAGAGAGAAAGAGAGAGAGAGAGAGAGAGAATGAGAATGAATCCAAGAATATTTTCTTTCTTTTTTTTTTATAAATTTTTATTGACAGAACATATGCCTGGGTAATTTTTTTTTACATTATCCCTTGCATTCACCTCTGTTCTGACTTTTCCCTTCCTTCCCTCCACTCCCTCCCCTAGATGGCAAGCAGTCTTATATATGTTAAATATGTTATAGTATATCCTAGATACAATATATGTGCGCAGAACTGAACAGTTCTCTTGTTGCACAGGGAGAATTAGATTCAGAAGGTAAAAATAACCTGGGAAGAAAAACAAAAATGCAAACAGTTTACACTCATTTCCCAGTGTTCTTTCTCTGGGTGTAGCTGCTTCTGTCCATCATTGATCAATTGGAACTGAGTTAGATCTTCTCTTTGTTGAAGAAATCTACTTCCATCAGAATACATCCTCATATAGAATCGTTGTTGAAGTGTATAATGATCTCCTGATTCTGCTCATTTCACTTAGCATCAGTTCATGTAAGTCTCTCCAAGTCTCTCTGTATTCATCCTGCTGGTCATTTCTTACAGAACAATAATATTCCATAACATTCATATACCACAATTTATTCAGCCATTCTCCAATTGATGGGCATCCATTCATTTTCCAGTTTCTAGCCACTACAAACAGGGCTGCCACAAACATTCGTGCACATACAGGTCCCTTTCCCTTCTTTATGATCTCTTTGGGATATAAGCCCAGTAGTGACACTGGTGGATCAAAGGGTATGCACAATTTGATAACATTTTGGGCACAATTCCAGATTGCTCTCAAGAATGGTTGGATTCATTCACAGCTCCATCAATAATGTATCAGTGTCCCAGTTTTCCCACATCCCCTCCAACATTCATCATCATTTTTCCTGTCATCTTAGCCAATGTGACAGGTGTGTAGTGGTATCTCAGAGTTGTCTTAATTTGCATTTCTCTGATTAATAGTAATTTGGAGCACCTTTTCATATGACTAGAAATAGTTTCAATTTCATCATCTAAAAATTGTCTGCTCATATTCTTTTACCATTTATCAATTGGAGAATGGCTTGATTTCTTACAAATTAGAGTCAATTCTCTATATATTTTGGAAATGAGGCCTTTATCAGAACCTTTAATTGTAAAAATGTTTTCCCAGTTTGTTGCTTCCCTTCTAATTTTGTTTGCATTAGTTTTGTTTGTACAAAGGCTTTTAAATTTGATATAATTAAAATTTTCTACTTTGTGATCAATAATGATCTTTAGTTCTTCTTTGGTCACAAATTCCTTCCTCAATCACAAGTCTGAGAGGTAAACTATCCTATGTTCCTCCAGTTTATTTATAATCTCGTTCTTTATGCCTAAATCATGGACCTATTTTGATCTTATCTTGGTGTACGTTTTTAAGTGTGGGTCCATGCCTAGTTTCTGCTATACTAATTTCCAGTTTTCCAAGCAGTTTTTGTCAAATAGTGAATTCTTAATCTGAAAGTTGGGATCTTGGGTTTTGTCAAACATTAGATTGCTATAGTTATTGACTATTTTGTCCTGTGAACCTAACCTATTCCACTGATCTTATTTCTATTTCTTAGCCAATACCAAATGGAGTGATTCTTACTTTTACAATTCCAAGGCTTGATACAATCAGTATAATGATTTCTGTTAATAGAAACATCTGGAGAATCTCCCTGTAATTTAGAAATGTCTTTGCATTCAATGTAGCCACTTTCCATGACAATAATAAATGAGATTGGCAACCAAATGTCACTGTATTATTTTTTGCTGGTCTTCGTATTGATAATCAAAGAAACTGTTGAACATTTCTTAGAAAAATGAAACTAATTTAAATAAGCTGCCACAACATGGAGGCCAAACGAAGCCAGAAATTGCCTTGGACAACATGTTCTTGATTTTTGAGCCCAGGGGAGAGACAGAAGCCAAGAACAACATCTGTTTGGAAGATAAATTCATTTTCACAACATTACAGAGGAGGATGGCAGAAGGTTATGAACAGTATTGCTTCATGAAAGAACAAAAAGTAATAGAAGGGAAAATAAACTTACAAATGACGGAAAAGAAATACAAATTTAATAGCATTTCTATAGCTCAATAACAAAATTCAGAAAGAAATAGGAGAAGGAAAGTACCATTTGAAATAATTAGAAAGTAACTGAAAATCTATCTGTCAAGACACACTCAGAATAAATGAAACAAGTATAAAATACTGTTTAAAGAAATAAAGAATGGATTAAATAATTGAAGGATATTCATTACTTTTGGTAGTATTATGTCAGTAGAATAAAACTATGATAGCTACATTAATTTAAAGATTTGTTGTCATACTAGTAAAAGACCCAAGGGTATTCTTTATAAAATTAGGCCAAAAATAACAATATTCATTTGGAATAATAAAAGTTTTAGAATAAAGGGGAACAATGAAAAAAATTAATGGAGAATAACATTTCCAGACTCCAGGTTATACAATAAAGCAGTAATCATAAAAACTATTTTGTACTTGTAAAAAAATTGAAAAGTAGATCACTGCAACAGACTAACTCAGTTGAGTCAGGAATAAGGGAATAAAATAATCTAGTATTTAATGAATTATGGTATAGATATTACTTCTACAAAAAACTCCCTCTTTGGCAAGATCTGCTAGGATTACATGAAAGCAGTTTGGAAGAAATTGGGATTTATACCAATATTTTACATGCTATAATACTTTAAAAATGAATATTAAAGATTATATAATAAAAATCCATCTATACGTGTATGTATGTATGCATCTCTCTCTCTCCATCTCTCTCTGTCTCGTCTCTCTCTCTTTCTCTCTCTTTCTTTCTCTCTGTCTCTCTCTCTCTTGACTGCCTGTCTACCAGCCTGGAACAATTGTTAACTAAAAAGGATTAGGGAGGATAGGAAAACTGAAAAATGATAATTTTGATTATATCCAATTGAAAAGCAATCAGTAAAACTGAATCCACTGGAATAAGAAAGAAACCTGTGATTGGGGAAAAAATCATCATTTATTTCTACAAAAGGACTAATAAATCTGATGTATAGGGAAGTAACATGAAAAACCAGATTAATAGTAATTCCTTAATATGACCCAGCTACATTGGTCTTGTTTTTTGCACAATTTTTTGTGTGCAATTTTTTCAGTCTACTCCTCTGTTCTCTGTGCTTTTTACATTGGTCATCTTCCATTTGTAGAATGAACTCTCTCTGCCTCTTAGTTTGTTCTGGCTTCCTTTAACATCACACAATGGGATAATAACACAAATAGATAAAATAAATAAATTGAATACTGAACAAAGATGGCCTCAAAGAAAAGATGAAAAAATTCCTGGATAAAAAACAGAGCATAGACATAAGAGCAGCGTCCACACCTATCCCCAGATCATACCACCTTAAAAACACCAAAAACTTGCAGACTCCCAGAACAAGCTCTGAAAACAGCAATAGGGAATGTCTTGAAGCTTGGGGTGGTGTCTTCCTATCCTCATGTAAGCAGGGCCCTATGTTTATATAAAGGTCAAGACAATAAATAGACCAGGAAAATGAGCAAACAACAACAACAAAAAGAAGTTAACCATAAAAAGCTACTATGTTGGCAGAGAAGACCAGGACACAAATTCAGAAGAAAACATTAATATGAAAACTATAACCAAATCCTCAGAGAAAAAAATGGTCATTAGAACTAAGCTCTATAAAAATTTTTGGAAAACTTAAAGAGCAAAGAGTTATACAAGAAAAAATCTAGGAAAAGAAATGAGAGTGAATCAAGACAATTATGAAAAGTAAATGAATAACTTGATAAGATAGGGACAAAAATATTGAAGAAAAAAGCTCCCAAAAAAGCCTTATTGGCCAAGAGGAAAAAGTGGTTCAAAAGCCAATTGAGAAAAAGAATTTCTTAAAAATTAGAATTGGGCAAGTGAAAACTATAACTTTATGAAACATTAAGAAACAATAAAACACATAAAATACTTCTAAGATGACGGAGTAAGCAGTGAATCACTGTAACCCTTCCATATTCACTTCCTGATAACCATAAAATAGTGTCCCAAGATAGATTATGGAGTGGTGGAATCAGCAAGGATTCAGAGTGAAATAATCTTTTACCCCAGCAAACTTGAAAATCCACAGGAGGGGGTCCCTTTCATTTGAGTAATGGGATGCAGGCTGAAATCCAAGAAAGGAAGCTCCCCCATGATCCAGTAACAATCCCTACATCAGCAAATTATCAGGAGATCTTGAGTCCCAGGTGTTAGAGCAAGTAAATGCCAACACCTCCATATGCCTTGGCAAAACTTGCAATCTCTAACTCTGGCAAGTCACCACGTGCTCTGGCATATTTCCAGGTAACTGCGTATCCTCCAGCAGCCAGACCTACACCTCACTTAGCCCTGGGGAAACACAGAAAACACCTACCTAGCCTCAGCATATGCTAGACACTACTACTAGATCCAAACTCAGCAAATTGTAAACTGTTGGATCTTCTCACCCTACAGCAATGCCTACCAACCCTCACCCCTGCCTCCTTTCATCACCAGACATTGGGGTTCCTCATAAACCTCGAGGCAAAATCATTACAGCACTAGGTAAACAGTCAAGGCTTTATAGACACTGTCACAAAAGCCTAAGGCATTACTCCTGCCATCCAGGAGCAGAGCTCAAATTCAAATGAAAAAAGGGGGGAGAGAGAGAAAAAAAGAGAGGGGGGGCAGGGAGAGAGAGAATCAGAGACAGAGAGAGGGAGGTATGGAAAGACAGAGACAGACAGAGAGAGAGAGATACACACACAAAGAGAGATATAAGGAAAAAAAAAAAACATGAAAAAGAATCTGACCATAGAGAGCTATTGTGGGGAGAGGGAAAACTAAGAACAAATTCAGAAGAAGTCAAGATTGTCAAAATATCTATGGGCAAAACTCCAGTGAAACACAAGAATCTATCCCAAGCCCATAAAGAACTCATGGAAGAAGTAGACAATAACAACAACAACAAAGCTTAAAAATCATATGAGAGAGAGAGAGAGAGAGAGAGAGAGAGAGAGAGAGAGAGAGAGAGAGAGAAGGAAGATTGGGGAAAGAAATGAGAATGATATAAGAGAATTATGAAAAACATCAATAGCTTAGAAAGATGTATAAATAGTATAATTGGACAAATGGAAAAAAGGTACAAAACCTAGTATATATTAAAGAATATGATTGGTCAAATGGAAAAGAAAAAAGGCAACCTAATTGAGGAAAAAATACTTTAAACTTTAAATTGGGCAAATGTGCAAGATTGTGACTTTGAGACATCAAGAATGAATCAAACAAATATAAAAGAATAAAAAATTGTTAAGAAAAGTTAAAATACCTCATGAGAAAAAAATTGATCTGGAAAATAGTTCCAGGAGAGACAATATCAAAATCATTGGATTAGTTGAATGAGATAATAAAAGGAGGAACTGTACAACCAGAAGGCAAAATAGGCCTTGAAAGAATCAACCATCCATTCAGGAAAGAGATCCCAAAAATAAAAAAGAGACACATTATACTGGAGGAGAGGATGGAAAGGTGGGCAATGGGCATCACTTGAGCCTTATTCTCATCTGTGTTGGCACAATGAGGGAATAATATACACGATCAGTTGAATATAGAAATCTACTTTACCCAATAGGGAAGTAAGTGGGGTGGAAAGGAAATAAATGAAGGATGGGGAATGCTAGAAGGAAGGGTAGATCAGGGAAGATGGTAGACAGAAGCAAAACACAGGGGAGGTGGTAGACCCAAAGAAAGAAAGAGTGAAAGGAGAAAGAAGACAAAAAAGAGGAATAATAGGATGGAAAGACATATATAGGAAGTAAACAAAATCAATATTTAGGGGAAATTTTATTTCTTTAAATTCTTACATCAACAAAGTGGGAAAAGAACAGATTTGTGAATTAGGCTTGTAACTAAAAACACTTGAGAAAGAACAAATTATAAATCCACAATTGAACACAAAATGAGAAATACTGAAAATCAAAGATGAGATTGAAAGAAAAAAACAGCCATTGAGCTAATAAATAAGTCTAGGAGCTGGTTTTATGGGAAAAAAAAGTCAATAAGATAGATAAGCCATTGGTTAATTTGGTTAAAATAAAGAAAGAAGAGCAATTATCTAGTACTGAAAATGAAATAGTGAAATAACATCAATTAAGAAGAAATTTAAGCAATCATTAGGAAATATTTTGCCCAATTATATGCGAACAATTCTGATAGCCTGAGTGAAAATGATGAATATTTATGAAAATAAAAATCACCTAAATGGATAGATCAGGAAATAGGATGCCTAAATAACTCCATCTTTGAAAAAGAAATTGAACAAGTTACTAAGAAACTTCAGAAAAAAAAATCCCCAGGGCTAGATGGGTTCACAAGTGAACTTTAGCAAACATTTAAAGAATAATTAATTCCAAAGCTAGATAAACTATTTGGAAAAAAATAGGCAAAGAATAAGCCCTACAAAATTCCTATTATGACATAAATATTGGACTTCTACCCAAATCAGGAAGAGTTAAAATAGAGAAATAAATTTATAGACCAATTTTTCTAATCAATATTCATGCATAAAATTTGGACAAAATACTAGCAAGATGATTACAATTATGTATGATAAAGATTATATATTACAACCAGGTAGCTTTTAAACCAGGAATTCAGGGTTGCTTCAATATTAGAAAAACCATCAATATAATTGACCATATTAATAAGAAAATAAAACAAAATATATGATTATCTCAATAGATGCGGGAAAAGCTTGTGATAAAATACACCATTCATCCCTATTAAAACACTAGAGAGCATAAGAATAAAGGGAGCGTTTCTTAAAATGATAAGCAATATTTATCTAAAACCATCAGTAAGCATTATATGCAATGGGAACAAACTAGAAGATTTCCCAATAAAATCATAAGTGAAGCAAGGATGTACGTTATCACCACTATTATTCAGTTATGGTTCTAGAAATGTTAGCTTTAGTAATAAGAGGAGAAAAAGAAGTTGAAATAATTAGAGTAAGCAACAAATTAGAATAGAGAAAATGAAATTATCAGAATTTCTAGGTGAGATGTTGATATGCTTATAGAACTAAAAAACATCAACTAAAATAATTACTTGAAATAATTAACAACTTAGGAAAGTTGCAGGATGTAGGATAAATACACATATATAATCATCATTTTTCATATTACCAACAAAGCACAGCAGCAAGAGATAGAAGGAAAAATTATATTTAAAGTAAGTGTAACCAATATTAAATACTTGGAAGTCTATCTGACAAAAAACTAGCTCAGGAACTATATGAACATAATTACAAAATACTCATCACACACATCAAATCTAAAAATTTGGAAAATTTTCAATTGCTCATGGGTAGGCCAAGCCAATATATTAAAAACAATAATCCTGTCTAAACTATTATACTTATTCAGTGTCATAACAAACAAATTACCAACATCAACAACAGAAACAAAAAATCCCAACTATTTCATAGAGCTAGAAAAAATAATGACAGAATGCAACTGGAAGGAAAAAAAAAAAAAGATTAAAAGTATCAAGGAAATTAAAGGAAAAAATACAAAGTAAGGATACCAGATCTCAAACTATAAGTAGTCTTGACTAAGAAATAGAATAGCGAAAGAGTGGAATAGACTTAATACATAAGATATAGTTGGGTTAAAAAAGTAACCCAATATTTGGCAAATCCAAGACCTCAGCTTTTGAATAAAGAACTCACTATTTAACAAAAACTGCTGAGAAAACTGGAAAACAATAGGATATAAACTAGGTATAGACCAATATCTCACATAACATACCAAGATAAATTAAAGATGGATGCATGATTTAGACATAAAGTGTGACAGCATAAGTATTTTAGAAGTTTAAGGAATAGTCTACCTGTCACTTATGGGAAAGGGAAAAAAATCATGATGAAACAAGAGTTCAAGAACATTATAAAATGCAAAATAGATAATTTTGTTATATTAAATTAAAAAGTTTTTGTACAAACATAAACAATGCAACCAAGATTGGAAGGAAAGTTAAACACTAGAAAGCAATCTTTACAGAAAATATCTCTGATAAAGGCCTCATTTCTCTCTCTTTTATATTCCTGTTACATTTCTTTTTTATTAAAGCTTTTTATTTTCAAAATATGCACAGTTAATTTTTCAACATTGACCCTTGTATAGCCTTGTGTTACAAATTTTCCTCTCCTTCCCCTTACTCTCTCCCTTAAATGGCAAGCATCCAATATATGTTATACATGTTAAAATATAATTATCTTGCTGCACAAGAAAAATCAGCTCAAAAAGGAAAGAAAATGAATTAGAAAATAAAATGCAAGTGAACAACAGCAAAAAGAGTGAAAATGCTATGTTGTGGTCCATATTCAGTTCCTACATTCCTCTCTCTGGGTGTAGATGGCTCTCTTCATCACAAGGCCATTGAAACTGGAAAGGCCTCATTTCTCAAATACAGAGAGAACTAAGTCAAATTTATGAGAATCCAGGCCATTTCCCAATTGATTAATGGTTAAAGGATATGAATAGGTGCTTTACAGATGAAAAAATCAAAACTATAGGCATATGAAGACATGCTCTAAATCATTTTTGATTGGACAATTATGAATTAAATGAACTCTAAGATACAATGGTACTCTTACCAGATTGACTAATATGACAAAAAATGCAAAGTGATGAATGTTGGAGAGAATGTGAGAAAACTGGGACATTTTTTTTTTTTTTTTTTTTTTTTTTTATTTAATAGCCTTTAATTTACAGGATATATACATGGGTAACTTTACAGCATTAACAATTGCCAAACCTCTTGTTCCAATTTTTCACCTCTTACCCCCCCACCCCTCCCTAAATGGCAGGATGACCAGTAGATGTTAAATATATTAAAATATAACTTAGATACACAATAAGTATACATGACCACAACATTATTTTGCTGTACAAAAAGAATCAGACTCTGAATTATTGTACAATTAGCTTGTGAAGGAAATCAAAGATGCAGGTGTGCATAAATATAGGGACTGGGAATTCAATGTAATGGTTTTAGTCATCTCCCAGAGTTCTTTTTCTGGGTATAGCTAGTTCAGTTCATTACTGCTCCATTAGAAATGATTTGGTTGATCTCGTTGCTGAGGATGGCCTGATCCATCAGGACTGGTCATCATCTAGTATTGTTGTTGAAGTATATAATGATCTCCTGGTCCTGCTCATTTCACTTAGCATCAGTTCGTGTAAGTCTCTCCAGGCCTTTCTGAAATCATCCTGTTGGTCATTTCTTACAGAACAGTAATATTCCATAATTTTCATATACCACAATTTATTCAGCCATTCTCCAACTGATGGACATCCATTCAGTTTCCAGTTTCTAGCCACTACAAAAAAGGGCTGCCACAAACATTCGTGCACATACAGGTCCCTTTCCCTTCTTTATAATCTCTTTGGGATATAATCCCAGTAGTAACACTGCTGGATCAAAGGGTATGCACAGTTTGATAACTTTTTGAGCATAGTTCCAAACTACTCTCAAAATGGTTGGATTCGTTCACAACTCCACCAACAATGAATCAATGTCCCAGTTTTCCCACATCCCCTCCAACAATCATCATTATTTTTTCCTGTCATCTTAGCCAATCTGACAGGTGTGTAGTGGTATCTTAGAGTTGTCTTAATTTGCATTTCTCTGATTAATAATGACTTGGAGCATCTTTTCATATGACTAGAAATAGTTTCAATTTCTTCATCTGAGAATTGTCTGTTCATATCCTTTGACCATTTTTCAATTGGAGAATGGCTTGATTTTTTATAAATTAGAGTTAATTCTCTATATATTTTGGAAATGAGGCCTTTATCAGAACCTTTGACTGTAAAAATATTTTCCCAGTTTATTGCTTCCCTTCTAATCTTGTCTGCATTAGTTTTGTTTGTACAAAAATTTTCAGTTTGGTATAATCGAAATTTTCTATTTTGTGATCAGTAATGATCTCTAGTTCTGCTTTGGTCATAAAGACCTTCCCTTCCACAGGTCTGAGAGGTAAACTATCCTATGTTCCTCTAATTTATTAATAATTTCATTCTTTATGCCTAGGTCATGAACCCATTTTGACCTTATCTTGGTGTACGGCGTTAAGTATGGATCAATGCCTAGTTTCTGCCATATTAGTTTCCAATTTTCCCAGCAATTTTATCAAACAGTAAGTTCTTATCCCAAAAGCTGGGATCTTTGGGTTTGTCAAAGACTAGGTTGCTATATTTGTTGACTGTTTTATCCTTGAACCTAATCTATTCCACTGATCAACTAATCTATTCCTTAGCCAATACCAAATAGTTTTGGTAACTGCTGCTCTATAGTATAGTTTTAGATCTGGTACAGCTAAGCCACCATCATTTGATTTT
Source organism: Sarcophilus harrisii (assembly GCF_902635505.1). Lineage (NCBI taxonomy): Eukaryota > Metazoa > Chordata > Mammalia > Dasyuromorphia > Dasyuridae > Sarcophilus > Sarcophilus harrisii. The sequence continues at coordinate 658,199,503 of NC_045427.1, forward strand.
TTTTTTATTAATTCCCTTGAAATTCTTGACCTTTTGTTTTCCATATGAACTTTGTTGTTATTTTTCTAGGTCATTAAAATAGTTTTTGGGAGTCTGATTGGTATAGCGCTAAATAAATAGATTAGTTTAGGTAATATTGTCATCTTTATTATATTTGCTCGCCCTATCCAAGAGCATTTAATATTTTTCAATTGGTTAGATCAGACTTAATTTGTGTGAAAAGTGGTCTGTAATTTTGCTCATAAAGTTTCTGATTTTCCTTGGCAGATAGATTCCTAAATATTTTATATTATCAGTAGTTACTTTAAATGGAATTTCTCTTTGTAACTCTGACTGTTGGATTTTGTTAGTGATATATAAGAATGCTGATGACTTATGTGGGTTTATTTTATAACCAGCAACTTTGCTAAAGTTGTGGATTATTTCTAATAACTTTTAGCAGAATCTCTGGGGTTCTCTAAGTATACCATCATGTCATCGGCAAAGAGTGATAATTTGGCTTCCTCATTGCCTATTCTTATTCCTTTAATCTCTTTCTCAGCTCTTATTGCTATAGCTAGTGTTTCTAATACAATATTAAATAGTAACGGTGATAGTGGGCAACCTTGTTTCACTCCAGATCTTATTGGGAATGGTTGCAGTTTGTCTCCATTACATATGATGCTTACTGATGGTTTTAAATAGATGCTGCTGATTATTTTAAGGAAAAGTCCATTTATTCCTATACTCTCAAGTGTTTTTAATAGGAATGGATGTTGGATTTTATCAAATGCTTTTCTGCATCTATTGAGATGATCATATGGTTTTTGTTAATTTGGTTATTGACATGGCCAATTATATTGATAGTTTTCTAATATTGAACCAGCCCTGCATTCCTGGTATAAATCCTACTTGATCATAGTGTATTATCTTGGAGATGATTTTCTGTAGTCTTTTTGCTAATATCTTATTTAAGATTTTAGCATCAATATTCATTAGGAGATTGGTCTATAATTTTCTTTCTCTGTTTTCAGCCTACCTGGTTTAGGTATCAGTACCATGTCTGTGTCATAGAAGGAATTTGGTAGGACTCCTTCATTCCTATTTTATCAAATAATTTATATAGCATTAGGGCCAATTGTTCTTTAAATGTTTGGTAAAATTCACATGTAAATCCATCTGGTCCTGGGGATTTTTTCTTAGGGAGTTGTTTAATTGCCTGTTCTATTTCTTTTCTGAAATGGGACTATTCAAGCAATTTACTTCTTCCTCTGTTAGTCTGGGAAGTCTGTATTTTTGGAGGTACTCATCCATTTCACTTAGGTTATCAAATTTATTGGCATAAAGTTGAGCAAAATAACTCCTTATTATTTCTCTAATTTCCTCTTCATTGGTGGAAAGTTCTCCTTTTCATTTTAAGACTACTAATTTCATTTTCTCTCCCTCCTTTTCTAATCAGATTTACTAAAGGCTTATCTATTTTATTGGCTTTTTCATAGAACCAACTCTTAGTTTTATTAATTAGTTCAATAGTTTTTTACTTTCAATATTTTTAATTTCTCCTTTTAATTTTAGAATTTCCAATTTAGTATTTGATTGGGGGTTTTTAATTTGGTCTTTTTAGTTTTTTAGTTGCAAGCCCAATTCATTAATCTTTTCTTTCTCTGTTTTATTCAAGTAAGCCTCTAGGATATAAAATTCCCTCTTATTACCGCTTTGGCTGCATCCCACAAATTTTGGTATGATGTCTCATCATTGTCATTATCTTGAGTGAAATTATTAATTGTATCTATAATTTGCTGCTTCACCCAATCATTCTTTAAGATGAGATTGTTTAGTTTCCAATTACTTTTTGGTCTATTTCCCCCTAACTTCTTGTTGAATGTAGTTTTTATTGCATCATGATCTGAAAAGAAAGCATTTACTATTTCTGCTTTCTTGCATTTAATTTTGAGGTCTTTATGTCCTAATATATGGTCAATTTTTGAATAGGTTCCATGAACTGCTGAGAAGAAAGTATATTCTCTTCTATCCCCATTCAATTTTCTCCAAAGATCCAACATACCTAATTTTTCTAATATTATATTTACTTCTTTAATTTCTTTCTTATTTGTTTTGTGGTTTGATTTGTCTAATTCTGAGAGTGCAAGGTTGAGATCTCCTACTATTACAGTTTTGTTGTCTATTTCTTCTTGCAACTCTCTTAACTTCTCCTTTAGGAAGCTGAGTGCCATACCACTTGGTGCATATATGTTTAATATTGATATTGCTTCGTTGTTTATGCTACCCTTTAGCAGGATGTAGTTTCCTTCCTTATCTCTTTTAATTAGATCAATTTTTACTTTTGCTTGATCTGAGATAAGGATGGCTACCCTGCTTTTTGACTTCACCTGAAGCATATAGATTTTGCTCCAGCCTTTTACCTTTACTCTATATGTATCCCCTGCTTTAAATGTGTTTCTTGTAAACAACATATTGTAGGGTTCTGACTTTTGATCCAGTCTGCTATCTGCCTCCTCTTTATGGGGAGTTCATCCCATTCACATTTACGGTTAGAATTACTAAATCTGTATTTCCTGCCATCCTAATAACCCCAGATTGTGCTTTACTTATTCTTGCCTCCCCAACCCTCTTTCCCCTTTTAAACTTATGTACCCTCTTGTATCACGATACTTATCCTCTTTATAATCCCTCCCTCCCCTTTGAGTCTTTCCCCTTCCTTCCCTTATTACTCTTTTTCTTTTCCTTTCCTCTCCCCGTTTTAATGAGGCGAGAGAGAATTTTCTCTAAAACAAATGTCAATTATTTTTCCTTTGAGCCAACTCTGATGAGAGTAAGATTCACACAATGTTCCTCCCTCTCTAATTTCCCTCAGATATGATAAGTTTCCTTAGCCTCTTTGTGGGATGGTTTCCTTTTTATCCCTCCTTCCCACCTTATTCTGCCATCATCCCTTTTCCATATCTACTTCCCTTTTTTATGTTATATCAGTACTATCAAATTTTACATGTATTTTTTTTTTGTATATCCACAACAGAAATACAATTCTCAAGAGTTATTTTTACCTTTTTCTGCATCTCTTGAGTTCTATTCTTGGAGATCAAATTTTTTGTTTAGTTCTGGTTTTTCTTCAGAAACAAATGGAATTCATTTGTTTCATTAAACGTCCATCTTCTTCCCTGGAAGAAAATGCTCAGCTTAGCTGGGTAGTTTATTCTTGGCTGCATCCAAGTTCTTGTGCCTTTCGGAATATCATATTCAGGCCCTTCTTTCCTTTAATGTAGAGGCAGCCAGATCTTGGGTGATCCTTATTGTGGCACCTCGGTATTTAAATGGTTTTTTTTTGGCTGCTTGTAAAATTTTTTCCTTAATCTGATAGTTCTGAAATTTTGCCACAATATTCCTTGGGGTTTTTTTTTAGGGTTTCTTTCAGAAGGTGTTCGATGAATTCTTTCAATGCCTATTTTACCTTCTGATTCTATTACATCTGGGCAGTTCTCTTTGATGATTTCTTGTAAAATAGTATCTAGGCTCTTTTTTCATCATAGTTTTCGGAAAGTCCAATAATCCTCAGATTATCTCTCCTAGATCTATTTTCCAAGTCTGTCATTTTAGCAAGTAGATAATTCATGGTTTTTCCAGTTTGTCATTTTTTGGTTTTGCTTGACTGATTCTTGCTGTCTCAATGCATCATTAGTTTCAATTTGTTCAGTTCTAATTTTTAAAGAATTATTTTCTTCATTAGCTTTTTTTACTTCTTTCTGTATATGTCCAATTGAGTTTTTGAATGTATTGTTTTGGTCTGTGGAATTTTTTTCCATTTCACTAATTTTTTTTTTAGTGAATTATTTTCTTTTTCCAATTCACAGATCCTACTTTCTTGCGAGTTCTTTGTCTTTTCCAATTCACAAATCCTACTTTCTAGTGAATTCTTTATTTTTTCCAATTCACAATTCTTACTTTCCTGAGATTTTTTATTTTTCCAATTCACCAATTTTGTTTCCTGCACTTCCTGGGAATTTTTTAACTTTTCCAATTCGTATTTCAGGAAGTTGTTGCTCTCTTGTAAGGCTTCTCTTCCTATCCCATTTATCTTCTAACTCTCTTTTGAGACTTTTAATGGTCTCTTCTATGAGAGCATTATGTAAAGGAGGACAGTCTGATGCATTTTTGCTGTTTGAGGTCTCTTCAGGTTTGCTGACCTGCTCTTTTTCTGCATAGAAGCTGTCGATTGTTCTTTTCATCTTTTTATTCATGTTTTAAAAGCCTTTAGGGTAGGTCTCCTAGGCAAGGGGGTTACCAGCTTCCTCTGCAGAGCAGGGAAAGATGTAAACCGATTTCCGGCTCCGAGGTATGGGAGTGCTCTGGGTGAGAGTTTTCCCTTCCCCCAACAGGAAGTGGATTCAGCACTGGCCGAGCTATCAAACTGCTTAGTAGGGCTGAGTGGATTATCGATTGCCCTCGGCTAGAGACTAAGTGGTGAAAGTGTCACCGCCCAGGCCGGAGCCTCTTGTGGGACTGTGAGTATTAGCAGCTGAGTGCAGACCGCAGAACGCAGACAGCCACAAACTCTGCCCAGTGTCTCTGCCCAATGCAAATCGGCCCTGGATAAGCTCTATGGCCCAAGCCGAGCTCCCCTGCACAGATTGGAGGCTAACCCGGCTGCGTCCTCCTCCGTGCAGGATCACAACTGCCCCAAGGAAAAGCCCGTACTGCGGGTTGGGGCTGCGCACTTGTGCTGGGATCTGTGCCTTCACCCTGGGTTTGAGACTCTCCTCGGAACCTAATTTCTCTCCCTGTCTGCGCCGATCTCCCCCCTGGCCCCGGAACCAACCTTTTTTGGCGAGACTGCAGATTTTCTTCTGCCGGTGAGTTGTTCTACTTCTTATCTTTACGAATTGTAGCAGTCAAGACTATTTTTGAGGCTCGATATAATATTGATAAAGAGGGTAAGAGAAGAGCTTAGAAAGACGCGTGTGTCTTCTCCGCCATCTTGGCTCCGCCCCTCAGAAAACTGGGACATTGATGCACTGTTGGTAGAGTCATGAGATGATCCAGCCATTGTCGAGAGCAATTTGGAGCAATATGTCCAAAGAGCAATTAAACTGGGCATACCCTTTGATCCAGCTATACAATTGCTACATCCATATGTCCCCAAAAGATCATAAAAACAGAGAAATATCTCCATTTGCAAAAAAAAAAATGTTTATAGCAGCTCTTTTCATGGTGGCAAAATATCAGAAATTGAGGAAATGCCTGTCAATTGGAGAATGGTTATAAAATCTGTGGGATATGAATGTAATAGAACATTCTTGTGCAATAACAAATGATGAACAGGCAAATTTCAGAAAAAAAAACCTGGAAAGGTTTGTATGAACTGATACAGAGTGAAATGAGCAGGACCATGAAAACATTGTTCACAGTATCAATAACATTGTGTCATGATCAGCTATCCTGCTCTTCTCAGCAACAACAATGATCCAAAACAAGTAGAAAGAGCTCACAAAAGAAAAAGCTATCCATTACCAGATAAAGAACTGATGGATAAGCAGATTGAAGCATATTTTTCTCACTATATTTTTCTCCTTGTTTTTCCCCTTTTTGATTTGTTTTTTCCTTTGCAACTGTAACTAATAGGGAAATATATTTTACATGATAATATATACTCTGTTCTAACAGAGTAGAAACTCTTTCAAACTACCTACCATCTTTGGAATAAGGGAGGTGGGGCAGGGAGAAAAATCTGGAAGCCAAAATATAGTAAAAATAAATGCTAATTTTTTTCTTAAATGTGTGGGAAAATAAATTACTATTAAAAAAAACAATAAATCAAAGTCAAAAAATAAAAAAGAAGAAAATGTGAAATATCTTGTCACAAAATCAATTGAATTGAAAAGGAGAGATAATTGAGGAGAGATAATTTAAGAATTACTGCACTACTTGAAAGTTGGGGTCCAAAAAAGAGCCTTGGCAAGATTCAAAAAATTATAAAAGAAAACCACCTTAGACAGCTAAGATAGAGGAGGTAAAATAGAAATTGAAAAACTCTCCGCATCACCTCCTGAAAGAGATCCCAAAATGAAAACTACCAGGAAATTATTATCAAATTTCAAAGGTCAAGGAAAAAATACTATAAACATCTAGAAAGGTAGAGCTAAGATTATAATTAAAAATCACCTACCTCGCAAAACTGAGTATAATCCTTCAGAGGAATTTTGGATATTTAATGAAATAGAGAGCTTTCAAGAATTCTTGATGAAAACACCAGAGCTTAAAACATGACTCAGGAGAAATTTAAAAAAGGTAAACATGAAAGAGAAATCATAGGGACCTAATAAAGCTAAATTGTTTACATTCCCATGTGGGAAGTTGATCCATGCAACTTCTAAGAACTTGATCATTATCAGGGGAGTTAGAAGGAGCCTAAATAGATAGAGGGCATGAATGTGAGTCAATTATGTTCAGAAGATTTAAAAACTAATGAATAGATGAGGAAAAACGATGCATTGGGAGAAGGAGGAGGGGAGAGGTAGAATGAGAAAAACTTTCCATGTAGAAAAAAAACATGCAAGGAAGAGCTTTTATAGTGGAGGGGAAAATAGGGGAAGATGGATAATGCTTGAACCTCACTCTCACTGCAATCATTTCAAATACACACACACATGTATACACATACAAATACATATACCCATATGTTTACATACACAAGTATACACATATACATACATATACACACATATGTGATTCTGTAATTATAGATACAATACATATATTTACATGCATACATATATATGAGTGTGTATATACATACATAATCAGCTGCATATAGAAATCTATCTTATAAGAGAAGGGGATAGGAGAACGAGGCAGGATGATCTAAGAAATGGTCAAGTAAGGGAAGTAGTAGTCAGAGGACAAATAGACTTTTGAGAAGGGACATCATCCACAGGCTGCAAGGTTGAGCCTAAGGATTCTCATTACAAATACATGCTATTTACATTGACTGACTGGTGAGAGAATGTGGGACGTGTTTTTTCAAAGGGGAGTCACTTGAAATGGAAGGCAGTGACATCTGGATGCACAGCCATATTGTGAGGCCTGTCTCAAATTGTGGAGGATGCCTCCTGCATTGGAGAGACTGGACAACCACTTGTCCTAACATAATTGTTAGGATTCTTTTTTCCAACATGGATCAAAGCAGTGATGGGTGAAGCTCCTTTCAAGTGCAAATCCTGAGGATGGAAAGTGTGGTCTGGGCAGAAGCAGCATGAGTTAGGGGATAAAAAGATGGACTTGAAGTCAAGATTTTGGCCACTTCATTTCTTTGGGTCTTAGGTCCCTCGTTTATAAAATGAGAAGGTTGGACTTGATGACATTTAAGGTTTAGCAATATGATCCTTTTTCTTCAGTTCTATGATCCTTTTACCTTTAAGTGAAACAAGGGACTAGAAATCTTTAGATTTTACTCTTAAACTCTTCCCTATGCTTGATGTGAAACACAACTTTCTCTCTCAATTTAGCTGTAACATTGTCTGCTGGCTACTGGTATAAATCAATAAACATTGCCTTACTAAGCTTGAAAATGCCCTGACAAAATGGATAATTACCACTAACTGGTTTGTTCTCATTGCCAGTCAACACCAACAATTTCCAAGATCCGTAAGGTGGAGATTTTCTTTGATTAAGGGCAATTTCTCTAGAAATGGTTTCCTGGAGCCAGAAAGACAGTACCAGCTGTCATCCAGTCAGCTCCTAGATGAATCAACTATTGGTCCATCAGGATTATTGTGAAGATGATCTTCTAGGGATGACTTCTTGAAATGCGAATGATTATCTGATCTCCTGATCACACAGGATTCCTATTTTACATGATAAGAACACAAATAATTCCTATTCTGTATGATCTTGAGAGATAGAAATTAACACCTGCATTCCAAGGAGGACAATAGGGGAACTCCCTCTTTGCTTAATGATCTTCAATGCATCCAGCTGACAAATCCTAAATCTGCTGCAACTCAGCACATTTCAAAATGGTTATATCATAGGATTAATTAGGGGCCCAAAGCACGAGTAGGAGAAATGCATTTTCTGACAACTCAATTAGGAAATAACTTCTTGGATTATGGTTTCATTAATGCAGTGGAATGGAAAAGGGAACGGCCCCTTTTTAATGACTGTCTCCCAGGGCCAGTGCCCCCCATCCACGGGGAGAGCTCCTGGTACAGAACAAGCCTCCTTAAAGCATTCACATGGGGGGGCCTCAGATTTGTGTCGAGGAATTGAAGGACCCCCTCTGGTACTAGGCAGCCCCTTGTAGGTGTTATGGATGGCATCCTAGCAAATGAAAAGCATCTTTCACACAGCCATTCCTGCCAGTGGCTTTAGTCTACTTCTGTTTGACTGCTGGAGGCAATGGCTCATTGGTGGTTTCAGCTACACAACAGATCCCAAGGGATGAGGGAGCCCGTGAAAAAGCAGACCATGGAGCTTTCAATAAACAGATTAAATCATCACAATTTGTTTATGAGAGCAATTCCACGGTGCCATGAAATCATTTTCTTTTTCATTTTGTAGTGCATCCGGCTGCCTCCTGCCAGGGATGCCCTAATGTGTAGCTCAGATAGTAGAAAACAATAAGAAGAGGAAATGTATTAAAGCCCTGAACAACACAGATCAGCAATATGGAGTGCTTTCTTAAGAGAAGATGCCATGCTGGCACATTGGAATGGTGATGGAAGATCCTCCAGTGCTCGAATGCAGAGACTTATGTGAGGTTATTTCAAAGAGGAATAATGGGGGGGGGGGGAGATTTGGTGCAACACAAGTAGCTTACAATCACATCTTTATTAAGAAAGATGTGACCAAGGTTGATTTTCCAGCAGTTACTCAAAAGCTGAAGCCATCTGGAGAGGAGTAGAATTTCTGAATTCCTTTGTGATAGTTTGTATCGAGTTTATTTAATTTTTGGATATATTTTGATTCTTATTTCTATTGTATTATCAATATATACAGAGGGATTTTCTTCAAAAGTTAATTTTCCATGTGGAATTGAATAATTTCTATGATAGATTTATTGATTTAGAGATATGAGACCTCTAATGTTATCTCGTCAAATCTCCTTGTTTTATTGATGAAGGACACTAAAACCCAATTGGATTATCTACAGTAACAATTTTGAAAATGTATGTAGTCTCACAATTCGTTCTTGATGACAAAACATGTCAATGGGACATTGACAAATGTAGGACAAAACATGTAATGGGAAAAGTTGGAGAACATCCAGAGGATAGTAACCAGAATGGTGAAGGGCCATTTCTGTTACATCATTCAGTAACAGGAATATAAGGGAAAGGATCCACATCTCCTTTCTCTTATCTCAATTGATGTAATATGATAAGGACATGAAGTTCTAAGTATGAAAACAAGATGGTTACACTGTTGTCTCCTTATTAGGTGAGAATTTCTTCATTTGGGTCCAGAAGGGAAGTTGATTGACTAACCAAACAAGCCATCCCTACCTTTTGGGGGCTGGGAAAAAGTTGAAAGAATTTCAAAGTATCCCAATCAAGGGGTAAGCCAGTCTAGCACAGGAGGGTTCCAAGTCCATGAGCCAAAGATTTCAGTTCCAGAATTGGAACCAAATCCCTCCAAGGCAATCACTTTTAAAGCCTGGAGAAGATAGGGAGGGGTGATTCAGGGCTCTCTTTCTCTCTTCAACTGTTTTCCCCCACACCTCCATTGAAACCATGTCATTGGATAATAGAAGACAGTGTCATCAGTTGTGGTAAAAAACTAAATAATTGGACTATAGGAGATAAAACATCTACAAAAGCAACATGGAGTATAGAGAGCCAACCAGTGAAGTAAAAAACAACTTTGAGCAAAATGAACCATTGTAGCAGAAAAGAATGATAACAATTCACTCCCAAAAGAAATTTTAGGTCATGAAACGTCAGGAGCTGTGAGTGATGCTTTTGCCGTATGTGTTCCATACACTTGGGCTTCTCAACCACAGTATTCTAAACTACAGCTCATCCTTCCCTTGATCTTGTAGTAAAATAAATAATGTGTTCAAGATTTTGAGGAAAGGAATGTTTGTAGCAAAGATTTTTACTATTTCATTTAATCAATGCTTTTGCTAAAAGTTAATTGAGGCTACTGGCTGATTGTTAATGGTGAGTGATACAATTAGAAACCTAGTCTATTTGGGTAATTTCTTATAAACCTGAAAGTAGTAAGAAGCAGTCACCCTCTGGGAATCTAGCCCACCCATGGGAATGGGAGTTGGGAAAATAGATACTTGGGAATGAGTTAAAGGAACTGGTTATGTTGTTGGTGGAGAAGAGAAGATTAGGTGACTATATATGTGTGTGTACTTTCATGTACTCGAAATATTGTCTTGTAAAAAAAAATCAGTTCTGTTCTACTTAACCTTAGAGGACAGTATTAGAAATAAGGGAGAGACTTTTGAGAGAAGCCTATTTTGTCTAGACATAATGCTAACTATTAGAGCTCTCTATTATGGAATTAGATGTTTCTGGGAGTATTGATTGCCCTTAGTGGAAGCCTTTTAGTCAGTAGTTAGTCAGTAAGCATTTATTAAGCACCTACAATGTGGCAAACATTGTGCTGAGTGCTGTATGCAAGTAATAGTGCCTTCTTTGGTTGCTAAGGGGAAACATAGAGTGTTTCCTTTCATAGAAGGGGAGAGAAAAACAAGAAGGACTACATTCTCCCTCTATCCCAAATATTTTGGGATGCCAGCCAGTAATGATTGGATTAAAGAGCAGGGATGCTTCATGTCTGCAGTGTATGTGGCCTGGCAAAGTCATTCTCTCCCTGCCTGGGTCCATTTTCTCACAGGTCTCAGTGGAACAATTTTTATGCACAATTTCCTTTTCCTCTGTCCCCTAAGTGAGAAAAATAAAGCTTATTCCTTTCCTCCTTTTTCCCCATCTCAGCTCCTGCTCTCAAAGCTCATCCAGAGGCCAGGAACCTGCTAATCCAGATGGAAACCCTGAAAATGTTTCTGAACAAACTGAATGACTCATGGCAGGTAGAGGTAGATCATTTTCTGAAATAACCTGCTGAGGGAAGGCAGCAAACCTTAGGGCATGATTAACACCGATATAATGCACATCCTTGTTCCTGGTGTTATAGTTAATCGGATAAAAATTTAGATTCTACAATGGGCTTCAAAAATATGAACAAAGCTTCAGGAGAGGGCATTATTATTTAACTATGTAATTGTGAATCATGAATGGCACAGTACTGGGTCATCATCCTTAGCATCCTCTGGATCATTTGGGCAAAGGGATGTCTGAATTTTTGTAACATCTAAGCCCCTAAAAAGTGACATATTTTTCCCAGTGCATTTCCATTTTCTTACTCATTTCTTTTTAACATTTTAATTTTTTTTCTTAGAAAAGATAGTAGATACATTTGCTTAAGCCACATCTTTTTATCCTGAGAAATTTTGCTTTTTTTGGAGGGCTAACATTTTGCCTGATTCTCAACATCTTTGCAGCTCCCATCCTCCATCAATCCTTCTTCCAAATCTTTATAATGATACAAGAAATCCTTTCTTGAAAAGGAGGCCCTGCCAAGTTTGAGATCACAGAATCCAATCTTCTTCTCATACGCTGTTGTTAGACTGGCCTTCCTTTGGAGCATCCAGACAGCACCCTAATTTCAGAGAAGGCCATTATTCTGGAATATACATCTACTTAAGAAAGAAATGTTTGAGTATACCGTTTGATGCTTTGCTAGGGAAAAGCCTGGGCTTCACAATGTTCCAGAAATTGGATTAAGTCAGGGGTAGGGAATGTCCGACTTGTGGGTCATACAAGGCCCACGAAATCATTTGCTAAGGCAACCACAAGCAATGATCCACTGAAAGGTAGGTACAACAACCACCTACTGCTTGAGTTTTATAATTTGATCATTTTTTTTCCAATTTACAAAGGATGCTATAAATATCCAAATGGCCCCTGGCAGGAAAAAAAAAAGATTTCCCTTCCCTGTGCTAATTGATAGAGATAGGAAAAATGCAAAAAAAAAAAAAAATAAAATAAAATAAAAAACAAACAAACAAAAAAACAACAACAAAAAACCCAATCCTTTATCTCAAGGAGCTCATGGTTTAATGTCAAAGCAAACAACTATGTACAAACAGAGCAAAGGATAAACTGAAGATAACTAAGAAAAGGAAGTTATTGAATTTGATTTTAGACATGTTGAAACTAAAGATAGCTAATGTCCATTTGAACGTGTATATGCATGATGTTGTATAGAGAACAAGAAATGTGGTGTCAGGAGTTCTGCATTTAAGTCCTGGCCCTTATTTTCAGCAAGTTCTTCCTCTCTTCTAATTTTACTTTTTCATGTATAAAATGAAGAGGTTAGATGAGGTGATTTTTAAAATGATCCATGACTGAAGATGCTTGAGAGAAACCTTTATAGCGTCACTTCCTGCTTTTAAAAGTAACCTTACAACTTCAGGAACTATTCATTTGTACAACAGTCAATGCTTTCTTCCTCAGGGGAGAGGAGGTGTAGACCGTAGATTGGATGCTTTATAAGGGTTCTACATATATACCATACCAGATACCCTTTCATGAACCCGAACCATTTGGTGATAGTTGTTTATATGCTCCTTTAAAATAAAAGGCAGATGGGAGCTGGTTGCTTTGGCTGGCCATCTGTTGGGGTAAGGAACTAGCTGTGAGACCAGTCAACTGCAACTATTACCATATGACCTATTTAAGCCAGGGCCCATTTAATACTCAACAGACTATGCTGTATCTTTTGTGGTTATAACCAGGGAGAGTCTAGGGAAAATAATTTCACTAGAAATTGAGAATAAAATTTCAAAATTGCAATGGTGAGTTTCATGCCTCCTCCAATGGCCCAGGGTTTTTTGGGCCACATTCCCATAACACAGAGATAATATCTTAGTTTCAGCCATTAGTGAACTATTTTCCATCTGGAAATATGCATATATTCTGCTAATGCCTGAGGATAGGGGCTTCTGAATTTAAAAACTGAGGACGAGGAAGGAAATCTTAGAGCAAGCTTTATTTTTGTTTCCTCATCTTTATCTGGACTCCAAGACTGAAATCCCTTCTTGATCCTTTTAATTTCATTCTTTCCCTGACTCACCTTTTTTTTTCCTCTATCTCCATTTACAACCCCATCTTCTCACCCACAGAAAATCAAGTAGGTCATGTATGCTGGGAGGTTTTGTGTGGATTTGATAAGTGGCTATTAAATTGGCCTTGAATCAGGCATGGGCATAGATAACATAATTTTTCCTCCCCCTCGACTTTCCATTTTGGGAGACCTCAGAAAAAAGAAAATTTTCCACAATAGAATAATTTGTGGAACGATCAATCATCTTTTATTTCCATTAATGTTATCAAAGCTTATACTGGCCAAGACTCTACTATGGAAATTCTCTCTTTCATCTCCTCTCCCCCCTCCCTCTCTTCCTCTCTTCTTCCCTCCATTTCCTTTGTCCTTTCTGTGTCCTCATCTCCTGCTTTCCCCTGACTGTCTGTCTGTCTGTCTGTCTCTGTCTCTCTGTCTCTCTCTCTCTCGAATTTGGGACAGTATAGCTACTAGGTATTTCTATATTTAATTTATATGTATCTTTATATCATGTATATATCAATCTATCTAAATTCCAAGGTGGGAATGTGGGGCAGTACAACTATTGCTAACATTAACAAAGATGACAAATTATAAGATTTTTCATGGACAATTTGATGTGCATATTACTCTTCTTGGGATATTCCCAAATGCAAACAATAGTGAAGTAAGAACAGAACTGATACAGAGAAAGCAAGAAGTCTAATTTAATTTATAGTCAGCAAAATAATCATTTCAAGAAAAAACTTTGGTTAAAACCAAGGCATTTTAAGAGGATTTGATAAGGGGGAAAATTGTTAATGTGAATGGGATAAATTTGCCCATAAAACAAAGGAGAATGGTAAATGATTTAGAAAGTAAAGCAGAACAAATTGTTGTCTAGCACATTTTTTTTGAATTAGAAAATAAAAAATATATAAAGAATTAAAATGAAGAGTTGGGGTGGGGTTTATGACATCTCAAAGCAACAACATCAAAAATCCAGCAGTAGCAATTTTGAAATTTGACAGTAATGACATAGACATTGTTGAGAGACAAGCAAGGAAGATATGTAATGCTTTAAGGGACATTTAATGATGAAAAATCAATCTAAAACATATTGGCAATATGTAGCGGAGAATATACCTACCTAAAGAAAAAGCTAATTGGTACACGAATGTTTGTGGCAGCCCTTTTTGTAGTGGCTAGAAACTGGAAACTGAATGGATGCCCATCAGTTGGAGAATGGCTGAATAAATTGTGGTATATGAATATTATGGAATATTATTGTTCTGTAAGAAATGACCAACAGGATGATTTCAGAAAGGCCTGGAGAGACTTACACGAACTGATGCTGAGTGAAATGAGCAGGACCAGGAGATCATTATATACTTCAACAACAATACTATATGATGACCAGTTCTGATGGACCTGGCAACGAGATCAACCAAATCATTTCCAATGGAGCAGTAATGAACTGAACCAGCTATGCCCAGAGAAAGAACTCTGGGAGATGACTAAAAACCATTACCTTGAATTCCCAATCCCTATATTTATGCCCACCTGCATTTTTTATTTCCTTCACAAGCTAATTGTACAATATTTCAGAGTCTGATTGTTTTTATACAGCAAAATAATGTTTTGGTCATATATTTAAAAAAAAAGAAAAGAAAAAGCTAATTGAAACTATAAATTGCCTAGATATTAAGTTGATAAATATTGCTGATTTCAGCATACTTCTTTTAGAGTTAGATAAATTTAACAGAAAGATAAAATAAGTTAAATATCTGAACAGAAAATTAAAAAAAATAAATATATGCTTTTGAAAATTTCTGAACAGGAACATTAAAGGCTACATCTGCTTTTCAGTATTGCATCAGAATCTTTATAAAGATTGTTAGAACATAGTAAAAGAAAAAAGACAATTATATCAAATCTATGCTTCATATCTTTAGGGAAGTCAGTAATCAGAATGGAGGAGAGAGAACATTCTAGGAATGAGGGATGCTATAGAAAATGCCTAGAACTGAGGCATAGAATGTCTTACACATGCAACAACCAGGAAGCTGTTGTTAGTGGATTAAAGAGTGTGAGGTAGGGAGTAAGATGTAAAAGAACTGGAAGGTGGTAGGGAGCAAAGTTATAAGGGATGTTGTAATAGTCTCTCTAAAATGTAATGTTTTCTGTTGAGGTTTTCTTGAGGTCTCGGAGCAGCCTTCCTTTCAGTTCTATAGCCAGGGGTTAAAATCCAAATCCTTTATTGTCTCCTTCAAAATCTTATCTCTTTCATTTGGGGCTTGGCTAGTTTTCTTAGAGACCTATCTCTCTCCTTTGTTCTGAGAGCTTGAGCTCCTGCCTGCCTTCTCTGGCTTCTGAATCTCCCGGAATCCAAAGGTTTGTGCTTCAGCCTTCAGACTCCAGCCTTCTGTCTGATTGTCTCTGAATCTCTCTCAATCTCCCTGGCTGAGGCTTATATGCTTTACAATGAGTACAAATAAATCATTATATCACTATTTATAACCATTATTTGTTGTAGGATTAAATCGATGCTAAACTAGATTCAACCATTGTCTCTTCAATTCCACTTAGTACCTTGTTTCAAGTTCTGGCTCATAACATCTCCTTGTAGGATTAAATCAATCATACTGAACCATGCTAAATTAGATAACTATTATCTCTATCAGTTCTACTGACTTAGTACCTTGAAAGAATCTTTTGTTTCAATTTCAGAGTTCTGTTCCATAATAGGATGTGAAAGCCAAGATTTTCCTTGGAAGTGATAGGGAGCTCTATGAGTTTATTGAATAGGAGGTGACATTATTACATTATACCCTCATTTTAGGAAAATCACATAAGTGACTGAATGGAGGATGAACTGGAACATGGAGAGACTTGGGGCAAGCAGACCCACCAGCAGGTATTCAATAATCATAGCAGAAGGTAAGAAGGGCCTTCACCAAAATGGTGGCAGTATCAGAGAAGATATATTCAAAAAATGTTGCAAAGGTGAAATTAGCAGTTTTCATAAAGGGAAGAGAGTGGAGGGTCCAGGATGACTCCTACATTGTGACCTCAGGGACTGGTTGGATTGTGGTTCCCTCTACAGCATTAGGGAAAGTAGCAAATAGGCAAGGTTTTGGGGGAGGGAGATTTTGGGGGAAGTTCTGTTTTGTATGTATTCAATTTGAGATGTTTCCTAGACATCCAGTTCAATATATCTGAAAGGCAGCTGGGAATATAAGATTCAAAAGAGTGTTTGGGGCAAAATAGGTAGATTTGAGAATAATCAACATAGAGACAGAAATTAAATTCATGGGAGCTGATGAGATCACTACATGAGATGGACTAGAGGGAGAAGAGAAAAGGTTCTAGGATAATCCCTTGTAGGACATTTACTGATCCCAAGAGGGATCCTGCAAAGGGCACAGAGGAGGAGCATTCAGAGAAGGAGGAGGAGAACCAGGAGAGAGGTGTTCTAAAAATCCCAAATCAAGGTTTACCCAATCACTATAGGAAAATAATACTATTCTCACTTTACTTAATATTGTAGTGAGGTTAACAGAAGTAAAGCTCTATAATTAGAGTCAAGAAAAAGTAGGTTTAAATCTCTATCTCTTTTCTATGATCTCAGGCAATTCCTTTAATTCCCTTAAGTGTCGGAAGGGCTAATAATAGCACCTCCTTTCCAGGTAACACAAATCTAGATACTTAATAAGGACCCATTAAATATTCACTGATTGACTAATCAAAGTGATTAAAGAACTCTGCCCCCTTATGGTTACTAACACATGATCTATTGTTGTTATTATAATGGAGGGTGGTACACTGGGAAAAAGCTTAGGATATGAATTCAGATTAGCTTTAAACACTCACTATCTGTAAGGCCTTAATAAGGTACTTAACGTCTATCAATTTTTTCAGGCTTAAATGGGGTTAATAATAACCCCTACCACTCATGGTTTTAGGGAGGATCAAATGAGATAATTTATATAAAATATACCTAAAAGTAACATATAAATGCTGCTATGATTATTATAAATTATTATTATTATTGCAGTTATCCCTTCTATTTCACTATGTTTCCCATGACAGTTTTCACATATCTTGAGGCAACATGAGAAATTAAATGGGAATTTTTTTTTGGAGAAAAGCTGCAGAAGCAGCAGCAGCACAGAGGCCAGCAGGTGATGCAGAGCCTATGCTAAATACTTACTCCAAATTTAGAATAAGCTATTGTAAAGGTCCCATAAAAGAAAAGGGAGACAATTTAAACTTCTCTGGTACAAAAGGAGGGATGATTTTTTATGTGGATTGTCTAGATTGTAGGGACCTGATGCCCCAATTGTGGAAAATATTACTATTATTATTGACTTGAATGGGGGTCGTCAACTGGGTCAAAGCTGGACAGAATTTGGTCTCATACGATTTTTTCCCCTGACAAATGCAGTACAAATTCCTTCCTTCTCCACAGATTTGAGAGGTAATCCAGCCTATGTTCTTTGCTTATAATATCATTTTTTATGTCTAAATTGTGGACCCATTTTGACCTCATGTTGGTATATATATTAGGTTTGGGTCTCAAAGAGATTATAATATAATAGAGAAAAGACCACACACAAAAAAAGGGAGTGGACCAGGGAGCGTCCTACTTGGGGCAAGATGCTTATGGAGTCTAAAATATGTAGACTGTTGATGGAAATATAGAATTAGCTACATAGTCCACATTCCAGACCCCTATAAAGGGAAGCCTTTAGCCTTCCAATCAACAGCAAGAGAAGATTGAAAGGGGAGGGAATTGAGTAGCCAAAATATTTCATTAGCATGGTGATGACATTTTAGATAGGTGGATGGGGTATGATATTTTTGGAGTACACATCCAACAGAGTTGTTGCTGAAAAGTAAAAAGTTAGTTTATGGGAGGTAGAAGCTGGATAAATGTTTGCAAATGGACTTATATGGATCTCTGGCTGAAAAACAAAAGTAAATAAAATCTGGTTTGGAAGCAAAGAGATAAGGATTTAGTCTTTGCTCGGCCATGTTTTGGCTGTGTGGTTCTAGGGACTTCCCTCTGTAGCCAGCAGTTTCCTTCTGTATACAATGAGAAAGTGAGATATTTGATGATCTCTTTAAGCTCTATGTTCTAAAGTGAGTGTGTTGACTCTCTGAGTGGGGTACCCAATGTTTGTTGTGGTGAAAAGGTTTCATTCATTCAGGTAATATAACAGGAAAAGTCTTTCTCTGGACAAGGCTGAACAAATTTTGTCCTTATATCATGAGCTTTTTATCCTTTTAGATCGACAAGGCTCTGGGTCCTTCCAAGTTCCATTTTAAAAGGCATCCTCCTTTTATGTCCTCCACAAGGGTGGCACCTTCAGTCCTCAGAAGCTATGAGTTGATGGTCTTCATTAGTTAAAAAATAATTCTTCAGGGATTAATTGGCAGCCATCCATGAGCATGAATAGGATGTAGACATGCTGTCTCTTGGTAAGTGGGAGGAGAACATTAGGGGAAAGTGAGGGGAGGAGGGAAGAGGATTTTCCAGTGAGGCCCTAGAACATCTTGGCTAAACTCATAATTCTGTTGAGTAGTGCCTCTGACAGTGGGTATTTCTGAATATCCACCATGTGCAATTTTTTTTTATTGATGGTGTGTGAAAAAAACAACAAAACAAAATGGTCTCAAAGAGTATAAAATATAACTGAGAAGAAACAGGGGCAAATGAAACAACAGAAGATCCCAGAATGTGGGAGGGACCAACAGAGATTACCTGGTCCAACTTCTTCAAATCATAAAAGAGAAAACTGATGACTAAGAAGAAGGGGTTCCCTTCAAGGTCCCACTTGGCAAACTAGTAGCCCTAATAATGCTCTACAATGTTCCACAAACATTCTATTAGTCCAAGAAGCAGGGTGGGCTTGAATTTTGTAGCCAGCCTTCCTGCTCTCATGGAGCCTCGTCTTTGTCGGGATAATAATGAGTGTAAATGGGAGATATTTTTTCACTCTAAGAAAACTCTTTGGAAGGGGGAGGGATTATCTGGGAAGTCTACAGGCTTATCTCCTGTCTTATATTGAGCGAGAGCTGGAATAGGTAGAGACTGTGCTGCAGAGCTCAAAAAGCACATCTAGAGATTGTGTAGCAGAGGCTTATTCCTATATTACCAAGGGGTGGGAGATATTTATCTATTATTCTTGTTATTCTTGCTATCATTATTGTAATCATCATCATCATCATCATCATCATGAATTTCACTTTATGTTCTTCTAGCAGACACAACATAGGGTCATAGAATAAATACCTGGAGGGATCTTAGGGGTCAATGCCCACATTTTATAGATGAGGAGAGCAAGACCCACAGAGATTAAAGATTAGACACTGCCTGCTCTAACTCAACATCCCATTCTTTTCCCATTGCCCCTTCCTAGCTCCCTCTTTTTGCTCAATTTTCCATTCAGCCTTCTAGACTCTGAGTCCCTATGTTCTAATGTCATAAGCTTTAGATGTAGAGCTGCAAAGGGCTCCAGAGACCACCCAGTCAACTCCCTCATAATCCGAGGAAAAAACTCACTTGGAACTGGTAAGAGGCTTTCCCATAGCCAGATAGGCAGTAAGAATCTGAACCGGATCCTTTGGCTCCTAAATTGGCATATTTCCAACTTATTCCTCCTTTTTTTAATACAGTGTGCTACTGACCCTCCTTGATTTTGGACTTGATTGTAAATGTTTTATTTTGGCCAAATGGGAGTCAGGAATCACTGGATTCAAATGCTGCCTCTGTCATTAACTGACTGTGTGACTATGAACAAAACACAGGATGTCTTTGTCTCTCACTTTTCTCTTCTAAAACTGTGGATCTCAAAACTTTTCTGATCTGCTCTGAATACCCTAAAGGAGTGTTCTGATGTCCAAATGAGAGATGAGTACACAAAGCCCCTTACAAATTGGTTCAACATGTGTTGTCTGTGTCTTTCCTATCCTGCAAAACTCCACAAGAAAACACAACTCTGAGAAATGTTATTTCCCTTTCTTACAGCCTTAGAATGAGGGCACAACATTAAGCAATCTGATTTTTAATTAGAGGAAAGATTAGAGACTTTATTAATTGGTAAAACAAGAGTGAACAGGTGCATTTCTCTGGAATTGGGAGAAGTGCCCCATTCACCCAAAATGTCTGTGGACAATCAAAGGAATATGGAAAAATAACATCAATATAAAGTGGTTTTTTTTTTTGGATACAATATGTGGGTTGCTTGAGATGTATAATTGTAAGGAAACTTGCAACAATCTTTGGACCTAAGTTTTGGGGCAGCATAACTTAGGTCCTTAGTTAAAGGTCTTTGAACAGTAGGTCGAGTCCAGTTTCCTAGCCATGCAGGGCTAAGTTCAAACAATACAATCTGATTTTCCATCAGTTCCCACAGTTGAATAAAGTGTTTTTTCACAAGAAAAGTTATGTAAAACTATAACTGAATAGAAAGGAAACTGGCTATCTCCAGAGTTAGAGTCAACATGGTTCACTCAATTCCCATAATTAACTACTTGCTGCCCTGATATCCTCAATTCCCTCAAAGGCACAGTGAAGGGATGGGAAAAACTTTGGTAAGATGTTGGAAAATTTGAGGTGGGTGGCAGCAAAAAAGTAGTCAAAGGATAGAAGAAAGGGTGGTGTGCTCTTAAGAATATGGGATGGGAGCAGAAGAAGAAGTAGAGTTTGCCTGTCTCAAGGGAAGAGTATAAGTAGGAAGGTGGGAAGTAGAAGACTTCCTAACTGTGTTTATGACTGTACTCCTTGTTAAGATCTCTGAAAAATAGCACGAAATGGGATATAATGATAGTAAACTCTGGTATATTAACAGTATGTGGCCACAGCATGGATAAAATAATTTTATAAATTTAAAAGGAAAATTTGTCATTGAAATGGAATTTTGGTGCAGGTAAATGCCCATCTGCCTCCTTTCTGGTGACAATTTTCCATTCCTTTGTCATTCTTCTTTTAAACATCTGTCTAATTGCTGGACTAGGCTGTTGGCTAGGAACTAGGTGTATAATTAAGCTATTTTCTGCTGCTACCCAGGTTTCTACCTTATTGTTATTCTTTGCCTTAAACTTGATGTTTATAGCTTTGTTTAAATGACAACTAAAGAAGATGTCTCGGTTCCCAGTTGGGAGCCAGTGTGCTTAGTGTCCACAGCCAACCTGTTTCTACTTCTTGCCATTGTCAGTGAAGGGAAAGATCTCTCATAATTACCACAGTCTTTTTGTCCTCAAATTGTAATGAGTAGGCATCCTATAAAACATGACATGTGTATTTGGAATAAAATATATGTGTTTGTAAGAAGAAACGAATTGAGAAACTGAATAGAAATTCCCAGAGAAGCCATGCTAGCTTCTGAAGCCAAGGGAGAGGAAAGCATATGGAAAAATTAGATTATTGAGGACAATTTCAATGGGGAAACCCCATTTGCTTGGAATGATAATAATAGCTGATATTTCTGTGGGACACTTGAACCTTTGCCAAGGGTTTCATCTACTTACAGATAAGAGCATTTGAACCTCCCAACTTCCTGAAGAAATTGATCACTAAGATATTACCCCCAATTCTGTGGATGACGAAACTAAGGACTGGCCTGTAATTACATAGCCACGTAGTGTCAGAGGAGGTTTTGGAATCTAGTCTTTCATATTCTCAATCCAGAATTCTCTCGTACATGCCCATTACTGGACTTTTTTTAACTTCTGCCCTTTTCTACCACCTCTGGATTTCTGAACCTCAATTAATTATCCTCTAATCATACCTATGAATAGCTATTCTGGTCTTCCCTGGAGGTAGAGGACATCTGTATTTACCTTTTGAAGTTGGCCAAGAGGACTCTTTTGCATGTGCTTATATTAGCTGGGGTGAGAGGACTTCTAGAGACTGGTCATTTCCATGTAAAATATTTGGTTGTTGAACTCATCCTTGAAGAGGACCAAAATGACATCACTTTCTTAGAGTCAAATTACAGTGTGTCCTACCATGGATCAGACCAATATGAATTCTGAATGTTCTGCTGCAGGTCGGGCATAAAGAGTCCCTATGAACATTTGGGATGGCTTCTCTCACTTTTTGTATCTCATTTTCTTCTCGGCTCCTTCAACCCTGTTTTACTCATAGAGCACAGCACCTTCTCTGATGAGGGCACACCATGCTGCTTGATTTTTGCCAGTGTCTCCCATATCACACAATCAGTTCTAAAGTTCTTTAGAGACACCTTGAGATCGTCCTTAGAATGCTTTTTCTAACCACTTTGTGAGCACTTGTCCTGTGTGAGTTCTCCATAAAATAATCTTTTTGACAAGTGTGCATTTGACATCTGAAAAATGTGGCCAGCCCAATGGAGTTGTGCTCTCTGTAGTAGGGTCTGAACGCTAGGCAGTTCAGATCAACACAGAGCCTCAGTGTCTGGTATCCAGGTGATCTTCAGAATCTTTTTAAGGAAATTTAAATGGACGCAATAGAGTTTCCTGGCATGGTGCTAGTATGCAGTCCAGGTTTCAGAGGCATACAACAATGAAATCAGTGCAATGGCACTGTAGACCTTCAGTTTGGTAGTCAGTCTAATACCTCTCCTTTCCCACATTTTCCTTCAGAGCCTCCCAAACATTGATCTAACTCTGGCAGTGCTTGTGTCAACTCCCTCATTAATAGATCAATAATCTTTGGAAAGTATATTGTCAAGATAAGTGAACTTATCCACAGCATTCAAAACTTCTCCATTTGCTATAACTGATGATTCCACACATGGATATTGTTGGTTGTTGGAGTACCTATGGTTTTTTTTGGTATTAATTATTAGGCCAAAATTAGTACAAGCAGCAGAGAATTGATCCATATTTGTTGCATCTCAGCTTCTGAGGCTGCATTGAATGAACAGTTTTCTGCAAACATAAACATCATGCACCATTGCTCCCTCTATTTTAGTTTTGACATGTACCCTCTTCAATTTGAAGAATTTGCCACCAAATGTGGTTGATGACCTTATTAGCACAATCATCGTCACTGAAGGTGTTTGACAGCATAGCTGAAAACACATGCTAAAAAAACACCAGAGCAAGCATATGGCCTTGTATCTCTCCATTGGTGACTGGAAAAGCACAAAGAGCATTGTTCATTGCCCAGAATCTGGGCAAGCAGGCCATCCTAAAATTGATGTACAATACAGTCAAATTTTTCTGGGCAACTAAATTTTGATGTAATTTTGAATAAGCTCTCATGACTGACAGTATTAAAGGCCTTCTTACTGAGTCAAGAATCCTACATCTCTCTAAGTTTCACTTGTACTTTACTTTTAAATGCTACCTTCTTAGAAATCAACGAACTATCGTGTTGGTACACCCTGTGGAGTTCTCATTTTTCATTTAGCTGCTTCTGAATTTTTCTATGCTTTTTGTCAAATAAGCCTTGATGTTTGTGGCTGTTCTGACCCAGATAAGCAAATTCAGTCTTGCATACCAAATCTCTGAAAGCTTCCCACTCTTTTTCTGCTCATTATTGCCATCTATGGGGAGGCTCAATTTCATCTCCAAGTTAGCAATAAACGGTTTATATTCAGAGAACTGCTTTAATTTTTTTTATATTAATTCTTCTGGTAGCCTTTTTGACTTGGGGCTACTGCTTTTGTTGAATGTGAATAGTCAGTTTGGAGAAGATGAATCTATGATCAGTCCAGCACTCTGCATCACACAAGCCTTCATCACTCTCACATCCTCTCTATCTCTTCTCCTTATAATCCCATAGTCTATTGTGTCACTGATAGTTGTGAGGGTTCTTCCACAAAGCTTTATTAAATTTAGGCAAATGGATGACAGTGTTGGTGATGAGAAGATCATGAGATGCCCAAACCTTGAGTAGTAAGTAATTTTTGTTGTTGCTATTTCCAACTCCCTTCCTCCCAATGACTCATATGTGGTCATTTGAGCCTATTCTAGAATTAAAGTCATAAAGAATTATAAGCTTGTCCTTTTTTGACACATTGATGATAAGGGTCTCCCTTATAGTCTTCATAAAATTTTTCTTTGACCTCATCAGGGTTTATCATGATGGAGCACTGATAATTGGTGACCTGGCATTCCCCTGCCAGTGCAACTGCATTGTCATGGGCCAGTTGTTTCCCTTTCTTTGGTAGCCATACAAGCTTGTTGACAAGATTAGTTTTGATTGCAAAATCTACATCAGCTTCATGGCACTTCCTTCACTGCAGTTACTCCAGAAAAAATATATATATATTCAGCTCCACTTCAGTAAGCCATACTGATCTTTATTTGCTAGTTTTATTTCACTCTGAGCTGCTATTTGGATATGATGTCTACTCAGTTCTCTTGTGATAAAAGTTGTTCTTCCAGATCTACTGGATTTTGTATTATCAGTGCACACACATTCCATATGTTGATGGTAAATAGTGTCAACTTTGCAGAAGTTTTCACATTTTTGTGTGTGTTTTAACCACAGGATTGGATCCCTACCAGCTATGGGAATTAGAGCAGGTTTGGATAAGCAAACGATTTTAAGTCCCCTTCCTCACACCAAGAACTGAACAGTGCAATCCTTAAAAGGCTGCTCTGATATCCTGGGGACTGCTGAATCCTTCTGTTAATAAGAAGATGACCCTATGTAAATATGCAGAGTTGTGACTACAGCTCTCTATGTATCCCCACCTGCTACTTCATCACTATCTTGTCGTCCCAGGACTTTGGGATAGGTAGAAATGGCAAAATAGTGTGGTTGATGCATTTTGATTTATGCATAAATTCAATTTAAGTGAGTCAGAGTTGCACAAAGTCACCACCCTCACTCTCTCTTCTAGAGTCATCCTTGTCAGGATAGAATCAAGATGATTAGGGATGGTTCAAGATGTAGTGGATGATCTTGGTATCTTTGATGTTTACTCAAGCTTTAAACACTTCAGCTGCCTTCATAGCCATTGGAACAAATTATTCTGATCTATCCATTATACTGAGAGAAAACCTTCATGTGCTTGTAGTAGACACTCCCCTACCTCATTGTAGAGTCAGAGACTCTTGGTTATCCTTCCTGAGATGGAATATTTTGTGGTGGATAGCTCAATCAACAAACATTTGTTAAACACCCACTACATGCTACCCCTGTGCTAAACTCTGGGAATAGGAAAAAAAGCTACAATTCCTGACCTCATGGAGTTTCAAGACCAGTGGGAGAGATGACAGGGAAATAATTGCTTATATATCAGAGTAGATGAATGGTAACTTAGAGTGGGGGGCACTGATAGCTGGGGGCACTAAGAAAGACTTCCTGAAGAACATGGTGACTGAGTGCAGCCTAAGGAAGTCAAAGTGGGATTCTAAAAGGTGGAATTAAAAGGAAAGGAAAATCCTTCCAGAGATCAAAAACAGCCAATATAAAGATATGGAGATAGGAGATGGTGTTTCCTTGCAAGAGACAGCAAATAGGTCCATGTAGTTGGTCACAGTATGTTTGGAAAGCAGCAGAAAAGAGCAGGATAATGAAGAACCTCGAACGCTAAACAAAAGAATTTATTTCATCATGAAAAGAAAGGTTTGAGGAGTTAAAATACCATGATCAGAGCTACACTTCAGCAAAAGAATTTTAGGAGCTGTGGGGAGAATGGATTGCACTGGGGAGCGACTTGACAAAAAGATCAATGAGGAGGCCCTAGAAGATGTTGTGTGTGTGTACTAGGAAAGCTGCAGTCTATGGAAGGGGCTGTAGGTCAGAGAAGTTAACAAGGGCTTGAGGGTGGCCTGCATCCATGTTTCAAAGAGCCCATGATGAAAGATATCTCTGGGATCTACTGACTTAGCCATGCCTGAAGAGTGCCAGGCTTCCCCTCATTGACAAAAGGGGATATTATTTAAGGAGGGAAGGTAGACATGGCTATGGCTGATGAATCAAGTCAGTACACAAAGATGTCATCACTGTGATGAGATTTCTCACCAAGCTTTAAAGGCTGGATGATTGCCTCCCACCTCTCCCATCTATCTCTTTCTGCATTGCTCCAAAATCATCCAGTAAGGTACTGGATTCAGAAATACCAGGTGCCAGCCTTACAGTCTCCTACTCCCTACTTCCTCTATCCTGATTTTACATGTCAAATGCGATAAATGGATGATAAGTGTTTAATAAGCCATCAAGAGTACCAAAAATGCCAGGCTTCTTTTTAAATTATTCTTGGAGTACTATTATTTTGGACAAACCTAAACTGAATGTCATTTGTAATTTGCCCCAAATCATCATTTTAGGGTATGCATCCAGTCCTTTATTGTCCCCATGCAGCATATTTCCCATAATACCATCCAATGCCAATTTTTAAATAGCAACGTTTTGACTATGATATCAATCATATTTCTTGAGCCCCAAGTTGAATGTGAGGAGAATATTTTGCCTCCCACTCTCTAAATATAGGCAGATCTCTCTTCCTTTGTGTCAATAGCACAAGATATTCATTAGCTCATTTCATTATAAACTCCAGGTTTGCAATCAAGAACAAACACAAATTATGCGGCAGGTATTACTGGTCACCATTTTGTATCAATTGCAAAGTTGCTTTTAAGAAATTAGAAGTAACTTGGATACCTTGGTAACAAAGTGGATAGAGCATCGACTGGAGGCAGGAGGACCTGAATTCAAATCTGGTCTCAGATTCTTACTATCTATGTGACCCTGATCAAGCCATTTAACTTTGATTACCTCAAAAAAAAGGAAAGTATTTGCAACTTAGAAATAGAACAATCTAATTTCATCTTTGTCTGAAGACTGTATATCTCTCAGCATTGCTCCTCATAGACTTGGACTGGGAAGAGTCAGATATCTATGAGAGATCTCAAGGCATCTTGACAGAACTCTTTCAGTTTAACGTCACCAACCACATTCTGGGACATTTCTTTTGATCTCACTGCCAATTATGTGGCGGTCCACTGCCACATAATTATTGCATGTGTTCTCCTTTTAGCAAAAAGAAACCAAATACTCCCCAATGAACCTTTTCTTTTTGGATTCTAATTATCCTTCTCCTCTAGTTGAGGGAAATTTATACTTTCTTCGAGGACAACATTTCATAGATATCTATGAAGCTAATTACACAAAGAAGAGGAGAGTATGAATAACATCAGCATTTCAGATGCATCTATGGGAATTGCCCTAAAGTTTATTAGATTTTCATATTTTGCATTATTTATTGACCATAATCTAAGAGTGTTATGCACTTTTTCCTTTCCACAAATAAAGTTCTAAGTACAGATGGTCTGTCGGAAGAGATCCTCAGATTGCTGGTCTCAAAACATCCAGCCATATCCATGGCAACTTATCACAATGAAGACACCGAAGATGTGGAGCCCAAATTAATAGATGTAGGCTAGTGAAGGATGTTGACAGAGAGCTTTTCATGTTCATTCGAATCAAGACAGAACACTATTAATACATAGGGGTCAAACTTTTTTCCAAGAGCAAAGAAAACACCTGAAAAATGGGGAGAATTGCATAGGGTTGTCTAGGAGTGATAGGTCCCAGAATTGAGAGAATACACAAGGAAGAATAATATTTGGAGTAAACAATCTATAAGAACAGAACTGAAGAGGGAAATCTGAATTCTCTAAGTGTAGATATGGGCTAAATGTCATGTGGTCCAAGGTTACTCCCCATATACTCCCCACATAAGTCCTTTTTAAGCAAAAGTGTTTCTTTTTTTATATCTCTACCCTGGTCCTTAGACTAGTGACTGGTACATAGCAGATGTTTAATAAAATGTTGTAAATGATTGATCTCTTACTGGTAATGCCTTCTTTCTGTGCATCATCTTTGTGCATAAAGGTTTAAAGGTTGTTTTTGCATTATACTGTAAGATCCTTGAAGACAAAGACTATTTTTGCTTTTCTTTGCATCCTCAGCTATTATCACAAAATGTTGCACATAGAAGATACTTAATAAAAGCTTGTTGAAATTGCTTGACTGGTCTCTGATGCTCAATGTGCCACTTTTCTGGTATTTGATGTATTTGGCCTTCCCCTGGCAGTTCCTTATTGGACTAATTGTTCTTTTGAAGATGACAGAGGATGAGAAGTTGTCATTTGTCTATTGGGATGTTGGCCTTTTAGATTTCATTAAGGACATCAACAATTCTAATATTAGAGCTTCTGTCTTTTTAGTTGACATTGTTTGGCTTAATCTCTGGTAATAAATCTATAGCTTGGCTGGAAGCCATCACTCCCTTTCGCCATTGGGAAATCACCTTTCATGGAATGTTGCCAGATGATTAGGCATGGATTTCAAAGGTTTGATGGCCCTGTACATGACTGCAAATTTTATGGTGCATTTTGCTGTCTTACTTTCAGAAGTACCAGGCACACAAAGAGATAGTATCAGAGAGCAACTGATGATATCCCAGCTCTGGCAAAAACCTGGGGATGGGAAAGTTGAGCTTTTTTGATAGTATATTTCTGTGGATCCTTAAGTACTCTGGAAGAGAGAGAGTTATTCACAGGAGTGGAATCACATAGGGACTACCAGCATTCTCTTGGGAAAGAACAATGCTCCCATCCTAGTGCATCTGTAAGGGAAGTATAACCAGCTATAACTCTAATGTGATGACACTAATTATATGATTTCAATGTATATGTCTGTTTATGTCCCAAATATTTGGGGTAGAACTTTAAAAGAAAAAATATAAGATGATAAAACTAGGAATATAACTCCAAACACACACACACACACACACACTCCCTCGTTCTATGTTAAGCAGCAGCTTGTCCTAGGCAGAGAATAGAAAGCTTTTGATCAATTAGAAAGAAATGGCAGATCTTATCCAATTTCATTCCCAGATATGCTGATCACTTGCCTCCCAAGGAAGAAGGAGAAGGAGAAGGAGAAGAAAAGAGTTGCAAAGACTTAACACACTTGTATTTTTTCCAATGGAGAGTTTCAGGATTTCAAAACATCAGATTCTAAACAGGTTTACCCCATATGTTGGTCCTTCTTATAGATCTGGGCTTATTAGTAGGCAGAATAGGTGACATCCCACATGGTGTGTTTTAAGGGATATGTCTCCTACACCTAAATATATTTCTCCTCCTGCCAGAGCCTGAAATAACACCATTAGAGATCCATTCCTTTGGGTAATTAAGATTGCATTTCTTTCAGAGCAGTTTCAAATGTGGGTGCCCTTGGGGAGTCATAATGGTGAAGGGGAAAAATGATGGACCTTTGATTGGGAGAGATCTGAGTTCGTTTTTCATTTCTGAAGCCAATTCTACTGTGGACTCTGACTAATCAAGTGACATGGGTAAGGCATATGACCTCAGTTTCCTAAGCTGATAAGTTTGGAATAAAAAGCAGTGAATTTCAGAGTTGGAAAAAGGAACTCAGATTGTTATTGTTGTGCAGTCATGTCCAACTCTTTATGATCAATGGACCATAGCACACCAGGGTCTTTTATCCTTCAGTATCTGTTGTCATCTGTCCAAGATTATTTTCATTGTTTCCAAGACTCTTATCTATCCATCTCATCTGGTGCTGTCCCCTTTTCCTTTGGACTTCAGTATTTCTCAGCTTCACCATCTTTTCCAGTGAGCCCCCCTTTTTCTCATATTGGGGTCAAAGTATTTAAGCTTCAGCTTCAGTATTTGACCTTCCAGTGATAGGTTGAATTCATTTCCTTAAGTATTGACAGATTTGACCACTGCACATCCAAGAAACTCTGAAAAATCTCCAGCACCACAGTTTTAAATCATTGATTCTGCAATACTCAGTTTGCCTTTTAATCCAACTCACAGGCATTCATTGCTACTGGGAAAAACAGAGCTTTGACTATATGGATCTTTGCCAGCAAGGTGATGTCTCTGCTTTTTACTATGTTGTCCAGATTTGTCATAGCTTTCCTTCTGAGAAAATATCTTTTAATTTCATAGTTGTGGTTACTGTTTGAAGTAATGTTTGAGCCCAAGAATACAAAATCTGACAGAGTTTCCATTTTTCTCTTTCTATTTGCCATGAAGTGATACTATTAATTGGTAAGATCTTAGTTTTTTGTTTTCATAATGTTGTATAAATACTCTTTGGCTAGAAATTCCTCTTCTCTTCACAAATTTGAGAGTTAGACGATCCCTTGTTCTTCTAATTTGCTTAAAGTATCATCATTCATGTCTAAATCATGAGCCTATTTGACCTTATCTTGGTATAGGATATTAGATGTTGATCAATGCCTGGTTTCTGCTAAATTATTTTCCAATTTCCCCAGCAAATTTTGCCAAATAATCCTTTCTTATCCCAGAAACTGGAGTCTTTGGTTTTATTGAATACTAGATTACTTTAGCCATTGACTATTGTGTCTTGTGAACTTAACCTATTACATTGATCCAGTACTCTATTTCTTATCCTGTACCAAATGGTTTTGATGACTGCTGCTTTATAATATAGTTTTAGGTTTTATATAGCTAAGCCACCTTCATTTGCATTTTTTCATTAATTTCCTTGAAATTCTTGACCTTTTGTTTTTCCACATGAATTTTGTCATTATGCTCCCACCTCTATAAAATAACTTCTTGGCAGATTGATTAGTATAGCACCGAATAAGGAGATTAATTTAGGTAGAATTGTCATTTTTATTATATTAACGCAGCCTACCCATGAGCGCTTGACATTCTTTCGGTTGATTAAATCTAATATTTTATATTATCTACAATTATTTAAAAGGGATTTCTATTTCTATCTCTTAACATATCATCTTTTAGGGTTTTTAATAGCTCAGCTGGAATTGCACCACCTCCGCTATCCTTATTGTTAGTAATGTTTTCTAAAGCCCACTTGATCTTACTTTACAGTATGTCTGGCTGTTGATCAGTAACCACAGTGTTATGGTTATTTGTGAAGTTAACAACTTGGTTGTCCAGTTCTTCTGTGTATTCTCACAACCTCTTTTCAATCTCTTTGGCTTCTGTTAAGTACCTATGATTTTTGTCTTTTATCATGCCTATTTTTGTATAAAACATTCCCTTGAAATCTCTAATTTTCTTGAGTAGATCTTCTTGTTTTTATATTTATTTGTTTCTTTGCATTATTCATTTAAAATAACTTTCTTATTTCAAATTATACCTAATCAAAATCTATATGTAAATATTCATTGTATTATCTTGTTTTGTCTCTCAACTTGTTTTATCTCAACATTGTATTATCTCTCAATTTATCCAGAAAGTGAACATTTAGCCTTTGATGATTTCTAGTGAATTCAAGCTTCCTATCTCTAAGGTAGCCCATGCCTTATGTCAAGAGGAAATTTGCCTTTTTCTTTCTTTCCTTCACTTGTAATAGTAAAATTAGACAAGGGAAGTATAAACTCTCTCTATTGAGGACATCCATTGAATCCTTAAAGACATATATCATGTCCTCAATCCTTTCTTTTCTAAAAAACACACATTCGTTCATTCTCTCTCTCTCTCTCTCTCTCTCTCTCTCTCTCTCTCTCTCTTTTATTTTCTTTCTGTCTCTCTCTCTCTCCCTTCCTCCCTCCCTCCCTCCCTCTCTCTGTTTCACTGTTTCTGTCTTTTTGTCTCTATCTCTGTCTCTGAGATAGTCTATGAAAAGTACTTGGCAAACCTTAGGGCACTAGTTGAAGGTCAGCTGTCCTTGTTATGTACAGGTTAACTTCAATTCATCTTGTTCCTTAGAACCTAAATTGTGAGTAGGGCCAGTAAATGGAAACCCAGCCAGAAATTCTAAAAAAATTTGGATCCCTTCACACTGAAGATTTTTAAGCAAAAATCTGAGGATCACTTTACTGAGCATATCAGTGGTGACATAGTGACAAAGGCTTGACATAGATGACAGTGGATAGAGTATTGGCCTTGAAGTCAGGAAGATTCAAGTGTGAATCCTACCTCAGACACTAATGTGTTATACTGGGCAAATCATGTCACCTGTCTCCATTTCCTCATGCATACAACGCACATAATAGCATCTACTTTGATGTTGTAAGGATAAGCTGAGATAATGTCTGTGAAGTGCTTTGCAGACCTTAAAGTGACATAAAATTTCCAGTTATTATGTTAGAGAGCAGACTCCTGTTCAGTATCAATTGGAGTACATGCCACTGACATTCTTCCTGTCTTTGAAATTTCATGTGGATTGATGTTTGAAGTTGGAAGTTTATCATGTTATCAATGTCTTGGTTGCTCATATAGCTCTCCTTTGGAGGAAGGATTTCCAGGTTTTGAAAACTGATTTTGTTTCTCACTAATGGTCACTATATATTTATATCTATAATCTAATCTCTCTCTCTCTCATCTATCTATATCTTGTAACTGTGTTAACTCTTTAATATCCATTATCCCATTTGTTCATCACTAAATGGTGTAGGCAATAGAAGTGTATCATAGAAGTGTATCACCATTTTACATATGAGGAAACTGAGCCTCAGGACATTATTTAGGTAAAAAATCAGTCTGGGAATATCTCTCAATGTCATGGTGCTTTCCATCACACCTGGCTATTTCTGGTACTTAGTACTTTCGGCAGAGGTGATCTCCGTAGAATTCATTATCATCCATACCTTCTATTTGAACTCAGGTGGAAATATTTCTGAATCAATGGCTCTAAGAAAAGAATCACCATTTCATCAGTGACTTGCTGCCCCTACAGACTGCACCAAGCTGGAAGAGAAGCTGGTGACAACTTCAAGGTAATCGTAGCAAGTTCAAAAATCTACTCTTAAGACCTGGCCTGATTGAATTTCAGAGAAGCCATCTGGAAGTTTGAGGTATGATGTCCAAAGGCCTTCTCTGTTGTAAAAAAAAACAGTGAAACTAAAGACAGCTCCATCAGTGCTCCTGGACCCTTCTTTATGGTCATACGTAGCCACAGCTAAGTTTTAGAAGTGAGTTCTGAGGCACAATTTGATAGCTTTGGTGGTCATTTAGCAGAATGGTCCTTCTACAAGGGGGTTTTCTTTAAGCAGATAGGCAGGAAGCTGTTTGAAGTGACTTGCTCAGTGACAGCCTTTAGCTGATGAGCTTTTTCATATACCCTCACATCTAATGGCAGGTGCTTAGAAGGAAAAAATCCCCCACTCTTCTCCAGCTGCGTGAAGGACGTGCTCTCCAATCTGGTTAATCATTTAATTGACTACTTTAATTGGCTGTACTTCTTTTAAAGATGGGATCCAACACTGTATCAGAATCATGTCCCTTCTTTGCCTGACTCTTAAGATGGGAATATAATTGAGATTGAAAAGCACATCTGTTCCGGAGTTTGTCTGCTAAAACAAAACAAAACAAAACAAAAAAAACCATTCTTCTCATAATATTGGAATCCAGAGATCTCATAACCAAATTCCTCCCAAAAGATGAAGGGGGTGGGGAATGAGTCCCAGACTGAAAAAAAAAATCACCACTTAGATCACCAATATGCCTGATGACATCATGTATCTACAGAGCACCACCATCTCCAGATAATCACAAATGTAGATGAGGTTGGGGCAGCTAAGTGGTGCAGTGGATAGAGCACCAGCTCTGGACTCAGGAGGACCTGAGTTCAAATAGGACTTCAGATATTATCTGGGTCCCAATTCTCACTTCCAATGGCACTATCAATCTCTAGAAGAAGATTGGCTGCCTTTCTGATTCATGTCTCCAAAAGATGGTTAGCTACCTCTCTCCTTCAGGTCTGTAGAAGGTTGTCTACCTCTCTCCTTCTGGTCTCTAGAAGATGGTTAGCTACATCTCTTCTTCATGTCTCTAGAAGTAAGTTGGCTACCACTCTACTTCAGGTCTCTAGAAGTAAATTGGATACCTCTCTCCTTCAGGTCTCTAGAAAAAGATTGGATGCCTCTCTCCTTCAGGTCTCTAGAAGAATATTGGCTAGTTCTCCTTCAGGTCTCTAAAAGACTGGCCACTTGTCTCCTTTAGGTCTCTAGGAAAAGTTTGGCTATATCTCTCCTTCAGGTCTCTCGAAGGTGGGCTACCTCTCTTCTTCAGGTCTCTAGAAGAAGGTTGTCTATTTTTCTCCTTCATGTCTCTAGAAGGTTGGCTTCCTCTCTCCTTCAGGTCTCTAAAAGAAGGTTGGCTAAATCTCTCCTTGAGCCCCAATTCCCGATGTTCTCACCAATATCATTTCCAGTGCTGATTATCATCTCTCCCAGGAAATTCATTGAGTCAGCAAGTAGTACCCCAGTCTCATTTAAGCACTTGCCATCAATTGGATATAGAAAATAGTTCACTGAGGCTATATAATAAGAAAACAATATATATAAACACCTTCTCCACTAAACAAAGGGTGATCTTTTTTCTGGGAATAGTCGACTTGTAGGTTCCAATCTTAGCACAGTTCCTGACACATATGAGGTTCTTAATAAATGTTCAATGATTATTTGAATTACATAGGATAAGAACAAATGGGTAAACTGTGCATATGGTCCAAAATGATGAGTTTGCAGGATGTCCCCTTACCCCAATGATGTCCCATAAGTAGTTCATAAACAGTCCATCTCTTGAGAAAGCTTTGTGGACTAATGTCCTGCCTCAGAAGAATTTCCTTTTCCTGAATTGAGGACTGTGGAACATTCCATGATTTATGAAGAATCACAATTGCCATTGGTTTGAAGGAAATGAAATGAAATGAGCAAATGAGAATAAGCACCTTTTTTTTTTCTTTTGCTGAATCAATTGGGGTTAAATGACTTGCCTGGGATCACACAGTTAGGCAGGGTTTAGTGTCTGAGGCCTGATTTGAACTCAGATTCTTCTGACTTCAGGGTTGGCACTCTATCCACTGCATCACCTAGCTGTCCTCAGTGGCATCACCTTAACAATGGTTACCCCAAGAGAAGTGTTACCATCAGAAATGTCAGCAAAGACATCCCTGCTTGGAAGGGATAACTCAGTGGATTTGGCAAAATGGGGAAAGAAGGAAGCCACAGAGTAAGATAAAAAGTCTACAGAAGAAAGCAAAAAGACAGCAAAGATGACCAGTTAATTAATCTTAAATGCCTAAAATGTGTCGACCATCGTAGTGGTCTGCTAGATCAGTGTCTTCCCAGACTCAGTCAGCTCTAGGGCAGTTTCAATGTGTATCTGAATGGTGTCTTGTTGGAATTCATACTAATAATAGCTATCATTTACATAGCACTCTGTTTGCAAAATGTTTTAAATATTTTATCTCATTATATATTCACAACAATCCTGAAAAGGAAGTGTTATGATCATCCCTATTCTATAAATGAAGCAACTGAGTCAAATAGAGATGAAGTGATTTATTTAGAAGCCTACAACTAGTAAAGTATTTGAGGTTGCATTTGAACTTGTCTTTTAGACTACAAATTCACTGAGTTAGTCACGTTACCACTTGGCTTCTATGGGTGTTATTTCTACATTTTCCCTTGAATATTGTCTGGGTTAAGATAGGGGTGCCTGCCTCACTATGACCATAGCCACTAAGATGTCTGCTTTAGCATGTTCTCCTGCCTCTTTGGACTGGTTTTCTCTCAATGACCCTGCTTTGGTCAGCCTTGAGATGTGGAAGTATGGAGAACCATCATTTGTAGCTAATGTGGTCGGTATGGCACTCTCTCATCATGATTATGCAGTGGACACATTGAGTTGGAGTCTCAAAGCTAGAAGGTCCCTGTAGGTCATTAGAGCCTATAGTGACCATGCTAGCTATCAGAGCCTCTCTATAACATATTCTACATGTGGTCATCCAGTTTTTACTTAGAGACTTCCAGTGAGCCCACTGCCTTTGGAGGTGGCCTATCCCACTTTTTATTATTAAAAAATTTTTTCCTTACCTCAAGCCAAGAATTGCTCTTTGCTCATAAGTAGAATCAAGATGGTTTAAGTTCCTCAGGTATCAAATCAGATTAATAATCCCTCAAAGGCTTCCATATTATTGGTATGAAGATGAGAAAGGGCATCTAGAATTGAAGGTAGGGGCTGGTCCAATATCTTTCTTTGAAAGGTGTTCAGAGAAAACTCAAGAGGAAATACCAGTCAAGCAGGCCACCCTGGGGACCCAGGAAGGGAATTCCCTGGGCACAAGGCAGAGACCCAAAGGATTTCCATGAACTAAGACAAAAATCCTTTATTTCTTTGTAGTTCACACCTAATGTTAAACATATTCCCCTTCCCTTTTTGTATCCCTGTGTGAGCATGGCTGCTTCTGGGCCACAGGACACATAGGAGATTAGGAGAATTCCCATGTTGAAGTCTCATTTTTTTATTCTTTTGTTTTTGGCATCAAACAAGACATGTATTACAATGAAATGGAAGGGGAGCAAGGCAGGGGGCTCAGAAGACCAAGAGTTCAAACCCCAGCTTATCCTCTATGTTGAAATATGATTGGAAGGCACTTGTACCTTCTCTTGACCTTGGTTGCCACATTTGTAAATAAAGAGTTGAAGATTCCATAGGAATCTTCACTCCTTAGCTCCCAGTTCTGATTTTGTAATAGGTATCTCTGGCACGTAAGCAATCGAGAAGGTGTTCTCACTATTCAATCTGGTGGACAGAATATCAAGTCTCAATACTTCTCCAAATTGATCAATAATCCCCTGAGACACTCTTAATAAAAAATGGATAAAGTAAATCTCTTTGTGACACTTGTTCTTTCAGGTCAGGAAAAATTTGTGCTCTTGAGTTCTTTAATATAGTTTATGATCACTTGGTACATAGTGGTAAAATTACTGTCCTTGAAATCCCTCTTGGACATCAGAAGAGAACCAAAGAAACTTTTGTGTCAACATGACAACATTCTCATGAAATGTAGTTATGGGACATTTTTCAGGGAACAATCTGTGATATACCCATGAATTATCTATGGCTGGTATTAATTGTCATTTACTTCTGCTTGCTTATTTTGCATGCTAACGAGAGGAGGGTGGATATGTATGGTAGTGAGCAGTCCTGCATTTTTGAAAGCTCTCTAGAAGTTTTTCTGTAACAGAACACAGGTTGTCAGACTCTTTTAATGAGCATGAACACAACATCAAGGTCAGCCCCCACACTGATGAGAAAATTTTCAACTTGAAAAGACTACAAGCTAAGACTAAAATGGAGGCAGAGTTGATTTTTGTTGGTTTGTTTGCAGATAATTGTTCACGCAATGCCTCCTCTGAAGCTGAGAAGCAAGAAAATATGGATCAATGCTGCTTGTGTTCATCTTGGCCTAACAACACCCAGAAAACTCAGCTGCTCCATCAGCCAGAGCTGTACTACCCATATGCGAAACCATCAGTGACAGCAAAGGGAGAAATTTTGAATTCTGTAGATAAGTTTACTTTCCCTGGCAGTCTATTTTCCAGGGATGTCCACCTTGATAATGAGGTTGATACATACATTGCCAGAGCTAGCTCAGGGCTTGGGAGGCTCCAAAGGGAAATTAAGGGAGAGAAGAGATGTTGGACTCACTATCAAACTGAATGTCTACAGAGTTCCTTGTCTGCCTGTGCAACCTGAGCAGGACACTGAAGCTCTTCTGTTTGAAATGTCTTGGGAAGATGCTGAGGATCTGGTGGCAGGATGAGACACCAGACACTGAGGTCCTTTCTTCAACTAAACTGTCCAGCATCCCAAGTCTACTGCAGAGAGCCCAATTCTGCTGGGTTAGTCACAGGGGCCAACCTTGCCTAGAGATTATTTTATGGAGAATTTATGTGTAAGGCGAGCACTCACATGGTGGTGAGAGGAAGGGTACTCCCAAGATCTTTCTTAAGAACTTTAGAATCAATTATATGACACAGGAGTTACTGGTACAGAGCAGCCCAGCATAGCGTGCCCTCACCAGAGGAGGTGTTGTGTTCTGGGATCCAAGCAGTATTGAATTAGCTCAGAAGACGTATGAGGTGCACACAATTAGAGAATCCACCTCAAATGTTCACATAGATGATTTGTGCCTGTGGCAGAGCATTCCAAGCTCCAATTGGGCTGATCAGCCATAATCGAGCTCTGAGTCTAACAAAGTAATACAATTTTGGTCTTTTTTGTAGATGAAGGACAACCACCAATGTAATGGATAAACTTCAAATATCAGCTTGGGGTCAGACAGGATGAACATTTTCTAAGGATACTGGAGCTAGGACTGGAGGCCTCTATCATTAATGTGGTATTATAATAATTTCTTTCCCAGACATAACAACTTAAAAAAATGGATTTAGTTAATTTTTAAATAGTCTTTTATTTAGAAAACACGTGCATAAATAGTTTTCAACATCCACCTTTGCAAAACTTTGTGTTCCAAATGTTTTTTCTCCCTTTCTTCCTCCCACCTCCTTCCTGAGATGGCAAGTAATCCAATATATGTTAAACATGTGCAATTCTTCTACACATATTTCCACAATTATCTTGTTGCACAAGAAAAATCAGACCAAAAAGGGAAAAAATGAAAAAGAAAAGAAAATGCAAGCAAACAACAAAAGGTGAAAATACTATGTTGTGATCAACACTCAGTCCTCTCTCTGGGTGCAGATGGCTCTCTCCATCACAAATATATTGGAATGGACCTGAATCATCTCATTGTTGAAAAGAGCCACATCTGTCAGAATTGATCACCACATAACCTTGTTGCCATGTACAATGATCTCCTGGTTCTTCTCATTTTACTCAGCATCAGTTCCTGTAAGTCTCTTCAGGCCTCTGTGAAATATCCTGCTGGTCATTTCTTACAGGACAATTATATTCCATAACATTCATATACCACAATTTATTCAGCCGTTTCCCAGCTGATGGGCATCCACCCAGTTTTCAGTTTCTTGCCACTACAAAAAAGGCCTGCTACAAATATTTTTGCACATATCGGTCATTGTCCCTTTTTGTTATCTCTTTGGGATACAGACCAATATAGACACTGCTAGATCAAAGAGTATGTACAGTTTGATAGCCTTTTGGCATAGTTCCATATTGCTCTCCAGACTGGTTGGATAAGTTTACAATCTCTCTGTGTGAAAATTGTCTGTTCATTCTCCTTTCACTATTTATCATTTGGAAAATGGCTTGCATTCTTATAAATTTGAGTCAATTTTCTATATATTTTGCAAATGAGGCCTTGATCAGAACTCTTGGATGTAAACTTTTTTCCCCAGTTTAATGTTTCCCTTTTAATTTTGTCTGCATTGGTTTTGTTTGCATAAAACTTAACTTAAAATAAACAAAATGTATCTTCTTTGACTAGAAATTTCTTCCTTCTCCACAGATCTGAGAGGTAGATTATTTGTTCTTCTAATTTGCTTATAGTGTTTCTCTGTCTAAATCATGAACTCTTTTCAACCTTATCTTAGTATGGTCGATGTGGTGTGGTCAATGCCTAGTTTCTGCCTTACTAATATCCAATTTTCCCAGCAGTTTTTATCAGTGAGTTCTTCTCCCAAAAGTTGGGGTCTTTGGGTTTATCAAACAGTAAATTACTATAGTCATTGACTATTTTGTCCTGTAAATCTAACCTATTGCACTGTTCGACTCTTCTGTTTCTTAGCCAATACCAAATGGTTTTGATGACTGCTGTTTTATAACATAGTTTTAGATCTGATACATCTAGGCTACCTTCATTTGCACTTTTTTTATTAATTCCTTTCAAATTCTTGAGCTTTTGTTCTTCTAGATAAATTTTGTTATGATTTTTCTAGCCCTGTAAACTAATTTCTTGGGCATTTAGTATGGCACCAAATAGGTAGATTAATTTAGGTAGAAACCCCATATTTATTATATTAGTTCAGCCTATGAGCAATTGATATTCTTTCAATTGATTAGATCTGACTTTATTTGTAAGGACAGTGTTTTGTAATTATGCATACAGTTCCCAACTTTGTCTTGGCAGGTAGACTCCCAAATATATCATATTATCTATAGTTATTTTAAATGGAATTTCTCTTCGTATCTCTTGCTGCCGGCCTTTGTCAGTAACATGTAGAAATGCTGATGATTTCTGTGGATTTATTCTGCATCCTGCAACTTTGCTAAAGTTGTGAATTGTTTCTAATGTTTTTTTTAGTTGATTCTCTAGGATTCTCTAACTACTCCATCATATCATCTGCAAACAGTGATAATTTGGTTTTCTCATTATCATTGCAACTCTTAAAGTAACCTTTTCCTAAGATGTGGAGGGGCTGCCATGTTTGCTGATACAGAGGGACCATGCATCCCCTCCCCCCCATGAACTCCACTCCTTAGGGGATGCAAGCTCTTTGAAAGCAGTGACTGTTCATATTTGTCTTTGTTTCACAATGCTAATGCCCAGATGAGTACTTGGTACAGCTTTTAAGTCACTTCTGATTTCATCAGTTCAAGCAAGAATACTCCCTCCCTCTCCAATGAAGGATCCTAGCTGTGTTTGCTGGGTTAAAGTTTTTGCATTGATCGAGAAATGAGAGACTGAGGGGCAGGTTGCCCAGGGTTCCACAGCCTTACAATTCAAACTCAGGACTTTTTGACTATGGCACTGATTTCACTCTTTAATGCATTTTTTTTTTCTTCTGAGGCAATTGGGATTAAGTGACTTTCACAAGGTTACACAGCAAGGAAGTGTTAAGTAGCCGAGGTCAGATTTGAACTCAGGTCCTCCTGACTTCAGGGCTGGTGCTCAATCCACTGTACCACCTAGCTGCCCATTGCATCTTTTTTGATTGAACTTATATTACCCAGACCTTGGTGTCAGGCTCTTGTTTACAAATGCAGTAAAAATAAGACAAAAAAGGAATGGAAGAAGCTGAGTTAGCCTTTGGTTCAATCTTTGGTCTGGCTCCTCTTTCTTCCTCTTTTCTGTCTCTGGTTCCTTTGAGCTCTACCCAGAGACAGAGTACTCATTAAAACACAGGCAGTTTGGAACAGAAGAAGGGATGGTGCATCTGGAATTGGTGGGGAATCTGAGTTTGTAACTCTGCTTTTGTGTGTCTTTGGGGGGATCCCTGAACCTCACAGGGTCTCCGTTTTCTCTTCCTTAAGGTAGCTAGCCCTCATATAGTACTTTAAGTTTCGGGAAGTACTTTATAAGTATAATACAATTTTATCCTTACAAGCAT
This sequence comes from Sarcophilus harrisii, assembly GCF_902635505.1. Lineage (NCBI taxonomy): Eukaryota > Metazoa > Chordata > Mammalia > Dasyuromorphia > Dasyuridae > Sarcophilus > Sarcophilus harrisii. The sequence continues at coordinate 658,240,632 of NC_045427.1, forward strand.
AAAAATAAAGGCAAGTGGCACTTTTCCTATTTTATTCAGGAACCTTATGCTCAGCAAGAGGCAAAGATGTAACCATCGGCCCTCAGGTACTAAATATCAGAGGGAGGACTGAAGTCCAGATTTAGTGGGTTATCCAGAGTATGCACCCATCATGCTCCCAGAATCTAGGAGCTCAGAATGGGAAAGTTTCTGCTGCTGTGATAACCATGCCCAGAGAAGAATCATTTCTAGAGTGAGCTCAACAATTGCTCATCAACTCTCCAATGGGAAAGAGGCTCTAGCTCCCAAGATTGCTCATCCCACCTGTGGAACAGCTCTCTCTGATAGGGAGATTTTCCTGAGTTCCAGCCTCAATCAGATCTCACTAACATCACTTGCTGCTTCTTATTTTGTTCTCCATTGCTGAGCCAAGAAGATTATGCCCTCTTCCACAGGATAAAGCCTAAGATCCTCGAAGGCAGCCATCATGTCCCTTGAACAGGCTACTTTTTCTCCAAATTGAAGAAGCACAGGTCCTTAAATCTCTCATTGATATGGTGTAAAGTACGGCTAGCTTTCTGGAGGGCTTCAGGGTCAGCCAGAGTCGGGATAAATTAAAGTCCTTAGTCTTTGGGGGGTGGGGGGAGAAATGAAGGAGGCAGACAAACTGCCATGAGGCTTGCCAAAGATCTCTTCTGGATCCTCAATTCCTGATTCCAGCCTGTCTCCTCCTTGTCCTGCCACTAAGTGAGTGACTCTCTCACCCCTGTCTCTCTGCCCTTCAATCCTTACCTATGATTATCTTAACACCAAACATTCAGCAAGCACCAAGGTGAGAAGAACCATTTATCCAAACATATGCTAATAGTGTCATTATCTCACATCGAATAGGTAATAAGCCTTAAGTGCTCTGTTGTCTGATTCAAGCACATCTTTTTGGAGTTTCAGTCCTCTACAGCATAGAATACAAGCCTTTCATAACCCTTGCTGCTATTTTTTTGGATACTCTTTCTTTTGGTCCTTCTCTAATTTGGATGTCAAGATCTGCATGAAACACATCACCTGTGGTGCCCACCTGTAGCAGAAAGCTGCAGTACAATTTCCTCCTCATTCCCAGTCACCAGCAGGTTTCTGGACTGCCATAAAACTCCAATTACATTTGATGAGCTGCAAGTCCATTCCCCATATCCTCACCCCCATATCCCTTTTCTAACCCTTCCTCTCTCTCCTGTTTTAGAGGAGGAGGGTTTTTTTTAACTTTGAGAAAGTATGAGACATGGCATGTATCCTTGTGGCATTTTATCTGGGTAGCATTGTGTTTAGTACCCATTTAACAACATAACCAAGAATTTTGGCAGGAAGAGTTTGCAGACTTTCTTCCTTCTTTCTAAAGATCTCAACAACATTTTCTATTCTCTAATCTGTGATCTCTCTCCTGCCTCTCACAGAAAGACCCTGGTAAACTCAGAAGCACAAGGCATGGACAGGGTGAGATCTGTTCTGTTGGAAGGGGCACATGTAGCTCAGATCACAGCTCCATCTGGGAATTCAAGTAAATGAACTAGGTTTTCGACTTTTTCTTTATAGAAAATTGAAAGCTTATCCTTTTTGAAGACGAGTGGCAGCAGATGTTTCTATTGTTCTCGGAAACAAAACCTTTGCTTAGGGTTAAAAATGAACTTTTATTCAAGTGCCATATTCTTTCTTAACCTGCTGTATTTTTGATAAAGCCAGTCCTTTTCTTGAGTTTTCCTTTCCCTCCCTCCCTTCCTTCCTTCCTTCCTTCCTTCCTTCCTTCCTTCCTTCCTTCCTTCCTTCCTTCCTTCCTCCTTCCTTCCTTCCTTCCTTCCTTCCTCCTTCCTTCCTTCCTTCCTTCCTTCCTTCCTTCCTTCCTTCCTTCCTTCCTTCCTTCCTTCCTTCCTTTCTTCCTTTCTTCTTTCCTTCTTTTTTCCCCTTCCTTCCCTGCCTAGAATATTGAGTTGAGATCAATAAGGTGGTTAGTTGACTGGAATATGGATTATATAAAAGGGAGATCTTGAAACAAATAGCCCTGAAAGGTAGCTGAGAACCAGATGGTGGTTAAGTGCCAAGGCAAGGATTTTGCATTTTATCCTAGAGTTAGTAGAAAGCCCTTGGAGACATTTTAGCTGGGGAGTAAATGTGTTTTAGGAAGATTGTTTTGGCAGCTCAGTGAAGGGTGGGTTACAGAGAGGAGAGATTGGAAGCTGAGAGCTGAGTGAAGTGAAAACACTTTCAGGATAGCCCAGACAAGAGGTGATAAGGGGCTGAACTTGGGTTGTGACTGTGTGAATGGGGAAAAGGAGGAGAAATATGGAAGTGGAATTTGTAATTCCTGACAACTAGTTGGATATGTGAGTGTGAGAAGTGAAAAGTCATAGAGGCATTGTAAGGTCTTTTCCTCAGTAGGCAACAACTCCAAATGATAGTCATTGGATAGAAAAATAAGAGTAAATGAGATACAGGATGGAAAAGTCGGAGCATTCCAGGAAAGGGGCCCTGTGATTATAGAGGCTGATGTCTGATTGTTCCCTCTCAAACACCAGCAGACAAGAGAAATTAGGTAGAATTTCTGGGTTAGTAAATCTCTAATTATCACATTCCCAAATTACTCTTGAATGGAGTTTTGAAGGAAAGTGGGAATATTTAAGAGGAAAAGGTGAGAAGGGAGGGCATTCAAAGCATGAAGAACAGCCAGTGTTTAGGCCTGCAGAATTACAAGTGAGGAAACACAAATAATTCAATTTGTATAAAACTCATGTTTTGGCGTCAATTCATCACTCTTCTCCCAAGATAGTGGGGCTGGTTGAACTATTAGAAGAAATCCTATAATGGAGCATATGTTTGCTCTTGGGTCACATTGGTCCTACAGACTGGCAAATAAGGTTTGGGATGGGGGAGAACTCCTGGTATCAAGAAGATTCAGTCTCCAGAGACTTGATGGTTGTAAAGGATGGAAGCATTGATATTTTCTCAGGTGATTTGGAGAAATGGCTCAGAAGGTGATGCCTTCACAATGGTTCACATTCATATTTCCCTGTTCACAGTTTGACTGCTGCCACATTGGTACAGCATCTTATAGATCCGGCCTCTTGCAGGTTCTTCCAAGAGTCTTCCAAAGTCATTGGCATAAAGGATCCAATTTCCCAAGGCGTAATATGGAGAAGGAAATAAATGGAAGCAAAAATTTTTTGAAAACAGAAAATGGTTTTTTGTCTTTGCATTCAGAGGGCCTTTCAGTACAGGATTTCTAGAACAAGGACAAGTTTTAATGTTTGTATATTGAGTTGAGTTGGACTGAATCTATTTGATTTGAGAAGGTAGGAACCCTTTTATCCAGGAAAATTCCCCCCTCCCCAGACCATTGACATTAGTAGCATACTCCAGTTCTGTCTTGAGAGGAGTAGCATAGAGGAAGAGCCTGACTTAGAACAGAACTTCAGGACTCTAAAACCAGTCTTCATTGGGGTTGGGCTCCTCACTGATTGCTCTCAATGGATTTTTCTTTTTATAAAACAAAGTAACCTGAAACATTAAGAATACAGCAACTTTTTGTAAATTATATCTTATTTTAATAGCCTGCTTAAAAATGAAATTCAAAGAACAGGAATCTTTTTGTATGTTGAAGAATGACTGTGTGACAAACGTAATTATTCCCAGGGCATGTCTTCTGTAAGAATGAATCAACATATATAGGAACTTCTTAAAAGAGGAACACAATTATAGATATATTTGTAAGGGGTGTTTTATGAATGGAATTATATTTTCCAAAATATTTACTTCTCCCCCTCCCCCCATCTCCCAGACTGTTAAACCCCATTAAAAAATGATTGGGCTTCAGTTGGTAATGGATATTTTAATAGGATTCAATCTAATACCTGGGAAAATAAGCATGGAGCTGGGGGTAAGCAGGGAAGGCTTAGAAAGTAGAGCACTTCTCTGGATCATGAGAAAGGAGCCAATTAAGAATGTAAACTAGAGTCACCTCTTGGAAAGATACAGGGAAATCAAGAGAAGAGAATGGAAATAAAACAAAGCTTAGAGCTTAGAGTGATGGAATCATCAAGCATGATGAGTGAGGAGCCCAAGCCCAATCAAAGACTGGTTTTAGAGTCCCCAACAGAGCTGCCGAGTTGGTTGGCTTAGCTTAAATGTTTTTGATTTTTACTTACAGGGAAAATGTTTTAGAGTTGGGAATGGCGTCATATCAGGAAATAACCACAGGGTGAAAATAGGAATTGATAAGATTTTATTTTGTTTTATATCGAGAATAGCATATCTCTGAAGTTCTTGAACAACCTCATTGGTGGAGTGACCAACATTCCTGTTCTCTTCTCCTGACTTCCCTGTATCTTTCCAAGAAGTGACCCTAGTTCACAATCCTCATTAGCTCTTTTCTCATGAAGCAGAGAAGCTTTTTATTCTCTAGTTCTACTTTTCCTTCCCCCCAGATCCAAGTGCTTATAGTCTTAGGTTTTAGATTGTATCCTATTAAAATATCACACCTTGAATCCAAGTAAAATGAAGCTAACCTTGGGTGCTAAGGACGCAAAAGTGTTGCACATGCCTGAGAAGCAAACACATGTGATCTTATAATTCTATTTCAAAAAGGCAAGAGAGCTGATTCTACAGAAGCAGCCTAATTGTGACTCAATACTGCACTTCAGGGCTTTGTGGAAGAAGGAGCGTGTGATTATATTTCAGACACAGCACCCCGTCATTTTAGTTGAAGATTAGAGAAATACCTCTTTTTAAAGACAGGTTACCTTTTATATTTTCTATTTACAGAAATAAAAAGCCAGTGTGAAACTATAATTTTCTTCTGTGCTTGGGTGATATTTCAATGTGGAACAAATATAGAAATATAGAAAAAATGATTGAATTCATCTAAAAAATACAGCATTACCAAACATTTAAAGAACAATTGGCCCCAATGCTATATAAATTATTTGATAAAATAGGGAATGAAGGAGTCCTACCAAATTCCTTCTATGACACAGACATGGTACTGATACCTAAACCAGGTAGGCTGAAAACAGAGAAAGAAAATTATAGACCAATCTCCCTAATGAATATTGATGCTAAAATCTTAAATAAGATATTAGCAAAAAGACTACAGAAAATCATCTCCAAGATAATACACTATGATCAAGTAGGATTTATACCAGGAATGCAGGGCTGGTTCAATATTAGGAAAACTATCAATATAATTGGCCATGTTAATAACCAAATTAACAAAAACCATATGATCATCTCAATAGATGCAGAAAAAGCATTTGACAAAATCCAACATCCATTCCTATTAAAAACACTTGAGAGTATAGGAATAAATGGACTTTTCCTTAAAATAATCAGCAGCATCTATTTAAAACCATCAGTAAGCATCATATGTAATGAGACAAACTGCAACCATTCCCAATAAGATCTGGAGTGAAACAAGGTTCCCACTATCACCGTTACTATTTAATATGTATTAGAAACCTAGCTATAGCAATAAGAGCTGAAAGAGATTAAAGGAATAAGAATAGGCAATGAGAAGCCAAATTATCACTCTTTGCCGATGAATGTGTACTTAGAACCCCAGAGATTCTGCTAAAAGTTATTGAAATAATCCACAACTTTAGCAAAGTTGCTGGTTATAAAATAAACCCACATAAGTCATCAGCATTCTTATATATCACTAACAAAATCCAACAGTCAGAGTTACAAAGAAATTCCATTTAAAGTAACTACTGATAATATAAAATATTTAGGAATCTATCTGCCAAGGGAAAATCAGAAACTTTATGAGCAAAATTACAGACCACTTTTCACACAAATTAAGTCTGATCTAACCAATTGGAAAATATTAAATGCTCTTGGATAGGGCGAGCAAATATAATAAAGATGACAATATTACTAAACTAATCTATTTTTAGCCTATACCAATCAGACTCCAAAAACTATTTTAATAACCTAGAAAAATAACAACAAAGTTCATATGGAAAAACAAAAGGTCAAAATTTCAAGGGAATTAATGAAAAAAAATCAAATGATGGTGGCTTAGCTGTACCAGATCTAAAATTATATTATGAACAGTTACAAAACTATTTGGTATTAGGCTAAGAATAGATTAGTTGATCAGTGGAATAGAGTAGGTTCAAGGGATAAAACAGTCAACAAATATAGCAACCTAGTCTTTAAACAAAAGATCCCAGCTTTTGGGATAAAACTTACTGTTTGATAAAAATTGCTGGGAAAATTGGAAACTAATATGGCAGAAACTAGGCATTGATCCATACTTAACGCCGTAACCAAAGATAAGTCAAAATGGGTTCATGACCTAGGCATAAAGAATGAAATCATTAATAAATTAGAGGAACATAGGATAGATTTACATCTCAGACCTGTGGAAGGAAGGTCTTTATGACCAAAGCAGAACTAGAGATCATTACTGACCACAAAATAGAAAATTTTGATTATACCAAACTGAAAGTTTTTGTACAAACAAATCTAATGCAGACAAGAGTAGAAGGAAGCAATAAACTGGGAAAATATTTTTACAGTCAAAGGTTCTGATAAAGGCCTCATTTCCAAAATATAAGAAATTAACTCTAATTTATAAAAAATCAAGCATTCTCAATTGAAAAATGGTCAAAGGATATGAACAGACAATTCTCAGATGAAGAAATTGAAACTATTTCTAGTCATATGAAAAGATGCTCCAAGTCATTATTAATCAGAGAAATGCAAATTAAGACAACTCTAAGATACACTACACACTGTCAGATTGGCTAAAATGACAGGAAAAATAATGATGATTGTTGGAGGGATGTGGGAAAACTGGGACATTGATTCATTGTTGGTGAGTTGTGAACGAATCCAACCATTTTGAGAAGTAGTTTGGAACTATGCTCAAAAAGTTATCAAACTGTGCATACCCTTTGATCCAGCAGTGTTACTACTGGGATTATATTCAAAGAGATTATAAAGAAGGAAAGGGACCTGTATGTCACGAATGTTTGGCAGCCCTTTGTAGTGGCTAGAAACTGGAAACTGAATGGATGTCCATCAGTTGGAGAATGGCTGAATAAATTGTGGTATATGAAAATTATGGAATATTACTGTTCTGTAGAAATGACCAACAGGATGATTTCAGAAGGCCTGGAGAGACTTACACGAACTGATGCTGAGTGAAATGAGCAGGACCAGGAGATCATTATATACTTCAACAACAATACTAGATGATGACCAGTTCTGATGGATCAGAGCCATCCTCAGCAACAAGATCAACAAATCATTTCTAATGGAGCAGTAATGAACTGAACCATATACCCAGAAAAAGAACTCTGGGAGATGACTAAAAACCATTACATTGAATTCCAATCCCTATATTTATGCACACCGATTTTGATTTCCTTCACAAGCTAATTGTACAATAATTCAAGTCTGATTCTTTTGTACAGCAAAATAATGTTTTGTCATGTATACTTATATGTATCTAAGTTATATTTAATATATTTAACATCTACTGGTCATCCTGCCATTTAGGGAGGGGTGAGGGGGTAAGAGGTGAAAAATTGGAACAAGAGGTTTGGCAATTGTTAATGCTGTAAAGTTACCCATGTATATATCCTGTAAATAAAAGGCTATTAAATTTAAAAAATAAAAAATAAAAAAAAATAAAAAAAAATAAAAAATACAGCAGTTTGGGTAGCTTTCAAAACTTTGAATCTTTGTTTTTGGAGAAAACCTGCTATAGCTAAAACTTACTATCAATAAATATAATTTTTGAGAGTACAATTGATTAAGATTTCACTTAAATTAGTGTCCATGGGATAATAATAATAACAACATTATTATTTTTTGATAGTGGCTGATATTTACATATGAGAGCCTTTATGAGCACTTTATGAGACCCTAAGGAACTTTCCTCACAATCTCACTCCAAGGTCTAAAATATTTCCTGAAGTAAATTGAATTTTTGAATTTAGAGAAATGCATCATGGCTATTATTGTCCCTATGTTACATATCTAATGAAGGTCCAATGAAATGAAATGAGTCACCACACATTTATTAAGTACTTTCCATATGCCAGTTATGGTGCCAGGCAGTGGTGATACAAAGGATAAAACAATGTCTTTAAGGAACTCCCATTTTAATAAAAACAGAAAAAATAAAAATAGCTTACATCCAAGATTTATACAATACATCCATGAAAAGATATTAATAAATTCAGGGCCTTGGGCTGGGCTCTCTACAGAAAGTGAGACTTAAAGGGAACTAAAGAAACCATGAAGTAGTGGTTTGGAGGCAGGGTGTTCCACCAATCAAAGATAACAAATACAAAGGTATGGATTCAGGCAATGGGGTGTCCTGGTTGATGAACAACAAGGCAGGTCTTTACAGAAAATCATCTCCAAGATAATACACTATGATCAAGTAGGATTTATACGAGGAATGCAGGGCTGGTTCAATATTAGGAAAACTATCAATATAATTGGCCATGTTAATAACCAAATTAACAAAAAACATATGATCATCTCAATACATGCAGAAAAAGCATTTGATAAAATCCAACATCCATTCCTATTAAAAACACTTGAGAGTATAGGAATAAATGGACTTTTCCTTAAAATAATCACAGCATCTATTTAAAACCATCAGTAAGCATCATATGTAATGAGACAAACTGCAACCATTCCCAATAAAGATCTGGAGTGAAACAAGGTTGCCACTATCACCGTTACTATTTAATATTGTATTAGAAACACTAGCTTTAGTAATAAGAGCTGAGAAAGAGATTAAAGAATAAGAATAGGCAATAGAAACCAAATTATCCTCTTTGCCGATGACATGATGTATACTTAGAGAACCCCAGAATTCTGCTAAAAAGTTGTTAGAAATAATCCACAACTTTAGCAAAGTTGCGTTATAAAATAAACCCACATAAGTCATCAGCATTCTTATATATCACTAACAAAATCCAACAGTCAGAGTTACAAAGAAATTCCATTTAAAGTAACTACTGATAATATAAAATATTTGAATCTATCTGCAAGGAAAATCAGAAACTTTAGAGCAAAATTACAGACCACTTTTACACAAATTAAGTCTGATCTAACCAATTGGAAAAATATTAAATGCTCTTGGATGGGCGAGCAAATATAATAAAGATGACAATATTACCTAAACTAATCTATTTATTTAGCCTATACCATCAGACTCCCAAAAACTATTTTAATGACCTAGAAAAAATAACAACAAAGTTCATATGGAAAAACAAAAGGTCAAGAATTTCAAGGAATTAATGAAAAAAAAATCAAATGATGGTGGCTTAGCTGTACCAGATCTAAAATTATATTAAGAGCAGCAGTTACAAAACTATTTGTATTGCTAAGAATAGATTAGTTGATCAGTGAATAGATTAGGTTCAAGGACAAAACAGTCAACAAATATACAACCTAGTCTTTGACAAACCCAAAGATCCCACCTTTTGGGATAAGAACTTACTGTTTGATAAAATTGCTGGGAAATTGGAAACTAATATGGCAGAAACTGGCATTGATCCATACTTAATGCCGTACACCAAGATAAGGTCAAAATGGGTTCATGACCTAGGCATAAAGAATAAGTATTAATAAATTAGAGGAACACAGGATGGTTACCTCTCAGACCTGTGGAAGGGAAGGTCTTTATACTAAAACAGAACTAGAGATCATTACTGATCACAAAATAGAAAATTTCGATTATACCAAACTGAAAGTTTTTGTACAAACAAAACTAATGCAGACAAGATTAGAAGGAAGCAATAAACTGGGAAAATATTTTTACAGTCAAAGGTTCTGATAAAGGCCTCATTTCCAAAATATATAGAATTAACTAATTTATAAAAATCAAGCCATTCCCCAATTGAAAAATGGTCAAAAGGTATGAACAGACAATTCTCAGATGAAGAAATTGAAACTATTTCTAGTCATAGAAAAGATGCTCCAAGTCATTATTAATCAGAGAAATGAAATTACAACTCTAGAATACCACTACACACCTGTCAGATTGGCTAAAATGACAGGAAAAAATAATGATGATTGTTGGAGGGATGCGGGAAAACTGGGACATTGATGCATTGTTGGTGGAGTGTGAATGCATCCAACCATTCTGGAGAGTAGTTTGGAATTATGCTCAAAGTTATCAAACTGTCATACCCTTTGATCCAGCAGTGTTACTACTGGGATTATATCCCAAAGAGATTATAAAGAAGGAAAGGACCTGTATGTGCACGAATGTTTGTGGCAGCCCTTTTTGTAGTGGCTAAAAACTGGAAACTAATGGATGCCCATCAGTTGGAGAATGGCTGAATAAATTGTGGTATATGAATATTATGGAATATTACTGTTCTGTAGAAATGACCAACAGGACAATTTCAGAAAGGCCTGAGAGACTTACACGAACTGATGCTGAGTGAAATGAGCAGGACCAGGAGATCATTATATACTTCAACAATAATACTATATGATGACCAGTTCTGATGGACCAGGCCATCCTCAGCAACGAGATCAACCAAATCATTTCTAATGGAGCAGTAATGAACTGAACTAGCTATGCCCAGAAAAAGAACTCTGGGAGATGACTAAAAACCATTACATTGAATTCCCAATCCCTATATTTATACACCTGCATTTTGATTTCCTTCACAAGCTAATTGTACAATATTTCAGAGTCTGGTTCTTTTTGTACAGCAAAATAACGTTTTGGTCATGTATACTTATTGTGTATCTAAGTTATATTTTAATATATTTAACATCTACTGGTCATCCTGCCATCTAGGGGAGGAGGTGGGGGGGGGTAAGAGGTGAAAAATTGGAACAAGAGGTTTGGCAATTGTTAATGCTGTAAAGTTACCCATGCATATATCCTGTAAACAAAAGGCTATTAAATAAAATAAAAAATAAAAAAAAGAAGGCAGGTCTTACTATATAAGAGATTAAATGGAAAAGAGTAAAGTCTAAGAAGAATGGAAAAGTAAGAATGGAAAAGTGTGAATAACTTGGAATGATAGAGCAGTTTGTATCTGATTCTGGCTACATTAGGAGTTAAAGGAACAGTGGTTAATGCTCAGACCTTCACTTAAAAAAAAAAAGCATGTGGCAGTGGAATAGAGAATAGATGTGATTGGAGAGAGAATTGAGGCAGGAGGACCATCATACCTTCAATGAAAGGTGATGTGTACTTATACTAGAATTGTGGTTGCATGAGGAGAAGAAGGAATGAATGCAGACAGAATATATTGAGAAGGTAGACATGACAAGACTTATTGTGTCAGATTGAGTAAATGGAGTAATAAGGGTGAGGAATCAAGGATTGATATTAAGCTTTGAGGACTAGATAGCTGAGAACGTAAAGGTTCCCTCAACATTAACAAAAAGTTAAAGAGCTTTAACTTCCTTAGGTCCTTGGAATGGGGGGAAATAATAGCCATATGTTAAGTTTGTGGGGGGAATAATGACCACATGTTAAGTTTGTGATGTCTACAGGATGTCCATCCTGAGATGTACAATGGACATTAGAAGATATGAGACCTTGACAGAGAGTTTAGGGCTGGATATATAAATCAGGGAATCAGTTTCATACAAATGAAAATTATGTCCATGGGGGCTGATGAAACCACCCAGTGAGAATAATTTGGGGAAGAAAAGAGGGCTAATACAGAGTTTTGGAGACACACCCTAGATTGGTGGATGTGATATAGATAAAGAACCAATACAGCTGACTGAAAAGGAATGGTAGGAGAGAGAGGTGGAAAACCACTAAGAATAACAATGAAAAGGGAAAAGTGATCAGTGGCAGTGAGGATGCTACTTAGTGTCACAGTCAGAACATGAACCTAGCTCGCTCTCTTTCCAATGCCCCCATGTGATGACCGCATTAGCTCCCTGGATACCTTAGAATCAGCCGGAGTCAGGATAAGCAAAAGTCCTTGGTCTTTATTCTTGGTCTTTAGAGGTAGGAGTGAATTGGATGGATGCAGAATCTCCACGACCATCTCTTTGTCTCCCACCCAAAAGTGATCCTGGCTAGTCTTACTCCACCCCCAATCCCCCCTACAATTCTCTGTATACACCAATTATTGAGCCATCACAGGATAGTGGGAAGAGCCATTTTCTAAGCATATGCTTATAGAGTATTGTCCAATTGGTAATTAGCCTTAAGTGCTCGGTTATCCGACTTCAGTGCATTAACTTAAGAGTTTCAGCCCTTTACACCCCCATGTTGGCTACCAGGAATAGTCTTGGCTTGTTGGTTTCAAATTTGTTATTCTTGATACATTGAGACCTAGAAAGATGTGACAAAATGTCAAACAGAGTAAAGATCAGGAGGGTAGATTTGATGCATATTGATATGGAGATTTCATAAAACTGGACAACAACAGCTGTTTGAGGGTGATTGGCCCCTTTCCCAAAATTTGATTTGGATAATTGGTGAATGGATATGTTTGCCAAATGGCAAATAAGGCAGATGCTCTGATTACATGATCATATTTGTGAAAGCAATTATATTAGGGTCAGAAAATCATTAACTAAATGAGGAAAAAAGAAGTGACATCTCAGCCCAAAATTCTCTGCTTTTTACTCCATATGGAAATGGTGCCATGAAGCAGTCCAGTTTGCCAACAATTCTGGGCCATGGTGGGCACTATGTTTATGACCAAGGACTTGTCATTACCATTATCATAAGTTTGAGTTGTAATGTCTCAGAATGGGAAAACTAAAAATCTACTCCCTTGGATCTAAGAGCAAATCAATATGAAGAGTATGTAGAAGTATTTCAGCCTTTCAGTCAGCAGACATTTATTAGGCACTTACCAGGGCCAAACACTGTGCTAGGCACTAGAGTTGAGTCTTGTATGGAACCAAAGAAACTAAGAGACAAAGCTGAGGAGGCAGGGAATTCAAATGGGAAAGAAGTACAAAAGCAATTGATCATTGGGCACATTACAGCTCCATAATATGTAGAAACAAATGTATTTAATACTACTATTTGATAAAGACAAAGATCCCAGTTTAGGGATAATTTCACACTATCTGACAAAAACCTCAGGGAAAATTGGACAGCACAATGGACGAAATTGGTTTTAGACCAATACTTTACACCTTTTATAAAGATGAGCTTCAAATGAGGATGAAATTTAGATATAAAATGTCACATAACCAACAAATTGGGAAAATATAGGGCAAAATACCTGTCTACTTTATAAATAAAAGAAAAATCATGATCAAACAAGGAGCAGAGAAAAGCACGGAATATAAACTGGATATTTTTTTACACAAGGAAATGGAATAACACTAAGATTAAAAGGGGAAACAATTAATTTGGAATCATTCATATGGCAAGTTTCTTTGATAAAGTTCTCATTTCCAAAATAAATAAGGAATTGATTATAATTTATAAGGAAAATTCCCTAATTGATAAATGGACTAAAAATATAAAGAGATAGTTCTCAAGGGAAGCAACTCAAACTATTTGTAACCATATGAAAAAAAAAAAGTGTTCTAAATCACTACTAATTAATGAAGCAAAAATCAAAGCACTTTTGAGATTCTACTTCATATTCATCCATCTGAAGGACAAGGATGAGGAGGGGAAAGGAAAATGGTATGTTGGAGGGATTATGGGAAAACAGGTCCATTTTCCATCATGTGGGTATTTTGAAAAAAAGATCTATCTCTTTATATTCCTTCCTTCCTTCCTTCCTTGCTTCCTTCCTTCCTTCCTTCCTTCCTTCCTTCCTTCCTCTCTTTCTTTCTCTCTCTTTCTTTCTTTAGTCTATCATAATTAAATCTTAATTATGTTGACAATTAATAGCATTAATTCACTGTTTCATTATCAATAATTCTGCTTGCCTGAAAGGGCTTTTTATGGACTTTGTAAGATAACAGGAAGACTAAATAGCTTCAAAACTATCCTGAAAAATTTTACTTTATAATGTTTTTGTTTTGAAAAGTTTTCCTCATAGAAAGCAGCATATTGAAAACCACACCTCTGATCTTGGGTCAAAGTTGATATTATTCTTTTCCAAAATGCTGCAGGTGACATTTAAATATCTGAAAGCCTGTCTCATTAAAACTTTAAGTGAAGTTTTGTAATACAAAATTATATTTTAAACCAAAACATTACTATAAAATGATTTAATAGGGAAGAGGTAAAAGATCGGCCCACTTATCTTACAAGTGAAAAAAAAGAGAAGGCTTAGAACGTTTTAGAAACGTGTCTATGGTCTCACAACTAATTCAATTAGGTTCAGTTAAAAAGTCACTTATTAAGTGCTCATAATGTGCTAATCAATGGAACTATAAATAACAAAGTCCTCTCAAGAGACTTATATTTTACTTTGGTGGATTGGGATGAGGAGAGCGGAGCAGCTACAATATGTACCAGATTAATAAATGTAAATTGCAGAACAAACAAATAAAAAAAATAAAATAAAGCTAATTTTAAAGAGTGGACAGAATCCTGACTACAGAGTATGGCAGAAAAGGCCGTATGCAAGATATGATGCTTGAGCTGAGTTTTTAAGGCAGCATTTCAGCTTTGGAGGACAGCTCCTGCAGAGTAAGGAGTTGAGATGTCATGTATGGGCACCACTAAGTGAGCCTATCAGGGCAGAATGGAGAGCATGTGAAAGGGAATGATGTGAAATCATTCCAGAAGGACAGAGTAGAATCAGACTTCAAGGGCTTGACAGTGTGAAATGGAGAAACAAATATTTTATGGCAGAAATAATAGGGAGGCACGGACAATTCTTGAGTAGGTAAGGACTGAGTTAAGACCAGTTCTTTAGGGATATCTGTTTGGTCACTGAGTTGGGGTTGGGCTAAAGTAGCAGACGACTAGAAGCGGAGAAGGGTAGGAAGGATGTGATAGTACTGTACACAAGAGGAACTTATGAGAGCTCCAACCCAAGTAAACTGGAGAAAAGGGTGGGGGAGAGCTGGGAACGATATTGGGCAGCCACTGAGAGCACTGGGGCACCAGGCAGGCCCATGTGGCTCTGACTCTATTACTCTTTACATTAAGCCTTTTTGCAACATCTTGATTTGTGTCTCTTTCTTTTGCCCTAATCCTCTGTATTTCTACTCAAAGTCTCTACTCAGCTCCTGGAACTTTCTCCTGCTTTTAGGTTCTTTCCCCTCTCCCCTCCCCAGGCTCATTTGTTCTTCATGAGCTGTCAAAGGGACATTCTGGCTATTCCCCTCTTTTACCTAATATAACTTTGTGAAATTTGCTTAAGTGTAAAACTTCAGAGTAAGTTTCTAAATATGAAAAATTAGAGTAATGTTTTTAACTTCTAATTCAGTTGGCAAAGGTAACCAAATCTATTTTAATATAATTTTCTCACAATGTACTTACATTCTTCATCATTACTTGGAGGACATTAAAATGGCAATATTAATGTGGATGAAGTCTCGTATCGCATTTATCGAGAATTAGATGGAGAGAAGTTACACACATTTATTTGGGCTTTGGCCAGACATTTCTCATGCATGTGAGGCAGAGATAATCAACTTTATCTTAATTGCTTCTATATTAAGCTAACAGGTAATTAATATTGTGAATACAAAAAAAAAATCTGCTCTACAGAAAGTATAGAAATATTTTTTTAAGCAACTTAGAGGAAGAGAGGAAGAAAAGTATATTTTCTTACCTGACTTTTGCTTGGATTGGTTCCTCTGTCAATTTCATGTGTCTTTCCTTCACTAAGGTCCCTAATCTGGTATCCATCATTGGAGCTGGGATGCAAGAAGGGAGTTAATGGGGGAGGGAATTGTTTTAAAGGCTTTGCCAATAGAACCCAAGTGCACAGCAATCGAGCAAGGCTTCAAATGTGCTCTATTAAAAAAATGATTCTGAATTTAAGAAATAAAACAAGCATTTCCACACAATAGAAGTCAGAAGGTCTATTCTGCATCTAAGAAAATATGGAGAGACTCATTACCTGTAGATTGGGATTTAGGGGGTTAATTCTTTGATGATCATAGATAACTCATGAAACACAATGGCCCAAAGTCTTTAGACACTTTGTGGACCTTCTTCTTCTGCTTCTGAAGCATGGATGGTGGTGTTTGGATGTCAGAAACCAAGAGATATATACCAAGAGCTCCACTGACTTACTGATGAATGCAGGAAAGATTCGTTTTACATTCTCTTTCAAGAATGGATGTCTAGGTTAGTAGACACCCCTTTGGCACGCCAAAGGTAGCATTTTATTTCCACAAATCCCTCCCCTGATTCCCCATTAATTGTATGTTACAGAAGTTACATGACAAGAATCTCCACCCCTCATTACAAAACCATCCCCTGCTCAAAGGAGCTTCCACTATTGAAGAAGAAAGGTAACAGAAGAGAGATAAAGGCAAAGAACAAAATTCTTTCCAAATCTCAGGTCACCCCTCCAGATTACAAAGTCGATCCCTGCCCCCAATAGACTTACGTTCTTTGAGGGGAAGATAATCTTCAACCTTGTTTAATCTTTGATGTCCTTGTGAGTTTCAGTTTTCTAATTTATGTTTCGTTTCTTCAATTTAATTTTCATAACTGTGGAAACCAAATAAATACTCATCCATTTCTCACACTGGGGAAGTATGCAGGGGATGCTGAGGACCCCATTATATTTGGATCATTTATATACATTAATTTAACTCAGGGTCCTCTAAATGTAGGATCTTCTTCAGAGTCATTTGAGGTGATACATTGTTGGAGGAATGGAATCATATCAATATGGACAGCCTCATAATTAATAAGAAAATCAAAATGCGAGTCATAGTTTCAGGGAGAAGGAAATGAAGAAGACAGTGGTATTCTTTAGAATTAACCCACAAATAACATATTATTACATTTCATGGGATCCCAGGTCATGGAGCTTGGCAATCTTTCTACTATAATAAACATAAAACATGAAGACCACCGGAATAGACACACAATTTATGTGTAAACTTTGTTGTATAAAATCAATAACATGTTAAGATCATGCAACTCAAGTCAATACCAATCATCCAAATAGCAAGCATCTATAAAGCACTTATTCAGGATCTGCAACTATGCTAGGCAGTGCCACACAAAGGCCACAGTGACCAACCATTCATTCTCTTTTTTTTTCTGGTAAATTATTCAGAAATGTTAGATCTGTTAAGTTGTGAATGTGAAGTAGTCTGAATCTTGTGACCTACATGCTTCTGGGAGAAGGGGCACTTGAAACTGCTGGGGCCCCTTACAATTTCTCCCGGTTGTATTCCTGTCATCTAGGACCAACACCTGCAAGCTGGGGCCCCTTTATCTCAAGGTTATGAAAATGTTGTGGAAGGCCCGTCTCCTGATGTAATTAGTATCTTGTAACACATCTGCTTGTAGCCTCGCGGACACACTGACATTTCAGCATGTCTCACCTCCATTAGCCAAAACTTGTGGTCATGTATGCTATTCCTTTGTCTCTGCCAGCATTAAGAAATGTAACCTTCCTCTACTTCTGGTCACTGTTATTCCCCCTATGCAATAGAATCCCCTCCCCTCAGTGGTTTTAGCCTTTATAAACCCCCACCTCCTATTGTTCAGCACAGTCTGATTTGGGCATTCTCCCCAACAGGCACCGGCTTTCAATAAACTCTCCACTTCAATTTGTCTCTACTTGCATCTGTAGCTCAGAATAACGAATCTATTCTTTTTTTAAATTGTGCTTTATTTACCTTTTTTTAAGTTAAAGCTTTTTATTTTCAAAATATATACATGGATAATTTTCAGCATTCACCCTTACAAAATCTTGTATTCTAAAATTTTCCCTCCCTTCCTCTCACCCTTCTCCCAGGAGGCAAGTAATCCAATATGTGTGAAACATGTGCAGTTCTTCTATACCTATTCCCACCATTATCACTTTGCCCAAGGGAAATCAGGGGAAAAAATGAGAAAGAAAATAAAATGCAATTGAACAACAATAGAGGGAGAGAGAAAGATGTGTTGTGAACTACACTCAGTCCCCACATGCCTCTCTCTGGGTACATTTGGCTCTCTTCTTCACAAGATCATTGGAAGTGGCCTGAAACATCTCATTGTTGAGAAGAATCATGTTCATCAGAACTGATCATTGTATAATCTTGCTGTTGCCACGTATAATAATGTCCTGCTTCTGCTTGCTTCACTTAGAATCAGTTCATGTAAGTCTCTCTGAAATCATCCTGCTGGTCATTTCTTACACAACAATAATTTTCTATAACATTCACACACCATAACTTATTCAGCCATTCCCCACTGATGGGATGTTTCAGTTTCCAGTTCCTTGCCACTACAAAAAGGGCTGCCACAAACATTTTTGTGCACATGGGTCCCTTTCCCTCCTTTAAGATCTCTTTACGATATAGGCCCAGGAGAGACACTGCTGGATCCAAGGGTTTGTACAGTTTGATAGTCCTTTGGATATAGTTCCAAGCTGCTCTCCAGAATGGTTGGATCGGTTTATAACTTCACTAACAAAGTACTAGAGTCCTAATTTTCCCACATCTTCTCCAACATTTATCACTATCTTTTCCTGTCTTCTTAGCCAATCTGAGGGGTGTAGTGGTACCTTACAGTTGTCTTAATTTGTATTTCTTTGATCAATAATGCCAATCACTCACTTTCAATGAGCTCACTACATTCAAGTAGTATATGAACCTAGCAAAGTGTCATAACAGTTAGGGAGCTGCATTAGGAGACATGAAGGCCTGAATTCAAATCCTGTGACAGATATAGTGCAGTTTGTATAATCCTGGAAAGTCACTTAACCTCTTTTCATCCCAGTTTCCTTGTCTGTGAAATGGGATTCATAACAACATTTTCAGACTTTTTGTGAGGATTCAATAGAGATAAAAGTAAAACAACTTTGCCTTAAAACCCTTCAAACATAATATAAAGTTTATTACAATTGTTACTAAAAGACACAAAGATATACACATATTGGAAAAATACAATATGCACAAAATAAATACAAGACAATTTTTATTTTATTTTAATTTAATTTAATAGCCTTTTATTTACAGGTTATATGCATGGGTAACTTTACAGCATTAACAATCGCCAAACCTCTTGTTCCAATTTTTCACCTCTTACCCCCACCCCTTCCCCCAGATGGCAGGATGACCACTAGATGTTACATATATAAAAATATAAATTAGATACACAATAAGTATACATGACCAAACCGTTATTTTGCTGTACAAAAAGAATCAGACTCTGAAATATTGTACAATTAGCTTGTGAAGGAAATCAAAAATGCAGGTGGGCATAAATAAAGGGATTGGGAATTCAATGTAATGGTTTTTAGTCATCTCCCAGAGTTCTTTCTCTGGGCATAGCTGGTTCAGTTCATTACTGCTCCATTGGAAATGATTTGGTTGATCTCCTTGCTGAGGATGGCCAGGTCCATCAGAACTGGTCATCATATAGTATTGTTGTTGAAGTATAGAATGATCTCCTGGTTCTGCTTGTTTCACTCAGCATCAGTTCGTGTAAGTCTCTCCAGGCCTTTCTGAAATCATCCTGTTGGTCATTTCTTACAGAACAATAATATTCCATAACATTCATATACCACAATTTATTCAGCCATTCTCCAACTGATGGGCATCCTCTCAGTTTCCAGTTTCTGGCCACTACAAAGAAGGCTGCCACAAACATTCGTGCACATACTGGTCCCTTTCCCTTCTTTATGATCTCTTTGGGATATAAGCCCAGTAGTAACACTGCTGGATCAAAGGGTATGCACAGTTTGATAACTTTTTTTTTTTTAATTTTTTTTATTTAATAGCCTTTTATTTACAGGATATATACATAGGTAACTTTACAGCATTAACAATTGCCAAACCTCTTGTTCCAATTTTTCACCTCTTACCCCCACCCCCCCCTAAATGTCAGGATGACCAGTAGATGTTAAAATATATTAAAATATAACTTAGATACACAATAAGTATACATGACCAAAACATTATTTTGCTGTACAAAAAGAATCAGACTCTGAAATATTGTACAATTAGCTTGTGAAGGAAATCAAAAATGCAGGTGTGCATAAATATAGGGATTGGGAATTCAATGTAATGGTTTTTAGTCATCTCCCAGAGTTCTTTTTCTGGGTATAGCTAGTTCAGTTCATTACTGCTCCATTAAAAATGATTTGGTTGATCTCGTTGCTGAGGATAGCCTGATCCATCAGAACTGGTCATCATCTAGTATTGTTGTAGAGGTATATAATGATCTCCTGGTCCTGCTCATTTCACTCAGCATCAGTTCGTGTAAGTCTCTCCAGGCCTTTCTGAAATCATCCTGTTGGTCATTTCTTACAGAACAGTAATATTCCATAATTTTCATATACCACAATTTATTCAGCCATTCTCCAACTGATGGACATCCATTCAGTTTCCAGTTTCTAGCCACTACAAAAGGGCTGCCACAAACATTCGTGCACATACAGGTCCCTTTCCTTCTTTATAATCTCTTTGGGATATAATCCCAGTAGTAACACTCTGGATCAAAGGGTATGCACAGTTTGATAACTTTTTGAGCATAGATCCAAACTACTCTCAAAATGGTTGGATTCATTCACAACTCCACCAACAATGAATCAATGTCCCAGTTTTCCCATCCCTCCAACAATCATCATTATTTTTCCTGTCATCTTAGCCAATCTGACAGGTGTGTAGTGGTATCTTAGAGTTGTCTTAATTTGCATTTCTCTGATTAATAATGACTTGGAGCATCTTTTCATATGACTAGAAATAGTTTCAATTTCTTCATCTGAGAATTGTCTGTTCATATCCTTTGACCATTTTTCAATTGGAGAATGGCTTGATTTTTATAAATTAGAGTTAATTCTCTATATATTTTGGAAATGAGGCCTTTATCAGAACCTTTGACTGTAAAAATATTTTCCCAGTTTATTGCTTCCCTTCTAATCTTGTCTGCATTAGTTTTGTTTGTACAAAACTTTTCAGTTTGTATAATCGAAATTTTCTATTTTGTGATCAGTAATGATCTCTAGTTCTGCTTTGGTCATAAAGACCTTCCCTTCCACAGGTCTGAGAGGTAAACTATCCTATGTTCCTCTAATTTATTAATAATTTCATTCTTTATGCCTAGGTCATGAACCCATTTTGACCTTATCTTGGTGTACAGGTGTTAAGTATGGATCAATGCCTAGTTTCTGCCATATTAGTTTCCAATTTTCCAGCAATTTTTATCAAACAGTAAGTTCTTATCCCAAAAGCTGGGATCTTTGGGTTTATCAAAGACTAGGTTGCTATATTTGTTGACTGTTTTATCCTTGAACCTAATCTATTCACATGATCAACTAATCTATTCTTAGCCAATACCAAATAGTTTTGGTAACTGCTGCTCTATAATATAATTTTAGATCTGGTACAGCTAAGCCACCATCATTTGATTTTTTTTTTCATTAATTCCCTTGAAATTCTTGACCTTTTGTTTTTCCATATGAACTTTGTTGTTATTTTTTCTAGGTCATTAGTTTGATAACTTTTTGAGCATAATTCCAAACTACTCTCCAAAATGGTTGGATTCGTTCACAACTCCACCAACAATGCATCAATGTCCCAGTTTTCCCACATCCCCTCCAACAATCATCATTATTTTTTCCTGTCATCTTAGCCAATCTGACAGGTATGTAGTGGTATCTTAGAGTTCTCTTAATTTGCATTTCTCTGATTAATAATGACTTGGAGCATCTTTTCATATGACTAGAAATAGTTTCAATTTCTTCATCTGGGAATTGTCTGTTCATATCCTTTGACCATTTTTCAATTGGAGAATGGCTTGATTTTTTATAAATTAGAGTTAATTCTCTACATATTTTGGAAATGAGGCCTTTATCAGAACCTTTGACTGTAAAAATATTTTCCCAGTTTATTGCTTCCCTTCTAATCTTGTCTGCATTAGTTTTGTTTGTACAAAAACTTTTCAGTTTGGTATAATCGAAATTTTCTATTTTGTGATCAATGATGATCTCTAGTTCTTCTTTGGTCATAAAGTCCTTCCCCTTCCACAGGTCTGAGAGGTAAACTATCCTGTGTTCCTCTAATTTATTAATAATTTCATTCTTTATGCCTAGGTCATGAACCCATTTTGACCTTATCTTGGTGTACGGCATTAAGTATGGATCAATGCCTAGTTTCTGCCATATTAGTTTCCAATTTTCCCAGCAATTTTTGTCAAACAGTAAGTTCTTTCTTTGGGTTTGTCAAAGACTAGGTTGCTATAGTTGTTGACTGTTTTATCCCTTGAACCTAACCTATTCCACTGATCAACTAATCTATTCCTTAGCCAATACCAAAAGGTTTTGGTAACTGCTGCTCTAAAATATAGTTTTAGATCTGGTACAGCTAAGCCACCTTCATTTGATTTTTTTTTTCATTAATTCCCTTGAAATTCTTGACCTTTTGTTTTTCCATATGAATTTGGTTATTTTTTCTAGGTCATTAAAATAGTTTTTTGGGAGTCTGATTGGTATAGTGCTAAATAAATAGATTAGTTTAGGTAATATAAGACAATTTTTTTTCAAGGTTGGAGGCAATTAGGGAAGGCTTCATATAGGAAATGTCCTTTAAAATTTTGAAAGATATTTAGGATCCTAGCAGGAAAAGATGAGAAGCAAGTGAAATTCTGGCATGAGAGAGAACCTCTGCAAAGGCCTGGAGATGTGAGACAGAATGAGAAGTAGCAAGCAGTCCATTTTTGTTGAAACACAGGGTGTATCAGCAGCAATAATGGCTCATTAGTTTAGAGAGGCAACCTGGAATCAGCCGGGGGAGACAAAATATATATACATTCATTCTCTGCCTCTTCAATGCAGGCTAAGTATAAAGGAGAACAATGAATAATATGCTAGAAAATAAGGCTGGTTTAGTGAACAAATGAAAATAAAAAGCAAGTTCTTGTACACTATTCAGAAATCTCATACTTATAAATGTCATGTCAGGAGTACTCTTCTGTCAGAAGGTGTTGGTGCTGAGGAACACTGACACTGCCCACACACACACACACACACACTCACACACCCGAACTGTTCATCATGAATAGGGGAATCGTCTAGTGAAGATGGAGTCAGACCATTGAAGAAGCAGAGCAAGAGTAAGAATTACCACCCAGCTAGAAGTGATGGGTGGGCGATGGTGGGCAGTGGAGAAGAAATAGAGATAATCCTAGAAGCAATTACAAGAGCTCTATTCAGACCTATTCAAATAACCTATTGACATTGACAATAGGAAATAGTTCAAGGAAAAGATATTGATTATAACGAGCATAACTTCCTGAAAGTGTTTAGCATATTGATAAGAAGCAGTCATTACAATGAGGATGCACCCAAACTCCAGAAACCACCTCAGTTAACAAGTATTTTATTTTTCCAAAGAGAAACAGAGCAAAGTCAAAATGAAATTAGGCTATAAACTTCTTTCTAAATGTTTCACAGTAAGCAGTGGAGAGTTATGAGTAATATTGTCTCAAATAGTGTGAAAAACCTGTGAAAATCTTGATATGAAATCAGTTAAACCAGATCATCCCAAGGTCTTATAGAGATGAAACAGAGATGAAAATGGAACAGAACCAGAGAAGATGTTTATACCAATTAATTTCATAATGATGACCCTAGAGTCATACTGTTTTACCTTAAGATATACCTTATATCTCATTCTTTAAAATCTTAAGAACTATAGGGGGAAGTTGAATTTATATTCAAGAGAATGAAATCAGGAAGAATAATTGTATTAGAATAAATGCTTACAGGAAAAATCAAGTTAAATCACATCTGGACACAATCTTGAAAAGACTAAGATATTGCTTTTCAAGATATCTGAAGATTAGCAAGATATCAAATGACTGACAAAATCAAGCATTTACAGATTCCCTACTATGTGCTAAGTCATAGGGATACAAAGTAAGACAAATACTTGGTCCTGCCTTCTAGGAGCTCCCATATACATATAAGAACATATAACATCTAATCAAGGTAAAGGGAAGATCATCTCCAGAACATATTGATGATCTAGACATAAGTCATTTGCCATGTTTTGCCAATTGGAAATTCTCACATCCTATGTCCCCCTTTTTCTAGATGCTTACCTGGCCACCACCTCAGTTTCGGCTTACTTTTTACTGAGATCATTGTAATAGCTCTCAACTGGTTTCCTTGATTCAAGTCTCTTTTCTCAACAATATCTCTTCAGCACAATGGACAGAGCCTTCCCTTAACCTTTCTTTCATAATGTAAGAGAAGGGACTGTTTTGCTTCCTCAGTACTTATGGCACATCAAAACAACTTAGTAAATGCTTATTGATGTTGATTGACTGAAAATCACCTCCATTCACTTCAGTTCCACATTTCACCAATGGGAAAAATCTTTTGATTGCATCATTGCCTTCTTTTTCTTCTCCCAAACCCATCGGATGACTTAGGCAGCAGATTGCTGCCAAATTTTTCATAATATAGAATAGTTGTTATGCAAATTTAATTTCCTTAGTCATCAGTTTTTATTGGCCAATATGGCAAACCTCTATTTGTTTCTAATTATATAACCAAATCTATAAAACTCCCCATTCCTAATATTTCAAGTCATGATGATACTGATATTTATAGATCTTGTATATTTGCATACAGTGAGAGGATAATAAACAAAACTATCTTTTCTAGCAGATATTCCCTGGAAGCTCAGATGGATTCTAGGAGTGTCTGGAAAATAATTTTCCTTACTCATCCCATGGATGACACTTTTGTTATTAGGAGACCCTAATGAGTATGACTAGAAACTGAGACTTCTGGTGTCCACACACCAGCATAGAAGGTTGAAAGGAAAGGCTGACTCGGAGAATGGCACGAGCAGGGGTTGATACTTGATAAAGTTCCCTTTTTATTGAAGATCCGGGATTTAATCTATACAACAACAGGTTCCTAAAACAGGCAGGAAGGTCTAGGTAAACATCCTCAGGAATAGGAAGACAGTGTGAGAGAAGGGACCACCCTAAAGAAAAGAAGATCTTGTTAAGTTGTGATTTATAGAAAATGAAAGCTGGAGTTCATGGAATCAATGCATGTAAAACACACAAGCCAAAGCATAGCAGTAACTCTCATTCTCATTGACTGTTAAGGCTAACAAAGCATCTCCCTCACAATTAATTGCTCAGAAAAGAGATTCTGCAAGTGTCTGTATAATCTGTGGAACTCCCTTCTTATAGTATTCACAGACACACATAGAGTACACTCCCTACACACACACACAAACATATATTGAGCATACATATACTGTACACACATACACACACACACACACACACACACACACACTTCTAGGATACTCAGCATTGCCATTTGTATCCCACTCTGTGGTTTTCCAAGCATCTTATATATATCATCTCAATTCAACTTCTCAAGGATCTTGTAAATTGGGTATAAAAGATGTACAGACAGGAAACTGAGGGATTTTCGTAACCCTCTCGGAGGTCACACACGGAGTGCTGGAGTTGGGATTGGACACAGATTGACTTCTAACCCATTTTTCTTCCATCAAACAGCCAAAAGGCATTTATTAACCTATTCTGTGTCCCCCTACTCACACACAATGACTGTTAGTGGTCCAGGCAACTTTCTGTGACTCTTAAGCTGAAGAGAAGTTCCTTGCTTTGGGAAAACTTTCCCCATCTGGGAGTTCCCTTGATCAATGAAATCATTGATTCTGGCTGAGGTTAGTTGTTGGTTTTCCTTCTTGAAGAAGACCAAAATCACATCGCTATGTTAGCATCGAGTTACCATGTGTCTGATTAGATAATACAAGCTCGGAACGCTCTGCCCCAGGTCGGACACAAATAGTCCCTGTGAACATTCGGGGAGGACTCTAACTTGGTGCATCTCGAGTTTCTTCTGGCTGATTAATTCTGCTTTGCTCATAGAGCCAGCACTTTCTCTGAGGAAGCCTCTCATGCTTGGTGGTCCTGTGCCAGTGTCACACAACCCATTCTGAAGTTCTTAAGGGAGACCTGGAGAGCGTCTGTGTATCGCTTTTTTCTGGCTGCCTTGTGAGCACTTTCCCTGGGTGAGTTCTCCCTAAAATAATGTTTTTGGTGAGTGTACATTTGACATTTGACAATGTGGCCAACCCAACAGAGCTGTGCTCTCTGCAGTAGGGTTGGGATGCTAGGCAGTTCATTATGAGAAAGCACCTTGGTGTCTGGTACCTGATCCTTCCAGGGGATCTTCAGAAACTTCCTGAGATGATTTAAATGGAAGTGATTCAGTTTCTGGCGTGACACTGGTAGCCTGGCCAGGCTTGCTTGGCACACAAATAGGTCAGCATAACTGCAAGTTAATGGAGTTACGAAGCCAGAAAGGAAACAGTCCTTGCTCTCAAGTTTATCTTTCATCAGTAGGGAAAAATCTGCATATATGAGTGCATAGAAAGATCCACAAAATAAATACCTGGGAATTGGGGAAGCTGTAGGAGGTCAGGTGGTCAGGAGCCCTTCACATGGAAGGTGTCCCTTGATTCCAAGACTTTGAGGTCAGGCATGAGGCACAGCTTGGACAAAGGCACAGGAGAGGGAGCATCATGTATCAGGGGCCAAGTCTTGCCATTCTATCGCCCCTTCACCTCTGACCTCTAGTCAGGCAGCCCCGGGCCTATTTCAGGCCTTTCTCAAGTTTTCCCACGTTGACTGCAATAGCTCTACCATCAATGGCCAAGCCAAACGAGGCTTTGTCAGGCACTGTGCTAAATACTGGGGGTACAGAAAGACCCAAAGAGCAGCCCCTGCCCTCAAGGAGCTCCCAGTCTAACTAGGACCAAGTCTGAGCAAAGCTCGGTTTGATACTGATTATGTTCATTTGATTGGACCTCTCCTTGCAGTGTATTTCTCAGGACCACACGATGATGGATCAACCATAGGAAGGTGAAGATCTCTGCAAGGCAAGCGCCCCTCCCATGAATGCCTTACTTTAAAAAAGAAAACTACATTCAGCTTCTTTCCTTTTCAGCGTCGCTCCCTTCGGTTTTAGTTTTTGGGAGTTCTTGGATAGAATGACCGGAAATATGTGTTTTTTTATTTCCATTTATCTCTCCTCGTTGGCACTTCTGATCTTCAGGAGCGTCATTTAAGGGGCTTTTAAAAAATCATTTTTTCCCACTCCCAGTCTAGTGGCCTGCTCTGTTTGGCTTCTGCTAGCAGCTGGGGCCATACCACATGCTGTGATGCTCCAGAGGTATACAAGAAATAATAAACATACTGTCCTCTTTCTATCAGGGGCCTTGGCTCTAAGGGATCCCTTGGCAGAA
The DNA here is from genome assembly GCF_902635505.1 of Sarcophilus harrisii. Taxonomy (NCBI): domain Eukaryota; kingdom Metazoa; phylum Chordata; class Mammalia; order Dasyuromorphia; family Dasyuridae; genus Sarcophilus; species Sarcophilus harrisii. The sequence goes on from NC_045427.1 coordinate 658,267,959, forward strand.
AGACTTTATTATTTATCTATTTAGTTATCTATCAACCTTTCTATTCGCTATCTTTCTGTCTCTGTCTGTCTTTCTCTCTCTCTCTCTCTCTCTCTCACACACACACACACACACACACACACACACACATACATACACATTAATAATTGGCTATTGGTTCTTTGAGGTGCTACCATGAACCCTTAGTGCCTTTCAAAGTAGCAACTGCAGAGATGGTAACACTTAAATGCAAAATACCGATCTGGGCTCTTTTGTTGAAAATCACACATCTCAGCTAGTAAGAAGCAATAAAGACAGAGCTGCTGCTCCTTATTAGCCTTGAGAGCCACCTGTGTAATTCCCAGTCCTATACCTCCTGAGAATCTCCGAGGTTCCTTTGTTCCTTTTATTAATGGCAATTCTTTCTTTTTTAATAAATAAGCCTGAAAAATACTGTTACTTTCAAATGAAGGCCCTTCTGTGGCTTTGCCAGCTAAGTCACCAGTGCCATTTTCACAAAGATCCCTCCCCAGGTCTGGGAGCTTCAAGGAAGTTTTCCAGTTTTCCCGCAGATCCCCCACAAGCTGGGCTGGGTCTCCGTGCCTCCATCATGTGGAGCAGGTGCTGGAGAATCTTGTTTATTTCAAAAGGAAAAAATATTGATTGCAAACTCTAATTATGTGATAATTATTTGGCTGCCTCTCTCAGGGAGCGGGAAATGGAAAGCTGAAGGGGTGAAATCAAGTCCTGGGAGGATCTTCTGCTCTTGCCTTTGAAGAAAGGGGATTCTCCTTTCCTTCTCCCACCCCCCTCCCCCACTCTGCTCTAATCCAGCTGTGCCCCCTGAAGCAGGTGTTCACCTCAATAGAGTCTGAATGAGTCAGGGGATTAGTAGGCAACCCATGTCACCAGGCAGGGAGACCTTGCTGAGGAAAGCTGCTCCAGAGACAGCCACATCCAGCCCCTATTTAGTTAGATCTTTATTTTACTAAGTGAAAAGGAGATTCTTTGCCTCAACTGCTTCTGACCCTTAATCAGTGAATGGGTGAGACCTCAGTCAAACTGAGACCGTAGCTTAAAAAGCCCAGGTCTCCCTCTGCATCCAGGGCCATCTCCGTCATCTTGACCTCTATCTGGCCACTGGACCCAGTTGTTTCTGGAGGGGACAGTGAGGCCGGTGACCTTACACAGCCTCCCTCACTCAACTCCAATTCGCTTTGTAATTCACAGTCCTGGCATCCCCTCCCAATAACCATCCCTGCCCAGCCCAACTTCCAGCTTGGAGGTGGGCCACCTGCCTGTAACAGAGTCACCTGCGGCCAATGAAGTGTGTTCTCTTCTTTGCTTCCCACTAGTTGAAGTCTGCAGACTATGGTGGGGCGATGCTGAAAATCCCAGGAATTCAGTTCAATCCCCCTTCCCCTTGCCCCAGATAAAGATCCAATCATGATCAAATCGAAGCACCTGGTCCTTTCTGCGCCAAATCCTCCATCGGGGCACCTCTCCCCTAGGGTACTTCATGTTTTCAAGATAAGATGAAGAAGGAATGAAGCCTTCTGCCATCTTTGGTGGATCCCAGCCGACTCTTCCCCAAGAGGTACAAGTCCCTGCAGATCCCTTGGGCCAGCAGCGGACATTTGAAACATGGCAAGTGCCATCTATTCTGGGTGCCCTTGGCAGAAAGGACATGTGGGGATGTCAGGAGGAACAAGGGGAATATATGAACACCATGGGCCATATGGTCACAGAGTCTGGGAGCAGCAAAAGGCCTCAGGGACCTCTCCAGCCAGCATATGGCTGACCAAGGTTTCATCTATGTTTATCCTCATAAAAATGGGAGTCCTTCCTTTACCGGAGTCCTTCCTTGGGCCTCCTTGACCTTCAGCCTGAGCTAGAGAAGCAAAGCCATTTTTGCCGAAGTCATCCTCCTGTTTCCTCAGTTCACCTGCTCTAGCAGAGCCTGGATGAGCCCTTGTCAGGGAGTTTGGGTGTGTCTGTGGAGACTCTTAACGGGCCTTGGAGATTTTTGGTTAATGTGTAATATTCTTACAAGATTCATTACAGGTTACTCTAGCGTATTCATCCGACAGTTTAACTAGAACAGGTACTGGCACAACTCTAGGTACGTCACCTCCCTGGTCTGTGCCTCAGTTTCCCCATATGTAAAATGAGGACAATGATACCACCACTGCACAGACTCAAAGGAGACAAAAACGTCCTTCATAAATCATAAATGTTTTATTTCTTTATCATTGTTATCATTATTTTTGTTCTTTAATAATCAAAGTATAGTCATCAGAATAGGAAAGGAAAATGTTGTAATCCTTCGGGCTTAGCTTCAAGTTCTTGCTTGTCAGGTGAGATGTCGGCTTTCCCTTCCAGTATGAGTTGGGCTCTTCAGCACAGCTGGATTCCCATCCTTTCAGTTCTTCCTGATTTTTTACCACCATCATTTAGAAAGTCAGTCATTGTTCCAAATTTCTTACTGCATTACATAATTCTCCCTGTTTAGTTAAAAGTATGTTCCCTGGTGACCCTGTGAGCACTTCAGATGTTTAATTAAGAGTGGAGCTGTATAATACGTGTAAGAATGAATAGCGTTTTCAAGGGCTGTCATTTGAATTTCTTTGGAATATATCTGTAGACTCCGGATGTACTAATTAGTAGATACAATCCATTAGGCACCTTTTGTCCCCCGAGAGTGAGCCCTCTGACCTCACCAACAATCGGTCTGCCTTACTCCCTGCTTGCCCGACTCAGCACATCTTATGCACAAAGGGAAAGATGGGCCCGGCTTCTTGGAAATGTGATCAACTTTCCAGGGTGAAAACAAAACCTAAATTATCTCTGTTGCTTTGTAGTCATGCTGAAGGAATAGCCCTGTTATGGCGATCCAGGAGGCCACAGCTCTTAGCCATGGGTGGAAGGGGGAAAAGAAGCAATTTTCAACCTGATATATAAAAAAACTCTTAAGATCGTATTCCCAAAGTGGAATGGATTGCCTCAGGAGGTGATGAGTTCATTTTCAGTTGTGCAGGGGAAAGTTGATGGCCATTTGTTGAATTACCTAGATGGTGATGGATCAGCTGTTTGATGCTAGATCACACACTCCTTCTTTGAGTTGTCATGACATCTGAGCATCTGTCATTCAACCATCACCAAACTTGTGCTTGAGCCAGAATCCCTTCTACATCTGCCCAAGAAATGATTTGTCCATTGATTGGGCGGGTCATCATATTTCTCTACTAGCTGCAGATTTCTGTTAATGGAAGGTGAGTGATTTGGGGGGAGCAGAGAGAAGAGAAGAAAAATCTCTGCAATCCAGTCAGTCTAGGAACCCCAGTATTGCAGTTGGTGGGGATTGTTTCTTCAAAGATCAGCTCTGTGTCCTTCTCAGATGCCCACTGCCCTTCTCACCATCCACATTTGCCCACTGGCCACACTTGAATCGTATACATCTGCTCTAGCAAGTGGCCAGGTATTCTTGGCAGGCAACACGTCCCCCCCCCCCCCACTCCCCTCCAGGAGGGGTCTGGCCAATGGTGAGCTGAATGCTGATGGGCACAGCTGTTAGCTCCTGCTTGCTGTTGCCATCTGGAGTTCATCCTTCCCTTCTCTCGAGGAATAGCTAAAGAATAGAAATTAGTTTGGGATAATGTTCCCTTCTGCTATGAGGAGAATCTTAGACTTCTATGATGGAAACACAGCAACCTACTCTGCCTTACCTAACTCTACTTTTGGCCTCCAGGAACCACACGCTCAGAGGGACACTATCAGTTAGGGGATATCTGCAGGGATGTGGCTGGAGTAGCAAACCTAGGTGCATGACAAATTCTAGAGGAAATTACAACATTTACTTTGGAGAAGAGAAGACTGAAAGCAAGGGGAATGGGACATGGTGGGGATTTTTAATATCCTGAAGCCTTGTTTTATGGCAGAAATGTCAGTAATTCCCTTAGCTTTCTAGGACAGAGTTAGAACATATAGAACTCTGTTCCTTGGTGACTCATTTTAAGCTTACATATGGATATATGTTCTTTTTTGCATACATATTTATACATTTATTTTGCTGCACAGGAAAAATCAAGTCAGACTGGAAGAAATGAGAAAGAAAATAAAATGCAAGCAAACAACAAGAAGAGTGAAAATGCTATGTGGTGAAGCACCCTTACTTCCCACAGTCTTTTCTCTGGGTGTAGAGGGCTCTATTCATCCCAAGATCATGGGAACTGGTCTGAATCATCTCATTCTTGAAGAGAGCCATGTCATATGGATGTATTTAGAAACAATTCAAGTTGTACAAAGTGGACAGGTGGTATAAATACCACCATGGAGATGGCCTGACTTGGACCAGCCACTAAAATCACTTGTAGCTCTCAAGTGCTAGAATATTCATTCTGAATTTGAATAGACAACAAATTCCAGAGAGTATTATCTTGTTAAGTCCTCCCCTGGCAGTGTCTACACTTACTATGTCATGGGAAAGACTACATTATTTCTCAGGTGATAATGCTGAGAAGGAAATATAATTAAAAATTAATGCTTTAGACATTTGTTTAGAAACCATCAAATGTGGGAATCAGAGATCTTTCATAAAATACACTGAATTATGTTTGGCCTATTTAGAGGATAATAACAATAGATGTTATTCATGTAGCAATTTAAGGTTTGCAAGGGGCTCTACATACTTGGTCCACAAATTTTTATTTTCCCTATTTAAAAATGAGCAAATAAAGATTAAGAATAGCTAGGCAAATTGTCCTAAGTTGAATAACTCAAAAAATAGAGAAAAAAGGATTTGAATACAGACCATTCACTCCAAGGGCAATGGTAACCTTGATTCTAGTTCTGTGGGTGATTTAGAAGGATGAGATTTTTTCAAAGCCTTTTGCCATTGTAGCAAAAGTTATAGCCAAACCACACTGAAATTACAAGTCCCCAGGAAATTACACAGACGATCCACTCATCTTTAGTGTAATTATCATTAAATTAAGCCACTCAATCCTTTGCTAGAACGGAGACCGTGCAGTCTCATTCATGTGTGTCTTCCTTCCAAGGAAGGAGATCACACTTCATTTCAAACAGGAAAAACTGTTAGACTTCCTCATCTTGAAGGAATTCCTTTTCTGTGAGGGTTTTGAGATGCTCTCTGCCAGAGTAACAAACACCTTTTTTTCAGTGTGTTTCTCCATGATTCATGCATTGTTTGATTTTAATAATTAAACATTTATCAAAGTGACCTCTGTTGTTACATCTTTCAAGGAAGCATGTAGGATTTTGACATATGAAGGAGAGCTTCCCTGTTGGAAGAAAACCTTTAAGAAGGTATTTTGCCCTGCTAAATGGAATATTTTATCAGTTTTTAATAAGGGGACATGCAACCAGCACAGTGGAGTCTGACATCTTGTACACAATTCATTCAAAGTAGGATTGCAAAGCTGAAGAATTGTAGACAGAATCATTCATGAAAGCTTCCATATTCATTTTCTTTCTTTGCCTTCATCTTCTTCTCTGTGTGTGTTTATGTGTATATTATGTAGATTATTCCCATCATATTTTTGTAGAGATGGAAAAGTATGTATATGAGTCATTAACTATTTATTGATGGGGTCTCAGTTGTCCCATTTTAATTTTAGCAAGAAGAATGGTCCATTTGCCCCCTTCCCCATTCTTTGATACCTTCCTCTTTTTGTATGCCTTTGAAAGCAACCCCTTAACATCTTTCACATTTTGTCACCTCCTACACAGACCCATTTTAGTGTACACTTATTTGAGACCAGCTGCTTTTTTCTAATTTTTTTTGCCCTTCAGCAGAATTTCCATTTTTCCTGTACACCACATTCATATATCTAAGACATTAAGGTAATAGGAAAATGTGAGAGTTCTTCAGTATGGAACCAACTGAATTTTTAAATGGTTCTCTGTTTTTCTTAGAATGGCATATTTCACAGCAATTCCAATCAATTGGATATTGATCTTACAATATGATTACTATGCAGCCTTCTTTCAGCTTATCCACACATAGGTTAGATTTGGGCTGCAGCCAACACATTTTCTGAAACAGATGAAAAATTTTATCCCCTTTGCCATCCATAAGATGCCTGTAGAAACTAGCTCGGTAGTCGAATGTCTGAGTGGTGTTATGATCTCTTTGTGTTATTAAGGTATATATCTGATCCTGGGATTCTCAGCCTTTTTGGCTGTGGACCCCTTGGATAATCTTTGCTAATGATTTTGGATGTTCCCCTTCTCACATTCTTGGAAATGAATCAAGTAACACATAGATTAAGAATGGAAGCAATTACATTGAGATATAGTTATCAGAATATATTAAGAACCTGAAGCTCGTGAACTTGAGAGTAGGAAACCCTGAAATAGAGACAACATATTCCTTATGAATAACTGGATCTGTTTCCAAAGCTCCCAGAATTTCAATATAACAAGCATTTATTAAGTAGAGATTTTGAGAATTGGGATATGAATTTGAGAGGTGACAAATAACAGATCAATTACTGTTTGTCCTTCGTTTTTGAAGAGTAACATGACATTAGGGAGGTGATACCATGATATGCAAGTGAATTGGATTTGAAAGAGGGAGAGCTGTGTAAGGTCACCAGACTCACTTTCTCCTTCAGAGACATCTGGCTTCAGTGGCCATATATAGATCAGGATGACCGAAGATGATCCTAGATGAATTGGGAGACCTTGGCCCTTGTAATCTAAGGTCTTCAACAGTTCTCATTTTGACTAAGGCTGAACATGTGATTAAGGCTAGCTAGCAGTTGAGGTAAAGTATCTCCTTTTTCATCTAGTCCAAAATCAATCTAAATTAGTAAATAAATGAATGAATGAATGTGGGAGGGGAAGATCCTTAGTGCTTCTGACCAAAGTAGAAATGACTGCTATTCTTGTTCAATCTGAGTCAATCCTAATAAACTTCCTTTTATTTACCTATTTATCTATCCATCCAGCTAACCTACCCCCTCACTATGATCTACCCAAGGGAGATCATAACCTGTTCTAGAATTTTTGGGAGTTCTCTGAGAAGGTGAGGGATGTGGTAGGATCAATTAGCCACACACACCCAGAGGAAAGACTTGAACTGAGGTTTCTTTCTGACTTTTAGCTGAGTGATCTTTCCACTGGCAACATTTTTTCTTTATATATCAAATTCTCTACACTATGATATGGTCACAATTTTGATTGCTTATTAATATACACTATCCTTATAGTGTTCATAGGAACATAGGATGCAAAGCCAGAACCATAAGGTGTCTCAGGGACCATCTAGTTCAACCAATTCATTTCAGAGAGGTGATGACTTGGCCAAGGTCATATAGGTAAGGACCAAACAGAACAAGTCTGACCCTTTTTTCATTTCATATTCCTTTATATATTTGGACAGAACCATGATACTTTCTTTGTCTTTTCTTTATCAGGTTCCCTTTCTGTTCCTTTGCTTAACCCTTCTCTGGGGTAGATTTGAAGGCCTTTACCAATTCTTTTTGACATTATACATTTTTATCAGTTTCTTTCTTATCTGTGATGTTCTGAAATGAAGATAGTATTCACTTCAACAGGGCAGAGTATAGGAGGGCTCCTGATCACTATATCTCTCATGGTCAGCTGGTAAGGAGAGATCATCCATCAAGGGATGGGCTTAGCCTTAGATCTTTATTGTTCATGGCATTGGCCCAACTGGTAGAAGAAGGCAACTCTTGAGGATGAATATATGGGTCTTCCAGCTAATGAGATTTACAAATCCACCACTAATGAATGAATCTTGCATCTCAATAAAGACAGGATCATTTCTGAATTTATGAAGTATTTTGGGATCAGAACTTTTCTGAGGTTTCTTCCAGAGGAAATCGATATGCAAATACATTCATCTTCTGCTGTAACTTTCATCCACTCCGATGCTAAAACAGGTGATTTTGGCAATGACTACATAGATTTGCTATTGCTTTGGTGTCTTATCTCCTCCAAAGGGTACTTTCCACATCAATATGTTAATTCCATGATTTCCTGAAAAAAAAACATACAACCTCATTAGCTTGATTGGAAGTTCAGAATGACTTATTAGACAAGTCCCCAAAGAGATTATCTGCGAATATGAAAACCAAACTTGTAAGTAGAAATTCCCAGTAGGAGAAAAAAAAGTTCTTCCCATCTTGGAATAAAGTGTTCCTGCTTTTCCTCTAGAAAGGCAAAACTCAGGACCTGGAGAAAAAATTCCCTCACATATGACTTGTTCTTCACTTGAGATCTACTTCCTAATGAAAGGGCAACACAGTGTAGCAAACAGAACCATCAATTTCAAGAGAAATGATTTCAAAAATGGCTTTTCAATCAATTAATTGTGTGACATTGGGCAAGTCAATTCTCTCTTGACTGTGGGATCTCCTTGTGCATAAAATGAAGGGGATGAATAAGATGATGAAAGAGCTCTTCCACATTGAATATTCTAGGACTTTATTATTCCATGCAAAGATATCCATCCTGAAACCCTAAAAGCTTACAAAAGTCTTCCTTATGACCAATTTCAGGTCCTCACTTGGTGTCTAACTTCAGAATAAAACATTGTTATTGTCACACACACAAAGTCAATTGCCTGGTCCTTTGGCTTGTTTACTTTTAAAACATGTTCTCCCACAAAGGCCAAATTTAAAAAAAAATAAAAACATATGCTTTTCTGGTTTTCATGGCCAATAGTTTCAAACCATTTATTATTTGGGTGAAAATACATTTATTCCACCTTGGAATTGGAGAATTTCTTAGAGACTGGTTGTGAAACATTGAAGGAGCAGGCCTTTAGTCATGGTGGATCAGGACAGACGCCAGTCAGGGAGGAAGGTAGCATTCTTAAGAATTAGAGAAACCCAGGTGTGAAAGATGGAGGCTCCCTCTCACTGTAGGTCTTAAAATAGAGAGTGGCTTACCACTTATTTACTAGGGCTAAAACTAGATGGCTTCTGGGTTTTCTTTCAGTGCTGAAATTCTTTGATTCTGTTGTTAAACATGTCTCAGAGCTAGTCTAATATTTCATGAACTATGTTAAAATCTGAGGCTATACCCAAAATATATATTTTTTGTTTGTAGCTATACAGATTATGCTCTGGAAAATTTCTAGGTTAGTCCACTTATACATAACTATAGATATACATAAATGGTCCTCCAGATCCCATATGATTATTCAAGAATATAATGCATTTGTCATATACAATATAGCCTCTACTCCCCCTCCCCTATAGGAAATGAAGGAACATAATTAAATACCAACTATATATATCAGACAATTTTTCTAAATATTGAGGCAAAATATTGAATACAAAAAGAGTGAGACAGTCCCTGATCTTAAGGAGTTAATATTTGTATGGGGCAGGGGAATAACACACATAATGGAATGGTAATCAGGGAAAATTAGGTCAGAGAAGTAGAGAGTATTGGGTTGATTCAAAGGGCAGTCAGTTGACAAGCCTTGTCATGAGGAAATAATACTATTATTTTAAATACCGCCTGGAATAAGAGATAGAAAACTGAAAGAGAGGTGTATATTTGTACCAATCAAGATGAAAGTCTGGGTAGAAAGAAGGATGGCTTGATAAAATTTAAAAAAAAATGGTGGAATGGGAGAGGGTGGTGAAAGATAATGATCAAATTAAGTTTTATTCACTCAGTCCTCAATCCAAACAGCTAAGCACCAGGGCAGGAGTTCAAAACTTAAGTGGATTTTAGAGCAATGCTTCTTAAAATGTGGGATAAACACATGAGTTCCCCATATGGGATACTGTAACAGAATATGGTATTCATGAAATCAAAATTTATTATCAGTAAATGTTAGATTTGTATTTTATGTACCTATATTCCTGGTCATATTGAAATTTCTCAGGCAGTAAGGGGTTGCAAATAGAAGTTTAAGAAGCCCTATTCTGGGGGGAATTGCCCCATGCAAAGAGAAGTGGAGTAGCAAGGATGGGGAAGATGGTGGCAAGATTGTTCAGGTTAATGGCTACACAACTGGATTTGAAGTAAAGATCTGGAACTGCTTAATATACAGGAATTATTATCCAATGTGAGACATAGAAGATGCAAAGTATTGATAGTAGCTCATAAGTAAAGAATAAAACACATTTTGAAAAGTTAAAAATAACCAGTAGACAATACTAGTCTCTTCCTGTGTTTGGTCTTTTCCCCAAGATCCTAAATTCCTCCATTTTGACTTTTGGACTCCTCCCAAGGGCACTAAATTTGAGGGAGTCAGTGGGTCAGCCCCCAGCATTCCATTAAATTGTATTTGCTTTCCCATATTATTTCTAGGCAGGCTCATAGTCTCACCCTATGATTTTTATTCCCTTGAGAAGGGAACTACCTCTTCAACTATGAGCCAGGGAAGACACTTTTCATATAGATCTACCAAATTATATAATAATGTGATGAGACTTCTGGATAGACTGAATCTGAATATCATGATCCCGGGAGCTGCTTATATCATTCTCTTCCTCCCTCAAGAGCCATGGTGATTAATCAATTCCCCTTCTCTTGATAGAGGAGCTAGTACTTAGACTTAGAGAAAGTAGCCCTCATGAACTTTCAGAAATTTCCTTAGAAACCCGGGGTTTAGGAATTTACATTCTCCAGAGTTCTTTAGGAACAGAGGCTAATGTTTGCTCCTGCTCTGGTCTTTTTTTTAGCAAATTCTTGACAAACCATCAGTTCTTTAGCTGTTATGATATCATGGGTTGAGAGTCTATTTTCAAGTTTTTGTTCTTTGACCTATGTCCAGAAAAGGGAGGGAATGGAAGAAGCAAAAGCAAAAGGAGGCCAGCAACTTGTGTTCCATAAATCTCATGGCAGCCCCATAGGGGAGAATTTGTAACTCACCAATGTTCTTGACAAAAGGATTCCTTAAATCATTGTTCTAATAAAAGAAAATTCCATAGTGGACCCAAGCTAATGGTCACATTGTCCTTTACCTCCTTTCCCCCCATCTCTCTATCAGTTCAACATCCCTGATACTTTTTATGTGGCATCTAATTTCTGAAGTAAATACAGCTTCTAAGCTCTAGGAGTGGAATGTTCTTCTTACCTGTGAGATACTGCATGGGAAGTGCTCGACAAACCTTGGACCACTGTCTAAATGCCAGTCCTTATTGTTGCCATCATTCACTGAGCTATGCCTTTTCCCTTTCCCTGGCTTGGCACCCAGTTCCTCCACATTGGAGGGTAAGGGGGAGGGGCACTAAATGAGAGTGCCAAAGGAGAAGAGATTTACACTGGATTCTTAATGGCTTTAAGGGAATGAATTAATTTCGTGTGGAACACAGCATTTTGACATGCTGGTACATATTGCCTGTCTGCATTTCTCATCTAAAAGGAGTACTTGAAAGGGCAGTCACTCTGAATAAATTTTACAGGTATTACTCATCCCATAAATAATGCAGGGATTCTAAACTTCCACCAGCCTCACTTGCCTTTATTCTATTCCCTCCAGAACACAAAGGAAATCCATTGGTGGAGCTCCATTTAGAAAAAGGCAGAACCGGCGGGGGCGTCTGGGCCATGCTTTGAGAATGCTAACTCCTCATGCTCTGCTGTTCTTGCAGGGAAACCCAAGAGATTTCCTCAGAACTGCAAAGCTGTCGCTAGTGGAAACCACCCGAAAGGGCTGGGGAAAGTGATGTGCCATTCTCTGCAAATACAGCTCACAGTTAAACTAAATCCTTGATTAAGAAATGACAGCTTGAGTTTACAAGCTATTAACTACTAGATGCTCAATTCCCGGTTATTAAGCACTTGTTTAATTAGTTTGTCATACATGACATAACGGGGTTAGGGCGAGCCTTCCAAAGTGGGGATGGCAGTGTTTTAATGAATAACCATTCAGGATCAGGCAGAGTCTGAGTTCTGCACTTGGTTCCCAGGGGCTCCCACAAGGCTTCAATGCTGGGGCCTCCACAAACCTCAGGTGGGCTTCTTTTGTCACGGCTGGCTATTTGCTGGGTAGAAAAGTCGAAGTGATTGGACAGAATTGTTTCAAGTAAACTGAACTGAAAGGTTAGTTAAGCCCTAAATAGTTCAGTCTTTTTTAAAGGGTCAAACCAAGGTTGAGAATAAAAGGAAACTTTTCTATAAAAGGGGTCAGGATTTAGGGGATTATTGGATCTATTCCCTTGCCTGGTAGCCTGGGGGATTCCTGAAGCAGCTGGGTGAGATGGTCAATCCTTTTCCTAATGCCCTACAGTGGAGGGTTTTCTCATTCAGTCTTTCATCCTTCACTTTAATCAAAGCTTTTCTTGCTTGACTACATGTAATTCTTCTTACCTCCTCTTGGAGTCAGTCTCTCATAGTCTGGAAGTTAAAAAATTTTTTGATCCTTTAGCTTCTCTGTAGAAAAGCTTTCAATTCCAAATAAACTGACCCATTCCCTCCATCATGAAACCTGATTTTTCTCTTTAGAGATTATGATGATAATGGCTGTGACATGTGGTACTTCAAAGAAATGCTGGCTTTGGAGTGAGGGATGGAGCCAAGATGGCACAGTAGAGTCAGGTAGAGTCAGGAAGCTGCTCCAGCTCTCCCAGTTTCCCTAGAAAACTACATGAAACTGAGCCTCCAAACAGAGTCTGAAAGAATGAACCCACTCTCCACCTCAAGACAGATTGGAAAATCTTCAAGAAAGGCCAGTCTCTCATGGGTGAAAAGGATGCTCAGCACAATTCAGCAAGACTCTGGGAAAGCCAGTAAGAGGATCTTCATAATAGCAAATCAGCAACTGAGACCCTTAGTTGTTCAATCGAAGTCCTGCCTCAATCGAAGAGCAGACAAGTGGGGCAGCTTCTAGTATCACCTCAGAAGGCAAATTCTGGGAAATGAGACTTTTCCTGGAAAGAGTAGGCAAAACTGTCCCCTATAAAAAACAAGGGCCCCTGTGCTCAAAACCAAGGCTCTGAGATGCACAGGAAGCTTGGGAGGGTGCTCCCTTAACCCTAAGAGCAGAGCTCAAGCATAAAAGTAGAAAAGGAGTAATATAAAAATAAGAGGAAATAAATAAGCAAGAAACAGAAAAGGACCTTAACCATAGAAAGCTACTATAGGGACAGGGCAGATCAAAGCACAGACTCAGAGGAGGACAGAATGTCCACAGAGGAAATCTTAAAGAGTGATATGAATTGGTCTCAAGCCCAAAGAGGCTTTGTGGAAGTGCTCATAAAAGACTCTAAGAGATAAATAAGAGAGATAGAAAAAAAAAAATGAGAGGAATTCAAGAGAGAGTCAACAGCCTAGAAAAAGAATTCCTTAAAAAATACAATTGGCCAAATGCAAATTAAATGCACTGAAGAAAACTACCATGAAAAGTAGAATTAATCAAATGGAAAAAGAGATACAAGAACTATCTGAAGAAAGTCATACATTATAAACTAGAACAGGGCAAATAGGAATTAATGACTCTATGAGACATCAAGGATCAGTCAAACAAACTAAAAAGAATGAACAGTAATGGAAGAAAATATGAAATGCTTATTTGGAAAAACAACGGACACGGAAAATAGGTCCAGGAGAGACAGTTTAAATATTATTGGTCTATCTAAAGGCCGTGATCAAAAAAAGAGCCTGGATAGGATGCTTCAAGAGATCATCAAGGGAAACTGCCTTAATATTCTAGAAACAGAGGGGAAAATGGCCATCAATGACCTTGAGAAAGAGATCTCACAAGGAAAACTCCAAGGACCATTGTTGCAAAATTCCAGAACTATAACCTCAAAGAAAAAATACTGCAAGCTATCAAAGAAAAGAGTTCAAGTATCAAGGAACAACAATCAGGATTACCCACAATCTGGCAGCTTCTACAATATAAAGGATTGTATAGCCTGGAATACTATATTCTGGAAGTCAAAAAACCTGCGGTTACAGTTATGAATTAACTATCCAGCGAGACTGAGCATTACCTTTCAGGGTATGAGATGGATTTTCAATGAAGCAAGATAATTTCAGTCATTTCTATTGGAAAAAAAAAACAGAACTAAGCAGAAAATTTTAATGTTTAAACACAAGACTCAAGAGAAACAGAGAAAGTTAAACAGGGAAAACTATTTTTAAAGGTTGAATTGTTAACGTCCCTGGATGGGAAAATTAGATCTGTAACTCTTCAGAACAGTATCTGTTATTGGGGCAGTCAGAAGGGCCATATATAGATGGAGGGTGTGGTTATGAATGAACTCTGATGTGATTATATCAAAGAAAAAAACATTAAGGGCTGGGAAAAAAAAGATTCTACTGAGATAGGAGGAAAGGGAAGGCATAATGACAAATTAGACCACATGAAGAGACCAAAAAACGTTTTGCAATAGAGGGAAATAAGGGGAGGTGAGCATTGTCTGAAGTTTGATCTCATCAGTTTTGGCTCAATGAACTTTGTTTTGGGTATAGAAATTTATCTTACCCTATAAAAAAGCAAGAGGAGAAAGAAGAAAGAAAAGGGAGGGGCTAAGTAGAAGGGAGAGCAGAAACACTAGAAAAAAGGGGTAAGAGTAGGGGAAGGGGGAAGGAAAATAGGACAGATAGTAAGTGGGGTGGATTAAAAAACAAATACTACTAAGGAGGGACAAGATGGAAAGAGAAAACAAAAGAATATAGAGAAAATTAAATGGAGGGAAATATAGAGCTGGTAATCATAACTATGAAAGTAAATTGGATTAACTCTCTCATAAAGCAGAAGTGAATAGCAGGGATTAAAAACATAATCATACAATAACTTGTTTACAAGAAACACATGTAACACAGAAATACTTGGAGAGTAAAAGTAAAAGTCTGAAACAGAAATTTATTCATTTATTTATTTATTTTTAGTACACATTGTTTTATGAATTATGTTGGGAGAGAAAAATCAGAGCAAACGGGAAAAACCATGGAAGAGATAAAAAAACCCCAACTGAAAAAAAGAAGTGAGCATAGCATGTGTTGATTTACATTCAGTCTCCTTAGTTCTTTCTCTGATTGCAGTTGACAAAGTCTATTGTGATTCCTTTGGATCACTGAACTACTGAAAAGAACCAAGTCTTTCATAGTTGATCATCACACATTCTTGCTGTTATTGTGTACAATACATTCCTAGTTCTACTTGTTTCTCTCAGCATCAGTTCATGTAAATCTTTCCAGGTCTTTCTATAATCAGCTTGTTCATTATTTTTTTTTTTAAAACAATAATATTCCATTACCTTTACATATCACAACTTGTTCAGCCATTTCCCAATTGATGGGCACCTACTCATTTTTCATTTCTTTGCCACCACAAAAAGAGCTGCTACAAACATTTTTGCACATGTGGTTCCTTTCCTCTTCTTTATGATTTCCTTGGGATACAGATCCAGTAATGACACAGCTGAGTTAAAGAGTATATACAATTTATAGCCTAGTTTTAGGGCTTAGTTCTAGGTTTGAAGCAGAATTTATTACACTTCAGCTGAAGCAAAAAAAAAAAAAAATCAAGGTAGCCATTCTGATCTTTGACAAAGCAAAAATGAAACAAGATCTAATTAAAAGAGAGAAGGAAGGAAAGTATATCTTGATAAAGAATTCCATAAATAATGAAGTAGTACTGATACTAAATGTATATATACCAAGTGACAGAGCACCCAAATTAATGGAGAAGATATTAAATCAGTTGCAGGAAGAAATAGACATCAAAACTGTCATAGTGGGGATCTTTAACCTTCCCCTACCATAATCAAACAAATCTAATCAGAAAATAAACAAGAAAGAAACTAGGGAGGTTAGTAGAATCCCAGAAAACTGAGATATGATAGACCTCTGGAGAAAAATTAATAGGAACAGAAAGGAATGAACTTTTTTTTCTAGATAGTACATGGCATCTGTGCAAAAATTGACCATATATCAAGTCATAAAAACCTCATAATCAAATGTAAAAAGGCAGAAATAGTAAATTCTTCCTTTTCAGACCATGATGCAATAAAAATTATAATCAATAGAAGGCCAGAGAAAGATAGACTAAAAAACAACTTGAAATTAAATAATGTAATTCGAAAAACTGAGTGGATCAAACAACAAATCACAGAAAGAATCCATAATTTCATCCAAGAGAATGACAATAATGAGACAATATTCCAAAACCTTTGGAATGCAGACAAAGCAGTTCCTAGGGGAAATGTTGTATCTCTAAACAGTTACATGAATACAACAGAGAAAGAGGAGAGCAATGAATTGGGCATGCAACTAAAAATGCCAGAAAAAGAACAAATTAAATCCCACCAATTAAATAGGAAATTAAAAATTTTGAAACTTAAAGGAGAGATTAATAAAATTGAAACAAAGAAAATTATTGAATTAATAAATAAAATTGAGATTTGGTTTTATGAAAAAAACAAATAAATAAACCTTAGATTTAAAAAAAAAACAATTAATTTGATTAGCAAAAGCAAAGGGAAAAAATCAAATTACTAGTAACAGAAATAAAAAGGATGAACTTACCACCAATGACAATGAAATTAAAGAAATAATTAGAAGCTATTTTGCCCAACTGTATGGCAGCAAATCTGACAATCTAACTGAAATGGGTAAATATCTACAAAAGTATAAATTGCTTGATTAACAGAAGTGAAAAAGAAATTGAACAGTCCACTAATTAATTACCTAAAAAACAATCTCCAGTGTCAGATGGATTTACAAGTGAATTCTACTAAATATTTAAAAAAATTAATTCCAGTACTATATAAACTATTTGGGAAAATGGGTGGAAAAGACATCCTGCAAAATTCCTTCTGTGACACAAATATGGTACTGATATCTAAACCAAAAAGAGCCAAAACAGAGAAAGAAAATTACAGACCAGTCTGTCTATATTGATGCAAAAAGTTTAAATAAAGTATTAGCAGAGATTACAACAACTTATCATTATGATAATATACTATGACTAAATGGGATTTATACCAGAAATGCGGGGCTGGTTCAATATCAGAAAAAGAAAAAACTATTGCCATAATCAACCATATCAATAATAAAACCAACAGCAATCATATGATAGGTACAGAAAAAGCTTTTAACAAAATACAGCACCATTCATATTAAAAATACTAGGGAGTGCAGAGGTAGGGAACATTCCTTAAAATAATAAGCAGCATCTATCTAAAACCAATAGTAAGCATCATCCATAATGGAGAGAAGCTTGATGCATTTCCAATAAGATAAGGGGTGAAACAAAAATGCCAATTATCCCACTGTCATTCAATATTGTAGTAGAAATGTTGGCTTTAGCATTAAGAAAAGAAAAAGAAATGAAAAGAATTAGAATAGACATCAGGAAATAAAACTATCACTCTTTGCAGATGATTTAGTGGTATACTTAGAGATCCTAGAAAATCATCCAAAAATCTACTTGAAACAATTAACAGCTTTATCAAAATTGCATTAAATGAAATTAAAACTATCTGCAATCATATGAAAAATGCTCTAAATCACTCTTGATTGGAGAAATGCAAATTAAAGCAATTCTGAGGTAAAACCTCATACCTCTAAAATTGGTTACGATGACAGGAAAAGATAATGATAAATGTAGAAGATGTAGGATCTCTGAAATACCAATTCATTGTTGGTGGAGTTGTGAAATGGTCCAGCTGCTTTGGAGAGCAATTTGTAACTATGCCCAAAAGACTATCAAACTGTGCATATTCTTTGTCCCAATAGTGCCAGTACTGGATTCATATTTCAAGGAAATTATAAAGAAGAGAAAAGGAACTACATGTGCAAAAATATTTGCAGTAGCTCTTTTTATAGTAGCAAAGAATTGGAAAATGAGTAGATCTCATCAACTGGGGAATGGCTGAATAAGTTGTGACATATGAAGGTAATGGAATATTAGTGTTCTATAATACATGATGAATAAGGTGATTTTTAAAAGTTTGTGATAGAAAAGAAAGAGCAGAAAGGAAGGAAGGAAGGAAAGCAGGAAAGAAAGAAAGAAGGAAGGAAGGCAGGCAGGAAGGAAAGAAGGAAGGGAGGAAGGGAAGGAGGAGGGAGGGAGGGAGGAAGGAAGGAAAGAAGGGAAGGAGAAAGGAGAAAGGGAGGGAGGAAAGGAGGGAGAGAGAAAGGAAGAAAGGGAGGGAGGAAGAGAGGAAGGAAGAAATGGAGGGAAGAAGAGAGGAAGGAAGGAAGGGAGGGAAGAAGGAAGGAAGGAAGGAAGGGAGGAAGAAAGGGAGGGAGGGAAGGAGGAAGAAAGGAAGGAAAAAAGGAAGATTTCCAAAATTATAATTAGTTTTTATGTTATATTTTCATTGAACCAATTCTGATGAGAATAAAGGTCACTCACTCTCCCTCACTCCCCTTTTTTCATTCCCAAGAAAAAATATTTTTATCTCTCTTATGACAGATTATTTACACCATTCCACTCTCTCACCCCTTAATTCTATTTTTTAGATATTATCTCATCTCATTCAACTCACACCTGTGCTCTTTGTACACATATACTCCTTCTAACTTACATAATAATGATAAAATTCTTATGAGTTACAAGTACCATCTTTCCATGTAGTAATATAGATGAATCTTGTTAAGTTCCTTCTGATTTCCCTTTCCTGATTATCGTCTTATGCTCCTTCTGAATACTGTCTTTGAAAAACAAAATTTCTATTCATCTCTAGTCTTTTCATCATGAATGCTTGCAAGTCCTCTATTTAATTGAATAGCCCCCATTTCCCCTGAAGAATTATACTCAATTTTGTTAGTCTGTATATTTTTGGTTGTACTCCTAGTTCTGTAGTTCTCGGAACCTCATATTCTAAGCCCTGTGATCCTTTAATGAAAAAGCTGTTAAATCTTATGTTATCCTGCCTGCATGGCTGGACTATACCTGAACTGTTTCTTTTTGGATGTTTGCAATATCTTCTCCTCTACCTGGGTGCTCCAGAATTTGGCTATAATATTCCTGGGATTTTACATCTTGGGATCTGTTTTAGGAGGTGATTGCTAGAATCTTTTAATTTCTCTTTTACCATGTAGTTTAGAATATCAGGGCAGTTTTCCTTGATTAGTTCTTGAAATATGATGCCCAGGCTCTTTTTTTAAATCATTGTTTTCAGATAGATCAATATCTTTTAAATCATCTCTTCTAGATCTGTCTTCCTGGTCAGTTGTTTTTCCAATGAGATATATCAAGTTTTTTCCCCGTTTCCCCAAGATTTTGGTTTTGTTTTATTGTATCTTGATTGTTCATAAAGTCATTAGCTTCCATTTGTTCAATTTTAATTTTTAAGGAATTATTTTCCTTAATGGACCCTTGTTCCTCCTTTCCCATTTGGCCAATTTTGCTTTTTAAATTATTTTTCTCTTCATGACCTTATCATCACCAACACTGATTTACATTTTCTTAATGCAATAAAAAATTTGTGGATTGCACCCTCATTGCAAACATTGGATTTAATAGACTATGTGATTGTAAGAAGAGACAGATAGGATGTGAGAGTGAACAAGGCAATGTGGTACAGAATGCTGGGCTGATCATAGACTGATCTTCCAGCTGAATATTCACATTCAACTAAACTGGCAGCCTCAAAGAAAAAAGACTTAGAGATCTCTGAGAAGGAGAAGTTCATTGCCTACTTGAGGCAACACATAATTGGCAACAATGCAGCAGAAAAGGAGTGGCCAGCTTTCAGTGATTTTGTGTACAGCATTGCATTTGCTCATCTGGATCAGAACACTTGTAAACATCAAGACCAGTTTGATGGAAATGATGGGGAAATTCAGAAGCTGCTAGATGAAAAATGAGAACTTCAGAGTGGGCCAGCAGGATATTTCATCTCTAAGAATGTAGCATTCAGTTCCATCAAAAGTACAATTGAAACCTAGAAAGATGAAGGATTCTTGGCTCAGTAAAAAAGACAGATGAAATCCAGTTTTAAGCTGAAAGCAATAATCCAAAGCACTTTTATGATGCATTGAAGAGTATTTATGGGCCAAAGACCTACCATGTATTGCAATTACTCAGTGTTGATTGTGCCTCACTGATTAGTGATAAGGACAGAGAGATGGGCTGAACTCTTCCATAGTGTTCTCAGCAGACCATCATCAATCAATAATGAAACTATTGGCTGTTTACTTCATATTGAAATCAGTTACTTCCTAGCTGACATTCAAATGAAGAAAAGATTTTGAATGCTAGTAAGTTACTTTCATGTGGCAAAGCACTGGGTCCTGATTCTCTTTCAGGTGAGATATACATGGTGGAAGGGTTCCATTGCTCATATGAAAGCTGACTGAAATTTTCCAGTTTATATGGCAAAAGAAAGCAAACTCCCAGGAGATGAAAGATGCCTTTATTGTCCATCTTTATAAAGATGGAAAATCCTGTGTCCTGTGACAATCAAAGAATGCAGACCTCTCTTACTCATTGCTGGCAAGATTCTTGCCAGGGTCTTCCTTAATAGGTAAACCCTATACCTAGGAAAGAGTCCTCTACTTGAAAACCATTGTGGTTTCAGAAGGGGCTAATGAACAACCAATATGGTGTTTACTGCCCAACAATTCCAGGAAAAATGCCAAAGCAGAACAGAGGTCTGTATACAACATTTGTAGCTTTGAACAAGGTCTTTAATACTGTCAGTTGTGAGGGCTTATGGAAAATTGTGTCAATGTTCAGGCACCCAGAGAAGTTCATCAGTATAGTATGCCAGTTTCATGATGCCGTGCTTTCTTGGGTTCTGGACAATGGGCAATGCTCTTGAGCTTTCCCAGCCACCGATGGAGTGAAAGAAGGCTGTGGGCTTGCTTCTATTCGACAAATGGCTATTTGTCGAATGCCTTAAATGAGGACAAACATGGACTCAAAGTTGGGTCATTTTCTTATGGTAAATTCTTCAACTTGAAAAAGCTATGTGCCATAACTAAAATGGAAGGAGGTGCATAAAGTTTTTGTTTGCAGATGAATCTGCACTCAATGCAGCCTCTGAAGGTAAGATGCAACAAAGAGGCAACAAAGCAAATCTCCATTGCTTTTGCTAATTTTGGCCTAACAATTAACACCAAGAAAACCCAAGTCCTCCACCAGCCAGCATCACACCATCCATACATGGAACCATCAGTTAGAGCTAATGGTGATGTTTTGAATGCTGTGGATAAGTTCTCTTACCTTGGCAGTCTACTTTCCAGGGATGTCCACATTGATAATAAAATTGACACACACCTTTCCAGAACTAGCTCAGTTTTTGGGAGGCTCTGAAGTAAAGTATGCAAGAGGAAAGATCTCTGAAGATCTATGGACCTGTTGTGCTGACCTCATTGTTATATGTGTGAAACCTGGACAATGTGCCAATGCCATGACAGGAAACTGAATCCTTTCCATTTGAATTGTCTCAGGAAGTTTCTGAAGATCACCTGACAGGAAAAGGTACAGAACTAAACTGCCAAGCATCCCAGCTCTACTGCAGAAAGCACCTCTCCCTTAGGCTGGCCACATTGTTTGAATGCCAAATGCATATTTGCCAAGAAAATTATTTTATAAAAAATTTACTTACAAGCGCTCACAAGGTGATCTGAAAAAGTGATACAGGAACACTCTTGAGGTATTTCTTAACAATGTTAGAATTGATTATTTGATATAGTAGACAGTGGCCCAGCATGGCGTGCCCTCATCAGAGAAGGTGCTGTGTTCTCTAAGCAAAGAAGGATCGAATTAGCCCATAGGAAACATAAGATGTGCAAAATTGGAGAAGCCACCCCAAATGTTTTTTATTCTATTCATGTATGATCTGTGGCAGAGCATTCCAAGCTCATATGGGTCTGATCAGCCACTGGATACCCTCTAACTTGACTCTAACATAATGATGTCATTTTGGTCCTCTTCAGGAATGAAGTACAACAATCACCATTTCCTCATTAACTTTTTAAATTTCCTTTTGCTCACTCTCTTCTAGAATTTTTCTCTCCCTTGATTTTCAAAATCCTTTTGAGCTCAAATTCTTATTTTTCTTGTGGGATTTGGATGTAGAAGCTTTGACTTTGTTATCTTCTACGCATTTTGATTTTTCTTGTCACCATAATAGCTTTCATAGTGAGAATCTCTTTTTGTTATTTGCTCCTTTTCCCAGCCTGTTACTCATCTTTTAATTCTTTATTATAGTAGGGCTGTTTCCAGGGTGGAGAGTGCTCTGTCTCATGATTCAGGGCTTTTCAGAGATCCTTGTAGGGACCTGTACTGCTACCCAGAGCTAAGTATGGGTAAAGCAACAGAGCACTGTCACAGTACCAGCAAAGAGGTCCCTACAATCTCCCCTATTCTGCACCCCTGTCCCCACCCATGTGCTGAGATCTCTGGATCCCTGTTGCTGTTGTGGTTGCTATTGCTGCTGTTTGCTGCTACCCCCACTGTTTATTTAGCAGCTCTCAAAACTGATGCTGGGTTGGGGCTCGTGCCCTAGTACATTAAATCTTGCCTGCTGAGTTATCGTTGGCTTCTGTAGATTGAGAGGTCTTAAGGTCAGTGCCACTGCCACTGATTCCTGGTTTCATGGGCCCTAGGCTATGCTGGCAGCCTGCTCCATGAGTGTGCTCCAGACCCATCCCAATGTAACAAACCCCTCCTGTCGACCTTTCAAACTGCCTTCAAGAGGAAAATTTTTGTCCCTTTATTTTTGTGTGCATTCTAATTCTCTAACACTTTTTAGAGTCATTATTTAAAGGGATTTGAAGGGATTTGGGGAAGAACTCAGGCAATTCCCTCCCTTCCTTTCACCATATTGGTTCCACCATCTGAGTGCCACTTTGAAAAGGGCTGGGAATTCCAAGAGGCAGAGAGCAGGAGGCATCCACTGTCCAAAGTACCCTGAGGCTGGAGGGAATTGGCCCTTCAGGGAGTCTTATCCAGACAAATCCCAGATGAAAAACAAAGAAAGTGAAGACAGTAAAGGAAGAAGAGCCTGGACAATGTAGACATAATGGTATTTTAAAGCCTAATGGTGTTGAGATGTGTGAATTCAAATCAAAGCGATGGTCACCTCCTTTGAGAGGACTATAGCCAGTGCATTCCAACCTCCTTCTGGCAAAGATGGAGCAGACTTGAGATGCAGAAGGAGACAGGCTCTTTTTGATGTGTCTGGGTAGTAGGCAACAAGTATTTATAAAGTACTTTCCATGGACCAGGTCCAAGGCTAAGCACTGCGGGGTACAAATAAGGGTAAACTCATCAATCTCGTTCTCTGGGAGCTCAGACAACATACTAGCAGCCACGTATGTGCAAGAGAGAGGGAAGGGATAAATGGGAGATAATCTCAGAGGCAAGGCCACGGTAGGGATTTGATTGCTTGGCAATCAAATACTTGTTACAAGGGTTTTTGTATTTTTATTTTTGTACCAACTGGAGAGTGTGAGGGAGGGAGAAAAAAAGAAGTTTGTTGATTAAAAAAGAAGAAAAGAAATGTTATATTAAAAATCAAAAGCTGATACAGAAGATTTAGGCCACAGGGGAGAAAAGCAAAAGAAATTGGGAAATTTCTAACCTTGAGTAATGGCTTGGAAGAATTTTAGAAGTAATGAGTAAAACACAGGAATAAACAATGAATGTGCCAGTGACAAAACTGTTCTTATCCATCTTTCAAAACAGGCCTCTCATTGCAGTGGTTTGAGATGAAGCTTAATTCCTTTAAGATTTTTTCTATACTTACAATAAGCTTGATTTGTATGGTACTGAGGTTTTCAAAGTCCTTTCCTTATAATGACCTCATGACTTAGAGAGTGCAGATCTTTCATCTTCATTTTATAAAAGAACCAGAAATGACACCAGGGTAAGTGCCTATCTTTGATGAATTCAATGTCTGGCAAATGTGGTCTTCCCAAGGTCAAGATCAGGGCTTTGTCCACTCTTCCTGCTACCTCTAATATAGAGTTGTTGTTTTCCCTTAATTCTGGAGTCTTCTGCTCAATCTTTGGCCTGAATTGGAGAGTGTTGACTGTTGTGATGGTCAGTTAGTTCATTTTGACTTTTGACCCTTGGTTTGGACTCCTGAGAGCAGAGAAACCTCATGTCTTAGCTAGAGAGGGTGGTAGCATCTTGGTGCCTGACTATAGGAAAGTCTCTGCGCTTGCCCTCAATTTGCAGATATGTGGTACATTGGGGGCAGCCCTCTGTCATGAGACTGTTGGCTTCACTGATGGACCTCAGATTTGTAATCTCTTTGAGAGATTATAATTTTAAAAAATTCTCATGAAATCCTATCATAAATTTAAAAAAAATTCTCATACTTAAAATATTGGTGTTCCTGTCCTAGAAACACTTTTCCACTTATTTAAATATAATTTAATTTTTCAATTTTTTTATATTAAACTTTGTTTATTTTGTTCCTGGGTTTATTTTGACAGGTGTACTCCAAGGGGTTTTATACTGTCTAGAGTTATTTTAAATGGAGTATTTTTTGGTATCTCTTCTTATAGAGGTATGTGTGTGTGATGTAGTTATGTTGATGATTTATATGAATTTGTTTTATATCCATCTATTTGCTACAATGATTGTTTCAACTAATTTTCTTGTTGAATCTTTGGAATGTTTCAAAAATATCATCATATTGTCTACAAAAAGATATACTTCTGTCACCTATTTCCCTATTCTGATTGCTTCAATTTATTTTTCTTCTCTTATTGCTATTACTAGGATTTCCAGTACAACATTGAATAAACATCCTTGTTCCACACCATTTCTAGATTGTGAGGGAGGGAAGAAAAAGAAAAATGTACATGATAATTTTGTTGTATATTTGAAAGGAACATCAAATTGTGTACAGTAATTTATAGTTTCACATACAGTCATTTTTGTTGTATTCTGTAGTGAAATGCTTCTGTTATTCCATGAATGAAAAACAAACAAACACTGATACATGCAAAGGAGATGCATGTGCTAAAAGCATTCCCCTTCAGGAAACCTGTGACTGTTTATCTCTGGGACATAGGTCCAATTTTCATTTATAGAATTAGGAATTTCTTTTATTTCATTTTTCACATAGATCTTTTCTAATCAGATATCTGGACTGTGAAAAATGGAACATTACAGTTTATGAAAAACTAGAAATGAATTAATTAAGAGGATAATGGAAAAGTTCATGGTTGGTTAGAGAAAGCTACAACACATTGCAAACAAAGGATTATAAAGACCAAGATTATAAAGATCCTTCGGTGATACTGAATATATGTTTGCTGCAAACATAAATTCAGTATCACCAAAGGATATCAGAATCCCAGTAGTGCTAGAGGGTTGAGTTGCCCTGGATCTCCTAGCATTTGAATTGTGCTTCCTGGGGGTATTTTCTGGTAATACAGTGAGAGTAAGGAATAAGTAGTGACAATCCATGTACTCCACTGGTATCCTTGGGATGCCAGGAGAACATGATAATGGTATCCAAGATTCTGGGCGGACCTCTTATACGTAGCTGAGGATGATCTGTAGGCTAAATAATTAGAAGGAGCAGGCACATTAATAAGATTTCAGAGACAATGGAGCATCAGTTTTTGTTTTGTTTTTATAGGGTCTGTGAATTTTATCATTGTAGAGGGTTTCCACTAAGGATCCTTCTCTTCTAATGCCACTTTTGAAACTGATATTCTTAAAGAGTTGGGAGGGTGTGAAGTAATGAGTTAAGTGACTTGCCCAGGGTGGTACAGCCAGGTTGTGTCAGAAGTGGAATGAGAATCCAGATGTTCTTTCCTCTGAGGCAAACTTTCTATTCACAAGATTGGTCTGTCTATGTGTCAAGCTAAGGAGTCTAAGTAGTTTTTTGGGGGGTGGTGCACTCAAGCTAGTTTATACAAACATGAGCATTTATTCTTTTGAAAAACAGGATTTAATTTATTGTTTTATTATTAATTACTAGGCTCCCACAATCACTTGTCTAAATTTGAGAAAGTGATAGATGTGCTCTTCCAAGGACAAGAATTGACTGTTTTTTAGTGAAGGGATCGCCATTGCCGCTGCTTCACAATGCAGATCTTTGTGTAAACCCTGACAGGCTAGAGCATTTCCCTTGGAGAATGGAAAAGCCAAAATCCAGGACAAAGACGGCATCCCCTGCCAGATTGTCGGAGACTGATTTTTGCTGGGAAGCAGCTAGAAATGTGCGAACCTTGCTCTGACTACAACATGCAACAGGAATCTGCCCTACACTGAAGGGGAGGGGGTCTAAAATTCTCTCCTTTCTTTCAGGATTTTGAGTAAGTTTATGGCATTTTTCTTTCTTTAAATTTGATCCTGCCACAAGAAAAAAAAAGTGAGGGACAAAATCTCAATTGATTAAACTTAAGAGTTCATTTTAATCCTGAAGAACTGATCATTAAACATTTACCAGCATATCTGTAGATACAGACTATGTAACTAAATGTGAGCCTATCCCTCATGTATAGATGAATACATTACTAGACTTATTTCAGAATAAGGAAAGTATAAGTATGTGATTTTAATTATGAAAGGAACTAAATATCTATTTAGTAATTTGAGGTTAGATCTAAAATGCAAATTTAATGATTGTTTTAATTGCATACTATTTATTCTTAAGTCAATGAATCCATAAATAATACCAAAAGGAGTCAAAGAAATCCATGTGTCAAGAGCTACTTTCCCTACACTGTGTTTTTCTCAGGCCATCTCTTCCACTAACTGAGAACGGGAGGGAGGGAACGAGAATACGTGTATGTATACTTGGAGAGAAGATACTGACATTTTCTATACACGTGTTTGCAATGCATCGAGCTTTTAAAGACAAGACACCTTGCCTCTCAGTGATCTTGGGTACATTGTCTTCCACAACAAAAATCATGAAGGACTCTTGAAAATTGCCATGATGGGGTCATTTCTGGGAGACCTTAGGGTCCATGCCAGAGCCTGTGGCTCTCCCAAATCATAGCATCAGGAATGGAAATATCAGCTTCTGCAGGATATACTTTAGGAAGAGATGTAGACAACCCAGACCCTACTTAAGAGGTTTCTAGGATCTCTTTACAGAGGGGAAGGGAAATGACTTTCCAATCTAACACTTCAGGTCTTTTTTTTTTTTTTTTTTTTTTTTTTTTTTTTTTTGGTAAAGAGCAAAAATCAAGAACTTTATTCAAAAGTAGAATTTAAATAAGTCCTACCCAGTGGCCCAGTGGTATTACTGGGAATTCCAGATAATAGAGTCCATGGCTTATTTCTAGCTCATTTACCCTTTTAGGAAAATTTACTGTCTTGATCTTCTTATGGAAAGTAGGCTATATTCTTTGGATTAATTTCTTTTTTTAATAATAGCTTTTTATTTTCAAAATATATGCAAAGATAGTTTTCAACATTCACCCCTGCAAAACCTTGTGTTCCAATTTTTTTCCTCCCTTCTCTCCACCCCTTCCCTTTGATGGCAAGTAATCCAGTATATGTTAACTATGTGCAATTCTTCTATACATATTTCCACAATTATTGTGTTACACAAGAAAAATAGGATCAAAAAAGGAAAAAAAATGAGAAAGAAAAAAGGAAGCACACAACAACAAAAAGATGAAAATACTATGTTGTCGTCCACATTCACTGCCCACAGTCCTCTCTCTGGATGTAGATAACTCTTTTTATCACAACACTTCAGACCTTAAAGAAGACTTCATTTAAAAGCATTAGATCTAAATTCCAAAGTTGAACACATATATCGGGAGGAGAGGTACCTCTTTAGCTATTGTGTGAGCCAGGCCATGTTCAAGGACACTAAGAGAGAGAAAGAGAGACAGAGACAGAGACAGAGAGAGAGAGAGAGAGACATACACACACAGAGACAGAGAGACAGTGTGTGTGTGTGTGTGTGTGTGTGTGTGTGATGTTCATTAAGCTTACTTTCAGATTATGATTTCTAATGGTATGAACTGTTGCAAGGGAAGGGAATAACATTTATAAAATACCTACTATGTGCCAGGCTCTGTGCTGTACTTTTTTATTATTACAACTTTTTATTTACAAGTTATATGCATAGGTAATTTTACAGCATTAACAATTGCCAAACCTTTTGTTCCAATTTTTCCCCTCCTTCCCCTCATCCCCTCCCCCAGATGGCAGGTTGACCAATACATGTTAAATATGTTAAAGTATAAATTAAATACAATATAAGTATAAATGTCCAAACAGTTATTTTGCTGTACAAAAAGAATCGGACTCTGAAACAGTGTACAATTAGCCTGTGAGGGAAATCAAAAGTGCAGGCGGACAAAAATAGAGGGATTGGGAATTCTATGTAATGGTTCACACTCATTTCCCAGAGTTCTTTCGCTGAGTGTAGCTGGTTCAATTCATTACTGCTCTATTGGAACTGATTTGGTTCATCTCATTGCTGAAGAGAGCCACGTCCATCAGAATTGATCATCATATAGTATTGTTGTTGAAGTGTATAATGATCTCCTGGTCCTGCTCATTTCACTTATGTGCTGTACTTTTTATAAATATTTTCTCATAACAATCTTATAACAATCCTGTGAGGTAGATGGCATTATCCCCATTTTATGATCAAGTAAACTGAGGGAGGCAGAAATTAAGCACCTTGTTTAGGGTGGTACAGCTGTATTTGCACTCAGGTCTTTCTGACTCTAGGAGCAGTGCTCCCATCTGCCTCCCAAGAGCATGTATGTGAATATGTGGACAGGTCTAGATCTGTATCATTAAAGATTCACCATTTAATAATCGGTGTGTGTATGTAGATGAATTCTGGATGAGATGGATTTTCTCAAAATCAGATTGTTAAAAATTTACCAGCATACTTTTGCCACTATTGGATTGTGAGCTCCTGTTTTTATTTTTATTCATAGAGCTGGCACATGGATAAACATCAGCAATGATTCTTTCACTTCTGGTCCTACAGAGTTGTCCAAGGTACTCATACATCCAGGATGGGTCAGAGACAAATAGAAGCCAAGGCTTGCAGATGTTTACACCAGTTCTCTGCCTGTTCTACATGTATACATGCACACACACAAGTTATATACACATGAATTGCAATTCATGTATATATGTGTGTATATATATATATATATATATATATATATACATAGTGTGTATACATATATCTTTGGATCAATGTGGTATACAATACTATATATATACTTTTATATACACACAGTATGCATACATGTAGTCTATAAGTGTATGTACACAGGCATCTATATATGTATCCTTCCTTCTTTCTTTCCTTTCTTTCTTCCTTTCTTCTCCCTCCTTCCTTCTTTCTCCTTCATTCTTCCCTCTCTCTCTCTCCCCCTTCCTTCCTTTTGCTTTACGTATTTATGCCATATCCCTTAATTACTTCACTCTTTAAAAGCATGGGCCATCTAAATTTTCCTTTTTTTTTGTCCTCTGTGCTTGATTTATAGTAAATGATGAATAAATGCATTTTCTCTCATCCATTCATTCATTTGTTCATTTATTCCTTCATTCAGTCTTTCATTTACAAATGCATACATTTCACAATATTACATCTCCTATTCTTTCCTAGATTCATATGATCACAGACATGGCATTGTAAGAAACTTCTAAGATCCTCTAGTTCAAACCCCTCATTTACAGGAGAGTAGACTGAGGCCATAGTCATGGAAGAACCTGCTCAAGATCAGCTGGCTAGATGGCAGAGCTCAGGTTTGAAACTGAAGTATCCGACTCTGAAGCTAGAGCATTCGCCATGGTTCTATATGGCCATCATTATACTCTCCTATCTCCATGTCTTGCTTTTTGCTTGGAGGGATTGGACAGTTTTCCAGTTTACAGACATTTCTTCCAATGTGTTCGGTCTCCCTCTGTAGCTCCCTGGCTAACTGCTCTGCCAACAAGTCCTTTCATTGTTTGTACATGTGAATACTCTTAGCCCTCTGTTCAGTGAAAGTAACTTCTGAAGATGAAGACATTAGATGAGGTTCTAAATGCCCCTTAAGCAGGCTCCTTTTGGAAGGTTTCTCCTACTGTCATCTCCTCTACATTGGTCTTGTGCATGACTCCCCTCATTCTTTTTTTTTTCTTCTGAGGCATTTGGGGTTAAGTGATTTGCCCAGGGTCACACAGCTAGGAAGTATCTGAGATCAGATTGGAACTCAGGTCCTCCTGACTTCAGGGCTGGTGCTCTATCTACTGCACCACCTAGCTGCCTCCCTCCCATCATTCTTTTGGAGGATTCCTCAGTAAAACTGAAATGGTCTTTGGCTTTGTTGGCTCTTCACCCAAGAAAAGATGAGGTGAAATCTCCAGGCAAATCTTTCCCTTATTGCCCCTGTTACTAGAGGGGGAAACAATGGAACTTGAGTGATTCCCTCCTCTGGAGGTGGTATCTCTTGGAAGCTTCCTGTTTGCTACTACAGTGAATCCCAGTTTTAGGAAAGCCAAGTTCATGACTGTCAGGCATACCATTCAGGTCTTAGAAAACACAATGATCTAAATTAACAGCCAAGATCCCTTTCTTCATAATAGGAACTTAATAAATGTTTGTCAAATTGGATTGCACTGATGATGAATGGGTAATTTTCAGTGAGAAAATGGAATAATAGATAAGGAAAATGATTGGTAGAAGCATGTTAGCAAATTTTCATAGTGAGATTCATTTTTCAAAAAGTCAATAAGATTTCTTCAAAATTCAGTTCCTCATATTATACCTCTGCTGGACAATGAAAAACAGGAAAGAAGACCTGAAGGGTGAGAGGAGGAAGAAGCATAGGAAGGCCGAAGAAATTGAGTTATTTCCTTTAAAGCAAGAAAAAATGGAATTCATAAGAAGCAAGAACCTTGTGGCTTATTAGCCACCATTTTGAGAATAACTATACACAGGTGATCCAGTGGATCTGGGCTCTCTTCAATGAAGATGTTCCCTCCAATCAGTGATCTACATGACAGCCTATTGCTGACTGTTCATACTTTCTTATCCAAGATTTCCAATGAGATCACTATGGTGATTTACATCATGAGATGAAAGCCTGCCTTGCTTTTTCCAGGAATCACAACAAGTGTAGTATGATGGCTCTATAATCATTAAACTTTTTCCTTACTAAACGAGCAGTTTACCTTCTTTTTCAATCTTGCAATATTCTGATGACTTTTTTTCTTAAATTCCTCAAAGCCTTTTGCTATAAGATGTAGTATGATTGTACCCCTGAGGAGTCCCATCCATGGATTTCGATATGAATGCTCTTGTTAAAAGTTTCTGGATACTATGGAGTTTCAGATAGCCATATGGTAATTCCAAGATTGCATTTGTTGGTTATAAAATCAATCTTCATATGCTTAAATGCAAGAGAGAAAGGAGATTCCCCCCCTCAATGGGATCACTGGATCTCATAAGGAGATGCTGAGGGATAGACCCTTATAGACTGAAGTACCCTAATGTCAGAGAGTATTTATAGAAGAGCTTGGCCAAGTCTCTTTATCTTTCCTGAGGATATCACAAGAAGAGGTGGTTTTATATAAACCGGAGTATTCAGTTTCAACTTAAATATTAAATTAAATAGGAAATATTAAAGAGTCTTTAGAATGGAAATAAAATAACCTAAGGAGGCTCAGAAAGTAGTAGATTCTATTTCTATGAAAAGGTCATATGTGATCTTTTCTGATCACTGTATTTAATGAACACCTCACCTACAATATGAAGAGAACCTTGTGCTTTGGAGGAAAAGGTCAACTTTATATGACTTGATACTTAGTCTCATGAAACCTATAGAACAAAAAACAAATGTGTTGACTTAATGTGTATTTTGAAGGACTTTATTATATAATGAATACCATCCATAGCAATGTACATATTTGGAATGTACATATCTTGGATCCACCTATTTATTTCTGGATAATCTCACCCATTATTGAGATCAAGAAGTATTTTTGTCTTTCTTTGCATTTTCAGCAACTTGAATATTTCCTGGCATATGGCATGTGCAGAATAAATACTTGTTGACTGATTTTCTTGAAACTATCTGCTGAGGGGAAAGTCACTTCTTTTCAAGATAATGCCTTCCATTTGGGGCTCAGTTTAGATCTTCAAAAGCTTTCCTGATTTTCTCAATAGATTTGTCTCAACCACCTTGCACTCACTGCACCTGACTCCTTTCTTTGGTACTAAAGAAACTCACTCCTTTTCCATATTGTAACTGCATTTCATAAAGTTTTGTGTGCCAGATACTGAAAAATTAGCAAGCAGATACAGATAGTTATCATATCTCCTTTAAGTCTGTTGAATTTAGGTTACAAAACAGCTGATCCTCATGTAGTATGATCTCAAGGTCTTCACCATCCTAGTTTTCCTCATTTGTATATTCTGACATATCAATACTCATAAAGCATTTCTGTGATCAGCCCCCCAAACTGACAGGCTTTCTACCCATTTTCACCCAAACAAGAGTGATTATTCCCTAAAGATTTTCACCCAATAAATATAATAATACATAATAACTACCATTTATATGGTGCTTAATTTCAAAACCTTTTACATATGTTGATTCATTTGATCCATATAATAATTCTGAGAAATAGGTGTTGTTAATAACCTGTTTTTAAAATGAGGGGATTAAGGAAAAAAGAGGTTAAGTGATTTCTCAGACTCCATCTCTAGTGGCTGGATGAATTTTAAATTGGTACTTTCTCTATTCCCTATGCAACCCCGATAGTTCTAATAGAAACTAGGGTTTCCCTTCTTTGATACTAGTAATATGACTATGGTGTTTATAATCCTTCACATTCTTTCTCCCTTACTTTGTCCTCCTCTAGGTTTCCAAGCTACATTTCCTTGAGATTGTGCCCTCTGGTCTCCTAACCTGAAACAGCAAAAGATTTGAGGGGATATTGACCCCCATATTGGCCCCTCCATTAGGGAGAGTCATTTTAATAGTCCCACAAATCTGGATATGTACGTAGACTTGGGTGGTTCCAAACAACAATGGGTGAGGAGAATAACGAGATAGAATAAAGGTTTTCAGGGATCTCCTAAACCTTGGTGTGATAGGAGACTTATTTGTCAGGTCCCAAATGTCTTAATATAGTTTGATTAGTATCTGTATAAGTGACTCATTGCTCATCTTGCCCCCTCTATGTTTCAAAAGGTTCCATTGAATGCTCTTTGTTGGTAGTCTTATCACCCTCCATCCATCCAACATAGCAGCAGGCATCATACTTCCTTCTCTCGTTCTTAGAGTATCTATTTATGGGGATGACTCTGCCTGGGGCTGCCTTATCATCCACCAAAACTTGACCACCTAAAATTTGATTGACCTAGACCTGAATGATGTTCTGATGAGCCAGGATCATAGCTGAAGCCTGAAGTTCTTCATTGATATTTTATTCAAAAAGCAGAATATAAGGACACTGGAGGCAGGGTGGCCATAAGGAACAGCATCACGGGGAGGAGATATACAAGCAGTCTCCCTGAGAATTTTTCCGTCAGGCCATTGCATAACAAATGGTGTTGCTATGCTCAGGCAGCCAGACCAGTGGTTCAGGTTGGAAGGTTAAAATGCAAGGAGGTAGATCATAAAACACAATAAAACCACTTTGTCAACCAGGCTTTAAAAGAACACAACTTCAATGTTAAGGTATAAAATCTGACTTCCCTTCACCTTTCCAGTCACCAGGTTAGGGACTCAGAAAATAACTTATAGGGAGTTAGAGTTTAGGAAAAATCGGGTTCAATTCCTCCACCACACCCCCAGACTGAGCCTTTTACATTTCAGCTGGCAAAAACATAATGTCCCAATGCTCTATGAAAACTAGAGAAGTTCATTTGCTGTCTAGTATCTAGCACAAAGGGCAGGGGAAGGTATCCACAGAAAAGAGGGACTACTGAAGAGAAAGGAGGCCGAAGCCTCTCTGGAGACTGGCATCTTGGTGCTTCTCTGGAGCTGTTGTCCTTAGTACCCACTCTATTTCTGGTACTCCACCAGGCAGCAAATCTACTTCACATCCCAATCCAGAAGTTTTGCCACAGCTGGAAAGACTCTGGAGGCTTCTGGGCATGTCACAAGTAGAACAAGGGCCCAGCTTCCCAAGCATCACTGGCCAAAGGCAGATGGCAGCAGAAGCTCAGCCTTCTCTTTGGTTTCAGCATTTCTTGGAGAAGGTCATAAACCTTTAGTTGCCATAGAATCCTTCAGGAAAATGTCATCAGACCTGGTTTTAATCTAGCAGTCACTATAGAGAAAAATCCCCCACATGTAGTAATGTTCTACTCTTGGGCTCAAGGAATGCAAAGCACTGAAGAAGTCACATAGGACACCAGGCCATTTATAATTCCTAGAGATGATTAAAACAAAGATTATTAAAATATGTAATTACCAATTCAAGCTTCATTGTAAGCTCTTTCTAAGACCTCCAGACAGCTGATACAATAACCTACCAGGAGACATAGAATAGAACATCTTTTGTCAGGCTGGAAAACAGACCAACCCTGTCTTTTGCCCCAGAGGTCTATGAAAGGTAACAGGAGAAAACATACCCTCATGGGCTGACCCCAGGGCCTTGTTGTCCCCCATGGAGGGCGTTCCATCTGCTAGTTCAATATTTTGGTCCAGACCTGGAATCCACTCGCTCTTTGTCTCTACCAGACTTCAGCTCAAGGACCATCTTGTTGGAGATGCCCTTCATTTGCTGGTAGTATTGTGTTTGAAGTCGTTCTGTGTTGACTGATTATCAGTTTCTTTGTGTACATATACCTCCTTCCATAGAGGAAGATCCTAGAGAATATTCTCCCTTTAGATGCTTGTAACTTCACAATATTTGTTGCCTGAGACTGCCCTCAATGGTCAGCTTCTCCAGAACTGTTGGTGTTGTTCAGTATTTCAGCTGTGTCTGACTCTTTGTGACCCTATTGGGCGTTTTCTTGGCAAAGATACTGGACTGGTTTTCCTTCTCTGCTCTAAAATAGAGGGTTGGGATGTCCATCTGAAATTGCAGACTTCTTTCTGCCTTGTTCTCCCATCATTGCCTATGATGGGTTCCTTTGTGCATTCACTGAGTCTGCCTGAATCTGCAGAGACCATCTCTCAAGGCAGCTTTCTCTGAGGGTCTGGAGATTCTGCTGTACCCTTAGAGAAATCTCTCCCTGGAGATGGATAGCTGTGAAGATTTGTGCCTCTTCCCAACCACTGGGAGGCTGGAAGCTGGTCCCCGAGCTCACAGGTGGTGGGCAATTGCACTTTTAGACACAGACATATTTTAATTAAGAGCACAGAAAGAGGGCAAGGTTTGCCAAAACAGGTCATTTCTTTGAAAGAGAGGAGGGAGGTAGTGGAAGAATCTCTTCCTCCATGAGATGCTTGAGTTTTAGCCTCTATCCTTCCTGGCTTATTTTGTCCTTAACATATCAGGCTTCTAGGATTCCCAATTTCACCACTGTTGGGACTCATTCTATCAAAGTTCATACCCTTTGTGGTCAAAAATGGGACCACCTTGTGGCCAATAAGCGGTAGCTCCTCTGCAGTGCATCTCAGTGGTCCATTGTAATCCCATACTCCAATCCCTTCTGATTTGCTAGGGCCTTTCTGAGCTTAAGGACTGAGAGTGCAGGGTCATGGCAATGGCACCATGCCCAGCACCCTACAAATGCCAGCCCTGATTATTGCCCAAAAGCATCCAGAAAACGTCAGAGAATTTCAGTGAGACTCATTCCTCTCTAAAGAGCTGCCTACTCAGCCATATGAATGTAATGATTCATAGGCCATTCCATCAGCAAGGGATGATATGTCCTGAGACACTGCATGTGTGTGCTGGTCTTGCTGTCATGATGACTTGAATTCCATTTCTGCCTCTTTTTATATGGCAATGGCCAGGTCATTATATTGAGTCTGAATTATCTTTTTTTTTCCTTCTCTATAAAATGAGGTAAACAATTCCAGTGGTGCAGCCCTAAAGAGGCTTTCTGTGTGTGTGATACTGAAATGAATTATTGAATGCAAAGTGACCTTTAAAGTACTGCATAAACCCGGTAATTATTCCTTGACTAAAATGTTTTAGTACTGATTCAGTGCTCCCCTTTGCTCTAAAATACACATTGCTTCCTCATCTGTTAGGCTACTGCCGAATGAGTTGTAATGATTTTAAAAGTTTGCACAAAGCTGGGAGGGAGACTCAAGCCAAAATGAGTTTTAGTCATCACCCCACTTCCTTCCTGTTTAACTTAGTTACTGATGAGACCTCCAAGGTGAGCAGAATGGGAGTTCTGGTCCACTGACCAAACTTGGATGGGGAGAGTTTAACTTCTCTGACAGGAGTGGGCTCTTCTGGGCACCAGCAACACTAAGGAGACTCCCTTTGGGCTGATTTCACCTTTTAGAACATGTTCTAGGCATGAGTCTTTCTCTTCCCTCTCATGGAACATGCTGGATCTCCTTCTTAAGTAGCATCATTAAAAACAGAAAGCCCTGGGCACGCCCCACCCTCCCACCTCCCTTGGGACCCCTGAGTGGACAGGATGGATCTTTTTAACAACCAGGCCTCTCATTAGGCTCATCCTGGTTCAGTGTCTCCTGCTCCAGTTAGATGCATTTCAACCTGATGGAAGGTTCTTTGCAGACAAATACATGTAATGTTTTGTGTACATTTGAGGTTTACTTATATGTGTGCAAATATCTCTGCAAAATGTCAATTCCTAGAGGCCTGGGACTGTTCTTCTGTAGCTGGAGTGTCACCGAGGAGCTACTAAATTATGTACAAGGATCTCTGGAGGAACCATATTGATTTAGTTTGAAAATGTAATACTAGCTATGATTTATTGTACTTTTATTTATTTTGCTAAATATTATCCAATTATATTTTAGTCTGGTCGGGATGGTACTCAGGCATATTGTGAGCTGTTTATAGGTTGCAAGCTGTGTGTCTGACCCATTAAGCACATGGTAGGTGCTTAATAAATGTTTGCCAAATTGATGGTTTTTCCACCCTTATATTAAACACTCCCTGTCTATGATTTCATAATGAAGACCTGTGTTTTCAGTTTTATCATCATGCTTTCTCTCCTACAAATGGAGAATGGGAAACTAGACATCATTATTTAGTACAAGGCCAAGGCTGTTGCATGAGAGGGAAAGAAGATAGCGCAAAGAATTCACTTTAATAGTCAATGAGTCATTTTGATTTTTTAAAAATTCCAAATTAAATGTTAAGTTCTAGACATGGGAAAGATGACCCATTACCCCTTTGGCCACAGGAACACATTTGTCTTGGGGAATGAAGGAATCAGCATGGAGTGAAGGCCAGAGGAAGTCAGTGTGGAAAAAGTGTGGAGTCCACCCACTTCTGGCCAATACTGATGCTGATGAAGGATGTCCTCTCTTTGGTCACAAGAAAGAGCAAAGAGTGTGAATGAAAAATGATGCACATAGTAAGGGAAAGATCATCACTATGAAAATCATTTATTTGTGTCTAAAAGACTTTGGATTCTTGGTTATTGGGAGGAAAATGGAGCCTTAAGAAAAGAAAATGAGGAATTTCTTTCTGGCAGATGATGTTAATCTTAATCCCTGGGAAAGAAAAGTCTTCCTATTTGGATTACACAATATCAACTGTTAGTAATGGATGC
Source organism: Sarcophilus harrisii (assembly GCF_902635505.1). NCBI lineage: Eukaryota > Metazoa > Chordata > Mammalia > Dasyuromorphia > Dasyuridae > Sarcophilus > Sarcophilus harrisii. Next base: position 658,305,464 of record NC_045427.1, read on the forward strand.
AATGACACTCCTAGCACCAAGGTGCCTTCCTGCAATTATATGGTTGCTCTCAATTATGAGGTGATTTTTCACTGCAGAATAAGGCTCTAAGTGGGAGCTCTCTTCCAAAGCTATAAAACAGGTTTTGTGGACAGCGTCCTTGGTGAATGGTGTACTTCTGAATAGGGAAAGACTGCTCCTCTCCTATTCAGTCTATAGAAACTACCAAGACATCCATAATATTTTGACATCTTCCATCTCAATAAGCTGACGGATTGGTAATACTACTATTTGCTCCAGACATCAATGCAGTACAATAGGAAATGATTGCTTATACATTTGAAAGCTCTGATAATGGCTCTATAAAATGATGCATATTTTACAGTTGGGAAATAGGAATTCGAATCTACTCTTTTACCAGTGAATATGTGCTTGTCATCTTTGGTTCATTAGCTCAATTGAAGTCATCCAATTTGTAATTGGGGGGGGAGGGTAAGGTCCTCCGTGCCCTAGTGAGCAGAGTTGTAATCTATAATCATAGTCCCAAGGTCAAACTAGTAAAGAGTTTGTGTGTGGCTCAGTCTGGGTCTTTCACCATCACTCAGCGAAAAGACAATCAAACCAAACCATCAACATATGATCCTTTGAATGTTAGATCAGTGACAGAAGACTGCTGGAAGGCATAGGAGATCGTAAAGCACTCTCCCCAGGTGACTGACATTACTGTTCTTGTTGGAAAAGACCAGGGGGCTATTCATTCACCCTTTCTTTCAATAAAGGAGGGTTCTGTCCAGACTGATAGACAGCCATCTAGCCTCTTCTTAATGGGAAGGTACCTACCTTAAGTTTTGGACATCTTGAATTGTAAAAAAATAAAACCAAAGCAAGCAAAAAACCTTCTTTCTATTTTATTAGGCAGGAATTCATTTGTATGTAACTTCCATATCTTGCCTCTAATTCTGAACCCTAAAGGCACAAAGAGTCAGATCGTACCTTTTTCAATCATGTAAGATGGCCGTCTCTCATCACTCTTCCCTCCTTCTCCTCTTCTTTTGTCTGAATGACTTTGGCACTTTCAGTTGCCCCTCAGAAAACTTACCCTTCCAACCCTTGTCTCCTGGGCTTCCTCATCCAGACTTGCCTATTTCACCAATGTGATAAATCCAAAGTAGTTCTGATTTCTGGCTGAACATAGTGGGGCTTTTTCATCCTTAATATGTATAATAT